>NC_139999.1:40365138-40787524 GCF_964263955.1 Coregonus lavaretus
GAGAGAGAGAGAGAGAGAGAAACAATACAAAGGTGTCAGTGTGTGTGTGTGTGTTTGTGGGTGGGGGGGGGGGGGGTCGTTCCACCAACTAGTTGCCTTTCGAGTAGTGTAACATGATGAAAAAGAACATTTTATTTCACCTAATTTTAACATTCTGTCATAAAGAGCACGTTCAACTTAATAAAAAACATGTTTTCCCATCTCAAGCGATTCAATAAAAAAGGCCTAAGGTAAGTGCTTATTAAGTGCCAAATAAAGTAACAGGGTTGACAACTTCATCTTAAATCATACATAAATCCCCTTGTGACAGGGGGAATGGAAGCTTGTTGTGTGCAACAGAGAGGGGCAATTGAATGCAAGCTTCACCCTCCCCCAATTATTATTTTCTAAACATTTCTAGCTTGTCTATTGTATCTGTTGGTAACAAGGTTGACGTGTTATGCTCGATCCGGTCAGTTTTCCACCACAAAACACCAGATAATTGCCAAAAAGACTAGAACCAGCTCACCTGCTTTTACACTGTGATTTTACTATTAGATGTTCAATGTTTCTTTTGAAAAAAAATAATATTAAATGGAATTGTTTCACCATATTAAAATGAGAGTACAGTTCACGTAACAGGGTTGACCTTAAAATGAATCATTAATTACATTAAATAAATTATAATCTTCAGAAATGACTCAAAGCAATAATATTAACTCAGGCTTTACAAAGATGATGAAAACTATTGGGGTTAAGTGGGTTAAAATCTTCCTAGAAGTCAATTCTGAATTTTGGCACTTTAGCAAGTCTTTACTCATATTCAAAATCAGATGTGGTCTATATGAAACAGCACTTCATTTTATATAACAGGCTTTTAAAATGCAATACAGTGGGGAAAAAAGTATTTAGTCAGCCACCAATTGTGCAAGTTCTCCCACTTAAAAAGATGAGAGAGGCCTGTAATTTTCATCATAGGTACACGTCAACGATGACAGACAAAATGAGAATTTTTTTTCCAGAAAATCACATTGTAGGATTTTTTATGAATTTATTTGCAAATTATGGTGGAAAATAAGTATTTGGTCAATAACAAAAGTTTCTCAATACTTTGTTATATACCCTTTGTTGGCAATGACACAGGTCAAACGTTTTCTGTAAGTCTTCACAAGGTTTTCACACACTGTTGCTGGTATTTTGGCCCATTCCTCCATGCAGATCTCCTCTAGAGAAGTGATGTTTTGGGGTTGTCGCTGGGCAACACGGACTTTCAACTCCATCCAAAGATTTTCTATGGGGTTGAGATCTGGAGACTGGCTAGGCCACTCCAGGACCTTGAAATGCTTCTTACGAAGCCACTCCTTCGTTGCCCGGGCGGTGTGTTTGGGATCATTGTCATGCTGAAAGACCCAGCCACGTTTCATCTTCAATGCCCTTGCTGATGGAAGGAGGTTTTCACTCAAATCTCACGATACATGGCCCCATTCATTCTTTCCTTTACACGGATCAGTCATCCTGGTCCCTTTGCAGAAAAACAGCCCCAAAGCATGATGTTTCCACCCCCATGATTCACAGTAGGTATGGTGTTCTTTGGATGCAACTCAGCATTCTTTGTCCTCCAAACACGACGAGTTGAGTTTTTACCAAAAAGTTCTATTTTGGTTTCATCTGACCATATGACATTCTCCCAATCCTCTTCTGGATCATCCAAATGCACTCTAGCAAACTTCAGACGGGCCTGGACATGTACTGGCTTAAGCAGGGGGACACGTCTGGCACTGCAGGATTTGAGTCCCTGGCGGCGTAGTGTGTTACTGATGGTAGGCTTTGTTACTTTGGTCCCAGCTCTCTGCAGGTCATTCACTAGGTCCCCCCGTGTGGTTCTGGGATTTTTGCTCACCGTTCTTGTGATCATTTTGACCCCACGGGGTGAGATCTTGCGTGGAGCCCCAGATCGAGGGAGATTATCAGTGGTCTTGTATGTCTTCCATTTCCTAATAATTGCTCCCACAGTTGATTTCTTCAAACCAAGCTGCTTACCTATTGCAGATTCAGTCTTCCCAGCCTGGTGCAGGTCTACAATTTTGTTTCGGGTGTCCTTTGACAGCTCTTTGGTCTTGGCCATAGTGGAGTTTGGAGTGTGACTGTTTGAGGTTGTGGACAGGTGTCTTTTATACTGATAACAAGTTCAAACAGGTGCCATTAATACAGGTAACGAGTGGAGGACAGAGGAGCCTCTTAAAGAAGAAGTTACAGGTCTGTGAGAGCCAGAAATCTTGCTTGTTTGTAGGTGACCATATACTTATTTTCCAACATAATTTGCAAATAAATTCATAAAAAATCCTACAATGTGATTTTCTGGAAAAAAAATTCTCAATTTTGTCTGTCATAGTTGACGTGTACCTATGATGAAAATTACAGGCCTCTCTCATCTTTTTAAGTGGGAGAACTTGCACAATTGGTGGCTGACTAAATACTTTGTTTCCCCACTGTACTTGTGCACAATTTCTACTTATATCTAGGTGACGCGAAAGGCACTCGTTTTGTGGAATGACCCTGTGTGTGTGTGTGTTTGTGCGTGTGTGTTTTTCACTCACCACCAGGAATGGAAAGATCATCCCCATAATGAAAAGGTTGATCCACATCATTGAGCCAGCTATCATGTAGGCTGCTGGACGGGCAGTCTGGCTAAAGATCTCTGTAGGGAGGACCCCTGTCACTCCAGCTGTAGGCAAAGATACACAAAGACTTTACCAATACTGTCACCCTACTGTAGATCATTTCCCATGAGCATTCAATAATGAGATGAGATGAGTGTATTTTATTAATCCCCAAGGAAAAATAAGTTTGTCATCCTTACAGCCATAGTTGAAATGAAATGAAATCCAGGTCACACTTTATTTGGATAGTCCCCTATAGATGATCTACAGATGCTCAAACTATCAACAAATTGTCAACTGCAACTCTGTTGGATACTCTGTACTGTGTAGGATAAAATACTTAAATGCAATGTAATTCCCTTCAATAGTAGCTAGTATCTCTAACTGACTGGTCTAATAATATTAATGCTAAATATTAATATTAAAGCTATTGAGATGAAGAGACTGGCTCACCTGGGCCCATGCCAAAGCTGAGTATATAGGTGAAGATACAGGCCATACTCAAGTAGGGCATCCACTCCACCTTGTGCTGTTACAGGAAAACAAATAACTTAGTTATCAAGTAAAATATAGATGATTTAGCAAGTTAAACATTTTTATAAAAAAGAAAGAACTGAGTTGTCAGGAAAATTACTATCTTGCTGAATCAATATCAGTAAAATGTAAAACATCTGACTTTCTTGCAGACCAAAGGCTGAGGTAATCACTGGTCAAAAAAGCATTTAGCTAAATCGATGTTAATTCAAATGAGCAGCACCACATAATACCACTGATTGAGACTGGCCTTTTTAAGAGTGTCCTGTTGCTGTACACATGTAGGATCTTAATTGATCCAGTTTGCTACAGCAGGAAAATAAGAGGAAATGTGAATTATGATGTGGATTATAGTTCATGGACATTTTTTGTAATTTTGTAATCTTTCATTAGGGCAAATCAAGTCTGACATTTCAAAGTAGAAATTACAAACTTTAAAAGCCTTTTTAAACCTTGAATAGACTACAAGTTTGAATTTTCTGCTGTGCAGGAAAATTCTCAGCAACAAAAGAGTTATCCTACAACTGTACCTGACTATACCTATCCAACCACCCGCTGCACCTACTCCTAGTGGATAGAGTGATGTGTTGTCACAACATGAAGAGGAATCAACAACAGTGGGTTCAAAGGGGTGTGTTTACTTTTCTGCCTGGTACACAACAACCCAAGCATGACCACAATGCAGATGCACCAAGTCAGACTGCTATCCTTCCATTAGGATGAGTATGTAGGCACTTCAGAAGTAATACAGTCCCAAAGGTCAGTAAAGCCAATGAAATTAGAGACTGGGACATGACTAGGACATGGCATTTCAGCCACGTATCACCATCATCTAGTTTCAGATCACCTTTTGACTTCCACTCGCACCTTTATTTTCTTACACTGACAGGGGACGAGGATGACATAAGAAGATATAACATTTACATTTACATTTACGTCATTTAGCAGACGCTCTTATCCAGAGCGACTTACAGTTAGTGAGTGCATACATTATTTAATACCTCAAAACATAGCGCTATAGTGAAGACAATGGCCCAGCCTGTCATGAAAATGTAGCCTCCCATCAAAAGAATCTTCCTGCCCTGTCGCTCAATCAGCAGGTTCTGAGGAGGATGCAAATATTACAATGTATATTAAAATCATATCATTTTCAGCCCTGAGGTTAGCCATAGACGCCATAGAGAGGTGTTTCTACTTTATCACGTCTCTGGTTACCCTGAGGTGAGCATTTTCTAGCCTTGTGTGAAAATACATTCTAAAAAAACATTCTAATCCAAACAGAATGTCTAGAAAAGCGCTTTAACAGCTCTCAGAATGCAGGAACATTTTGAAATGGAACTTGTCTTACAGAGCAACTTTTTCAAAGGTCTGGATTAAAGATTTAACGAGAGAGAGAGAGAGAGAGAGAGAGAGAGAGAGAGAGAGAGAGAGAGAGAGAGAGAGAGAGAGAGAGAGAGAGAGAGAGAGAGACGGGTTAAACAATCCCTCCTTGCCTCTGGGGTGGTTAGTTAGTTACCAATAGTTACATAACAGCCATGTGTATTATTACTCAGGAATACTCACACATATTATACAGGCTGTGAATTCACATGTACCAGTGCATATGGTGATATACTGGATCATATCCGGAGAGATCCCGGACTCTTTAAACACATAGTATGCATAGAAGTAGATCTGTTGGAGTGAAAGAGAACGTCACATACACTGTACATACAGTAAGAGTACTGACAGAGTACAGTGGCTGCTGTTTCAGTTATGATGATTTTTGAATAAAACTATACTTTTTCTATAGTTTTTCATAAAATGAGTCCTGTCCTTATCATGTACTTACAGAGTACTGACAGACTGACTGACCATTTCAAATCATTACATCAAATTACCAAATTGAAATTGTGTTGATGATAAGCTGATTCAGCCACAAAGAATTTAGCATATTACTGCTCTAATACCCAGTCAGCTCTCTCCCTAAGGCTTCCAGCTGCCAGCCCCCTGGTCTAAATAATCCCCTGAAGAAAGAAGGTACTGTAATTACACAGTCATCAGTTAGGGACTGTGAGATGTAGCATGAAGGCAACTAAGAGACTGCAGCAGCACCATTAACTTGGCATGGCCTTGGACTGACTACACCTCTTCATTAAACCCTATCTGAAATACAAACAACCCGTTCTCTTTCAAATAATCATTTGGTGTCTCACATTGGGATTCGCTGGATAAGCGGATCACTACGGAAGGTCAAATCTCACGACGTCTGTCGTTAGCTCACTGAAAAGCCAGCGTGAGGTGGTAGCTAGCGTCACACGGCTAGCTACTGGGACTTGGTGAGCTCACGCTGCAAAGCGTGAGGTGGTAGCTAGCGTCACACGGCTAGCTACTGGGACTTGGTGAGCTCACGCTGCAAAGCTAAGCTACTTGGTTAGCTCACTGAAACTTCCACTAGCTCTTCAAACCTGCCCAGATGGTAGAATTGCTAGCTTCCTCCTCTCGTCCAGTAAAACCTACATTCATGCTCACTAACCCTGAGTCCTGTGTGCATTGTACAGAGTTGCTGAGGACCGGCCTCAAACGGAGACTGTATAGAGCATCCCCTCCTCGAGGCTCCTCTTCCTCACAGCCTTGCAGCTGCAACGAAGTCCCGCCCTGCTGATTCCCTTGGAGGGAAGAAGGGGCGACCGACCTAGGGTTCTGTCCTCAGCGGTGGAGAGGGGCAGCCAACAGTTGACACTGTGTCCTGGCCTGTCCCCTCTCGGGCTGAGCGCCCCCCCCCCCCCCCCCCCCCCCCACAAAATGGGGGAAAGGCACATCTGCGCTCCAAGAGCCCTATCCCCTGTGCAGCAGCTCATTCCTATGCGTCTGCTCACAGGGAAGACGGAGGGAGTTCACTCAACCCCCAAGTGCCCCCTGTGCCACAGCTCTCCCCTCTGCACTTTTTCAAGTAGCCGAGGTAGGAAGACACATTTTCAGTCACCACCAAGCACTGTCCCCACCCATTGTCTCAACACTGCCCTTTGTAATAAAAGTCTCTGCTGTATCCAAGCATTTTGGCAAGGTCAAAAATACAATAAAAGGGCAACTCCCCATTACGCTGGCACCACTGGTGAGCGAGAGCCATCTAACTTATGGGCAACTCGCCACAAGAGCAGAGCTATCATTAGCTCCCCAGATGTTCAGCAAGCGTCCGGATCCCCTTAGAAGCATGGGACTCAGAGTCTCAGTTTCTATAGACAATTACCTGCTTTGCTCCACTGAACAGGATCAAGCAGTGCGAGACACAGCTTCCCTTGTAACCCACCTCACCGAGTTGGGGTTCAAGATCAACCAGAAGAAGAGCTGTTTAATGCCCACACAGATAATATAATATTTGGGTGTCGGACTGGATTCTCTCTCTTTCCGGGCTACACTATTGGACAGCCACATCACATCGGGATAGTGTCAGCGAGGAAGGTGGTGACGACAGACGCATCACTCACAGGGTGGGGCGCAGTTCACAAGGGAAGAGTGGTAAACAGGTTGTGGTCCCCACAGCTCCGCCACGCTACACATAAACTACCTCGAACTGATGACAGTGTTCCTATCTCTGAAACACTTTCTGCCTTCACATCCTAGTCAGGACAGGCAATACGACTGTGGTAGCATACATCAAACGCCAGTATGGCACTCACTCTCTGCATCTACACAGATTAGCTTTCAATATTATTCTGTGGCGCAGCGCACACCTCCTCTCATTGGTAAACCAGATCTGGGAGAGATACGGTCGAGCCACCGTAGATCTCTTCACATCGCACAAAGATGCACACTGCCCTCTGTTCTTTGGGCTGGCAGGAGACGCACCACCAGGGGTGGACGCCCTGGCACACCCTTGACCAAGGGTGCCGCTCTATGCCAGATTATTCCTTACCAATGCTCTGTATCCGAGATCCTGTGCTTTTTTGCAGGACTTTCTGGACAGAGAAAAGGCTTTCTCCATGGTTAAGGTCTATCTAGCTGCCATCTCTGCCTGACATATAGGATTCAACAACAACACAATAGGGAGACATCCCCTGTTATGTTTTATGAAGGGGGCGTGTCGCTTATGTCCAGTTTTCAAGCCTTTAGTCCCGTCTTGGGATCTGTCTATAGTGCTTGAGGCTATTTCCCAGCAACCGTTGGAGCTGCTGGAAAGCGTGGAGATGAAGTATCTGTACTTCAAAACCGCTTTACTGTCAGGCCCTGGCTCTGGGGACTCTTAAATGTTGAGCCAGGGTGTGTCGTTTCTATGTTGTGTTTTCTATGTTTAGTTTCTAGATCGTTTAGATCTATGTTGGCCAGGGTGGTTCCCAATCAGAGGCAGCTGTAGCTCGTTGTCTCTGATTGGGGACCATACTTAGGTAGCCTGTTGGCACTAGTGGGTTGTGGGATCTTGTTCCGTGTAAGGTATGTTGTTTGTATGCTACCTTGGACTTCACGTTTCGTTTGTTGTTTTGTCGTGTGTTTAGCCGTAAATAAATATGAATACATATCACGCTGTGCCTTGGTCCTTCTCGTCCGTAAACGATCGTGACAGAAGATCCCACCAATCCTGGATCAAGCAGCGTGACGAGGAGAGAGGATGGACTTGAGAGGAGATGAGCGAGAGTCTGGCAAGAGGGATGGAGGCCATGATCACGGGGAAGAGACAATCCCCAAAACATTTTAGGGGGGGGGGGGGGCTCACGCCGTGGACGACGAGGCAGCAGGAGGCCGCGATAGAGCGGTTCCGCTGTTTAGCAGAGGAGGCCACCAGATTAGGGGGGTCATTGGTTCAGAGGGAGCAGAAGGAAAGTGTAGAGGTACGGCGAGAGGAGCTGGTTAGGCAGCAGAAGGAGCGGGGGTTAATGAAGGAACCCAGTCCCGCTCCTCACACCAATCAAGTGGTGCGTGTCGTCAGTCCGGTCCGGCCCGTTCCTGCTTCCCGCACTAGGCCAGTGGTGTGTGTTCCCAGTACGGTTCGGCCCGTTCCTGCTCCTCGCATCAAGCCAGTGGTGCGCGTCGCCAGCCCGGTCCGGCCTGTTCCTGTCCCTCGCACCAAGTCAGTGGTGCGCGTCGCCAGCCCGACCCGGCCTGTTCCTGCCCCTCGCACCAAGCCAGTGGTGCGCGTCGCCAGCCCGGTCCGACCTGTTCCTGTCCCTTGCACCAAGTCAGTGGTGCGCGTCGCCAGCCCGGCCCGGCCTGTTCCTGCCCCTCGCACCAAGCCAGTGGTGCGTGTCGCCAGCCCGGTCCGACCTGTGCCTGTCCCTCGCACCAAGCCAGTGGTGCACGTCGCCAGCCCGGCCCGGCCTGTTCCTGCTCTCCGCACCAGGCCAGTGGTGCGCGTCGCCAGGCTGGTACGGCCCGTTCCTGCTCCCCGCACCAAGACAGTGGTGCGCGTCATCAGCCCAGTCCGGCCCGTTCCTGCTCCCCGCACCAAGCCAGGGGTGCGCGTCATCAGCCAGGTTCGGCCCGTTCCTACTCCCCGCACCAAGCCAGTGGTGCATGTGTCCAGTCCGGCACGGCCCGTGCCTGTTCCACCGGTGCCTGGTCCGGCACCGGTCAGCTGCTCCACTCCGGAGCCAGAGTAATCCGCTCCACCGGGGTCCAGTCCAGCTCCGGTCAGCGGCTCCACTCCGGAGCCAGAGCAGTCCGCTCCACCGGTGCCTGATCCAGCTCCGGTCAGCGGCTCCACTCCGGAGCCAGAGCAGTTCGATCCACCGTCGTCGGGTCCAGCTCCAGTCAGCGGTTCCAGACCAGACCAGGGGTGCAACAGGGAGGCGGATAATAGGTGGTGGTCACGCCCGGAGCCGGATCCGCCCACCCTACCCTGTTATGTTTAGGTTGTGTGGTCGGAGTCCGCACCTTTGGGGGGGGGGGGGGGGGGGTACTGTCACGCCCTGGCTCTGGGGACTCTTAAATGTTGAGCCAGGGTGTGTAGTTTCTATGTTGTGTTTTCTATGTTTAGTTTCTAGATCGTTTAGATCTATGTTGGCCAGGGTGGTTCCCAATCAGAGGCAGCTGTAGCTCGTTGTCTCTGATTGGGGACCATACTTAGGTAGCCTGTTGGCACCAGTGGGTTGTGGGATCTTGTTCCGTGTAAGGTATGTTGTTTGTATGCTACCTTGGACTTCACGTTTCGTTTGTTGTTTTGTCGTGTGTTTAGCCGTAAATAAATATGAATGCATATCATGCTGCGCCTTGGTCCTTCTCGTCCGTAAACGATCATGACATTTACTTATTGCCCTTACGTACGCAAAGCGAGCGAGTCAGCGGCATGCACTCTCAGTCCACCATTTGTTCCTACAGTTTGCCCCAGGGTAATCCAAGGTTACTTTGTAGCCTAACTCCATCTATGTACCTAAGGTCAGCAATACCTATAATTGCCTCATCTTAGAGCTTTTGGCTTTCCACCCGTCGCCCTTCACCTCTATGGAGGAAGAGCGTCTCCATTGTTTGTGTCCAGTACGTGCTTTTCCCATCTACTTGGATAGGATGAGAGCCTTACAAAACAGCGTCCAGCTCTTTGTTTCATGGGCACCTCCCTGCACGGCTAGGCCCTCTCTCATTGACGGCTATCCCATTGGATGGTGGAGGCTATTATATTGGCTTATAATAGCAAGGGTTTACAGCTCCCGGAGGGCCTGAGGGCTCATTCCACCAGAGGCATGGCTACCTCTTGGGCACTGTTCAAGGGCACCTCTGTACAAGATATTTGTGATGTGGCATGTTGGGCCACCCCTCATACGTTTATGAGGTTTTACCGGCTGGATGTCACTGCACCTTCGTTGGCGCATACGATCCTCAGTGTCGGGGCCTCTGAGGGGTGATACTGTTGGGACTGTCCTGGCTCAGGAGAGCAAGTCTGCATTATGGGAGTTGGCAAGATCCCAATGTGAGACACCAAACGATTATTTAAAAGAGAACTTAAGGTTACTTTCGTAACCCCGGTTCTCTGATAATAGAGTGAGATGTCTCACCGCATTTCCCTGCTCGCAAGAGCGCAAGGAAGAGAGACATGCTTTAGAATGACCAGAAGGCGGGGCAGTGGCGACTTATAATGAGTAGGTTCTCTCCTCATTCGCCACACAACCTGATTGGACCTTCCGTAGAGATCTGCTTATCCAGCAAATCCCAATGTGAGACACCCCACTCTATTATCAGAGAACTGGCGTTACGAAAGTAACCTTAAGTTATGTACTCCTCCCTAACTCCCGCAGCATTACAACTGTAAAGTACAACCACATGTCATCATCACAAGCATGCATTTTTAACAAGGAAATGTAAACCCGTCTATGCACAGTATGAAATATTGATAGCTGATCTCACATTTCTGATCAAGTCTGCTGTGAGAAGGAGGGGTCAGGAACACTGTGGCCAAAATGTAATCTGAGCTGGGTATGTTCTACTGTCAGAACAATGGTGTTCTTTAGAGGTAGGTAACTTTGATCCTAGAGAGAGAGTGCTCTCAGTCAGAAACCCCAGGACCAGAGAGAACCAAAACCCTGCTTACTCAAACCTAAACTGAACATCTGAGAAACCCAATGACTGTGGGAAGAAACCATGCTTACAATTACAAGAGAAGTCTGCTGGCAGGAGTCTGCTTCTTACATAATTTGTAAGAAAGCGGGTAAAGTAATAATAAAGGGAGCATCATTCACCAGAGATATTATTTGTGATTTTAATGTGACGCAGGTGGCCTACTTAATGTATTCAAATTAAGTTACCTGTTGAAAAATAAAGTAATAAAAAATTCTACTTTTGATGTTCCAAGTTCTTATTTCCAAGTTCCGAGTTCTAATGTTTTTGTAGTAACTCACGGAGTCGTTGCCACAGAGTTGCATAGCGCTGCTGAGGGTGATGATAGAGATCACCTGCCAGCGGACATTACGGTCAGCGAACAGCTCCCAGGGTCTGCTGGGCCTCAGGCCTTTAGCCTCAGCCTGCTCCTGGAGGATCTCATCCAACTCTGATCGCTGGACCTCACAGCCACGCAGACGCCGCAGAGCTAACACACACACACACACACACACACACAGGGATGTTGCAAAATGGATTTCGTAATTACAAATGATGGCAAAGTACACAAATGCATATATAAGATTTAAAGACTGCCCATCCCTGCTGACGCAGAGGCAGCACAATGAACAACATCAACAGAACCTGCTCATCCTTTTACTGTATACCTCTCTCTAACTCACATACAAGAGGAACAGAGCCACGTGGCTCTGAAAAGAAAGTACTGCACATAGCCACACACTAACACAGGCACAGATACAGGACCATGATTTGGCTCTCCTCCTACCTACCATTGATACAGGCCTCCTTGTCCCCCCGGTCTATGAGGAGGTATCGAGGGCTTTCTGGGAACCAAGGGAGAGTGAGGAGCTGGATGAGGCCTGGAATGGCATTACTGGCCAGTAGGTATTGCCAACAGGGTTCACTGCCCAATATCTCCCTGGAAACACATGACCACCATCAAATGAAATACTGACTTAATTAAACAAAATTTACAACCGCAATTATTTCCCCAAACAAATCACACAATCCGTTGTAGGTGCTAGATTTATGTTTAAGTAACACTAAATTGCAGACTGATTTGGTAGCCTCCGAATGCTCTGCTTGGATGTTTGTCTTTGTTTGATTCGTTGGTGTGTTGTCTGTTGCCTACCTGAGGCCCACAACCTGTCCTAACACCACTCCGAATGCTGTGAAGATGGCTGACGACAGGGAAGCAGCCCCTCGCAGGTGCTTGGGAGCACTCTCACCAAAATACATGGGTTGCACATTCATACTGATCCCTGTGAAAGGAGTGGATAATTTCTCTACTGTCTGTGGTTTCATTTTCTTACATCAAACATAATACTGTAACTGTATATCTACACTTTACATGTCATTGACATTTAAAGAACTAAGACAGCAACAAACATACAACCAGTATTACACATTCTTTCTCTATACACAACGTACAAGTAATGCAGTCAGTTGCACAATGAGCATGGTTTGATGACATGAGAACCCCCATTTGAGAACCCTCTGGTTGAATATATAGTACACACCAGCATTGATCCCAACCAGGACCCTTGAGATGATGATCATCTCAAAAGACTTGGCAGCTCTGCTGGTCAACGCTAGGAGTGAACTCAGCATCAAGAAGATATTGTTCAACAGCATAGTCTTCTTCCTGTGGGAGCAACACAGGGGGGTTAGAGTAGAGTAGAATATAGTAGAGTAGTGTAGAGTAGAGTAGAATTTAGTAGAGTAGAATATAATAGAGTGGAGACGAGTAGAGCAGAGTAGAATTTAGTAGGGTAGTGTAGAGTAGAATTTAGTAGAGTAGAGTACAGTAGAGTAGAATAGAATAGAGTGGAGATGAGTAGAGTGGAGACGAGTAGAGTACAGTAACATTTAGTAGACTAGTGGTGTGTAGAGTAGAACTTAGTAGAGTAGAATAGAATAGAATATAGTGGAGATGAGAAGAGTAGAGTAGAATATAATTTAGTAGAGTAGTGTAGAATTTAGTAGAGTAGAGTACAGTAGAGTAAAATTTAGTAGAGTAGTGTAGAGTACAGTCGAGTAAAATAGAGTAGAGTGGAGACAAGTAGAGTAGAATAGAATAGAGTGGAGACGAGTAGAGTACAGTAACATTTAGTAGAGTAGTGGAGTGTAGAGTAGAGTAGAATTTAGTAGAGTAGAGTACAGTAGAGTGGAAACGAGTAGAGTAGAATAGAGTGGAGACGAGTAGAGTAGAATAGAGTGGAGATGAGTAGAGTAGAATAGAATACAGTGGACACGAGTAGAGTAGAGTAGAGTGGAGATGAGTAGAGTAGAATAGAGTGGAGACGAGTAGAGTCAAGTAAATCTTGAGTATCAATTAACTTATACTGTAGAGATGATATTATAATTAAAGTTTATGCAAATACTACTCTCTGTCCAGATATTATACTGTATATGCCCTGGTGCCAGCCTGCAAGGTTCCGTGTGCTCTTTCAGCCTTGAGAAACATAAACACCACCACATTGTTGATTGACTGACTCCACTGTGAAGAGAAAGCATAAAGTAGCCTTGCTGTCTTCAGAGATACTGTGTCTATGCTCTCTTTGATGCAACCCCCTTTTACATCTGACTCATAAACAGATGATAATTTGCTCATCAGTCACTAAACATTTCTCTTTGAGACGTTATATCACTGTTATGGCCCTGATAATATTGACTTGTAAAGCACATAGTAAGCTTTTCAGTGAGGGCCACATTCCAAGGTTACCACACATCCTTGTGTCAATATCTGACATTGACATTGCCTTGACATTGATGACATTACCTTCCAAAGGTTATGCTTACGGGTCCAGATATAATACATTATTACCTTCCAAAGGTTATGCTTATGGGTCCAGATATAATACATTATTACTTTCCAAAGGTTATCCTCATGGGTCCAGATATAATACATCATACCTTCCAAAGGTTATGCTCATGGGTTCAGATATAATACATGATTACCTTCCAAAGGTTATGCTCATGGGTCCAGATATAATACATGATTACCTTCCAAAGGTTATGCTCATGGGTCCAGCTATAAGAGCTCCGGCCAGCCCCCCCAGGGAGTAGATGGACACAATGCAAGTCCAGACCAGAGTGACCTGGTAGTCCTCCAGCTGAACGTCCCAGCGCTCCCGAAATGTCTCGTTAACAAAGTCCTGAATAAACTGAGAGGAAAGGTAAAGTGTGGTCAAATATGGTCATGTGAGCATGTGCACACACACACAGATTGTATTTGTTTATTTGGATCCCCATTAGCTTTAGCAGAAGCAGCAGCTACTCTTCCTGGGGTCCACAAATACACACACAGACACACACACACACACGGTTTACTTTCAAAAGAACCTTACTATGGTGGGTGCGTTCATTATGGCAAGGTTGTAGCCATACTGAAGAGTGCCTCCAATGGCACATGATGTCACCATTAACATCAAGTTTAGATCATTGCCCTGTCAGTACAAACAGGTATTAATAAAAAAAGAAACACAAATGATAGGTTGTTTACTTTCATAAATATTGGAGATGTGCAATAGTGCACAGTACTTAGCCACAGAGTATTCATTTACATAAGAAAATTAGGAGAAACACTGTGTTATGCCCCCAGTCCTATGTTTTCAGGTACTATTCTAAAGATAGGCAATGGGAACAACAGTGCACGAAAAGGAGAACATGCCAATTGTTAGAATAGTCTGACTAACTGGATAAATGTCAATAACAAAAAACTGTTTGCACTTGCCTTGAGACATTCAAGGATAAATTAATTATATTACATTTCTGTAATGCATTTTGGTGACTCATTATTTTCACATGGGAAAAAAATGCATTTTGCTAAAATAAGTTGTATGCGAGGGCAAACTACATGACACGGCCCATAAAAAAATACCTAGCCTATTACGAAATAAAAACAAAATTACTGTACCTTCTTATCCACTCCAACATGCGACATATCGAATCGAAAATTATATTTTTAAGTAAGAATATAACAGTGGAACTATTCGGTCATCCATAAAGCCGTTGCAAAATCCTTGAATCATACAGGTTGGCCAGGACGCAGAGCGCAGGACCGTGGACATCACCGAACTCCCCAACCAACTGAAATACTGTATAAGTACAGTATCCACTCCCCCTGCACGTGTGTGTGTGTGTGTGTGTGTGTGTGTGTGTGTGTGTGTGTGTGTGTGTGTGTGTGTCACATTTCGTGTGACACCCAACTCCTGTTATGTTAAGGGAATGTTTAACCACAATATGAAATGTCAGGATTATGTTTAACGTTGATCTTCATGTGGGTGTTATCCTACTGTAGGTCTCATACTATACGTTTTTATTCTCTATACAATACATCAGACATTGAATATATATCTCCTCCCACTGGGCAGAGACGTCAATTCAACGTCTATGGTTCAACTGACGTGGAAACAACGTTGAATCAACCAGTGTATGCCCAGTGGGCTGTCGTCTCAGATCAAATATGTAATGGCATTAGGCTATTCACCTGTCACCTCGCTCGAGTCATTTACCTAAACTGTGGAATTTGTCTCATATCGGTCTCACAACATTGAGTTATGATAAGCCTACCAAATGTTTGTATAGCAGTTTATTATTCTATGCAACGTCTGTGCAGAACACCTGCTCAGTCTTTCTGGAAATCAACTTCCAGGCGGTGTAGCGACAACAAACATTACAGGTGCGTGCAGCGTGCTTGCTCTAGTCCAGTGGCCACCGTCTGAAAACGTCATACTGTCGATTTACAAATGCTGGACCATGTCTGGAGTCATGCTCAAACCCGACCTATAGCCTATACTCTCATTATGAGACTGCATCATTACTTCAAACGCGCGTGCGGAACTCAAGTTCTTGCGCAAATGTCCAATTGACATCAATTTATGACATGTTGATGTTTGTGTAGCCTGTACGTCACCAAGTGGAATTGAGGCACATACTATCATCATTCATCACTGGCTACTAAATTATGAACAGCCTCTTCAAATGTCGCTGCCCAGCCAGCAGATGGTGCTGAATTGTAAGCCTATAAATTACTGCATAGGATGAGTCTTCAATACAACACTTCAAGGCACAACACAGTTCTAAAATACCTGGGTGGGTTGCACCAACATGAATTAACTCTTAAACTGGGTTAAATCAAGGTTTATCTATTAATCATGTTGCACAAGACTATTTTTTAAAGTATTCAATTAGTCCTAGTTACCCTTCATCTAATTTTAAGTTACATTTTCACTATGACTGTTGTCACTCTTGGCCACTATAGTGTACTATTTATTCTTGCCTGCCTTGAACCCATTCAACTTTTAATTCATAAGCCCATCATGAACGGAATGGGTTTTTAACTGTTCTCTCATTAACTTCCTGGCGGTAAATTAATGTACACTTTGTATACAAAAGTATGTGGACACCCCTTCAAATGAGTGGATTCGGATATTTCAGCCACACCCGTTGCTGACAGGTGTATAAAATAGAGCAAAAGAGAACCATGGTGCTCTCCCAGAAGTTTGTCTGGTGCTTAAAACCCACAAATTCAGACAAACAAAGAGGTGTAATGGGTTCGCACTCAAAAAGGTACAGTGGGGAAAAAAAGTATTTAGTCAGCCACCAATTGTGCAAGTTCTCCCACTTAAAAAGATGAGAGAGGCCTGTAATTTTCATCATAGGTACACGTCAACTATGACAGACAAATTGAGAAAAAGATTTCCAGAAAATCACATTGTAGGATTTTTTATGAATTTATTTGCAAATTATGGTGGAAAATAAGTATTTGGTCACCTACAAACAAGCAAGATTTCTGGCTCTCACAGACCTGTAACTTCTTCTTTAAGAGGCTCCTCTGTCCTCCACTCGTTACCTGTATTAATGGCACCTGTTTGAACTTGTTATCAGTATAAAAGACACCTGTCCACAACCTCAAACAGTCACATTCCAAACTCCACTATGGCCAAGACCAAAGAGCTGTCAAAGGACACCAGAAACAAAATTGTAGACCTGCACCAGGCTGGGAAGACTGAATCTGCAATAGGTAAGCAGCTTGGTTTGAAGAAATCAACTGTGGGAGCAATTATTAGGAAATGGAAGACATACAAGACCACTGATAATCTCCATCGATCTGGGGCTCCACGCAAGATCTCACCCCGTGGGGTCAAAATGATCACAAGAACGGTGAGCAAAAATCCCAGAACCACACGGGGGGACCTAGTGAATGACCTGCAGAGAGCTGGGACCAAAGTAACAAAGCCTACCATCAGTAACACACTACGCCGCCAGGGACTCAAATCCTGCAGTGCAAGACGTGTCCCCCTGCTTAAGCCAGTACATGTCCAGGCCCGTCTGAAGTTTGCTAGAGTGCATTTGGATGATCCAGAAGAGGATTGGGAGAATGTCATATGGTCAGATGAAACCAAAATAGAACTTTTTGGTAAAAACTCAACTCGTCGTGTTTGGAGGACAAAGAATGCTGAGTTGCATCCAAAGAACACCATACCTACTGTGAAGCATGGGGGTGGAATCATCATGCTTTGGGGCTGTTTTTCTGCAAATGGACCAGGACGACTGATCCGTGTAAAGGAAAGAATGAATGGGGCCATGTATTGTGAGATTTTGAGTGAAAACCTCCTTCCATCAGCAAGGGCATTGAAGATGAAACGTGGCTGGGTCTTTCAGCATGACAATGATCCCAAACACACCGCCCGGGCAACGAAGGAGTGGCTTCGTAAGAAGCATTTCAAGGTCCTGGAGTGGCCTAGCCAGTCTCCAGATCTCAACCCCATAGAAAATCTTTGGAGGGAGTTGAAAGTCTGTGTTGCCCAGCGACAGCCCCAAAACATCACTGCTCTAGAGGAGATCTGCATGGAGGAATGGGCCAAAATACCAGCAACAGTGTGTGAAAACCTTGTGAAGACTTACAGAAAACGTTTGACCTGTGTCATTGCCAACAAAGGGTATATAACAAAGTATTGAGAAACTTTTGTTATTGACCAAATACTTATTTTCCACCATAATTTGCAAATAAATTCATTAAAAATCCTACAATGTGATTTTCTGGATTTTTTTTTCTCATTTTGTCTGTCATAGTTGACGTGTACCTATGATGAAAATTACAGGCCTCTCTCATCTTTTTAAGTGGGAGAACTTGCACAATTGGTGGCTGACTAAATACTTTTTTCCCCCACTGTAAGCATAAAGCTGCATCAGGGATAGTGTACACAGACGTTTCGGCTTTACAGCCTTCTTCAGTCTACACACACAGCCATGCAATCTCCATAGACAAACATTGGCAGTAAAATGGCCTTACTGAAGAGCTCAGTGACTTTCAACGTGGCACCGTCATAAGATGCCACCTTTCCAACAAGTCAGTTTGTCAAATGTCTGCCCTGCTAGAGCTGCCCCAGTCAACTATAAGTGCTGTTATTGTGAAGTGGAAACGTCTAGGAGAAACAACGGCTCAGCCGTGAAGTGGTAGGCCACACAAGGTTCCAGAACGGGATCGCCGAGTGCTGAAGCACATAGCGCGCAAAGATCGGCTGTCCTCGGTTGCAACACTAACTACGAAGTTCCAATCTGCCTCTGGAAGCAACATCAGCACAATAATTGTTCGTCGGGAGCTTCATGAAATGGGTTTCCATGGCCGAGCAGCCGCACACAAACCTAAAATCACCATGCGCAATGCCAATCGTCGGCTGGAGTGGTGTAAAGCTCGCCGCTATTGGACTCCGGAGTAGTGGAAACGCGTTCTCTGGAGTGATGAATCACGGTTCACCATCTGGCAGTCCGATGGACAAATCTGGGTTTTGGCGGATGCCAGGAGAATGCTACCTGCCCCAATGCATAATGCCAACTGTAAAGTTTGGTGGAGGAGGAATAATGGTCTGGGGCTGTTTTTCATGGTTCGGGCTAGGCCCCTTAGTTCCAGTGAAGGGAAATCTTAACGCTAGAGCATACAATGACATTCTAGACGATTCTGTGCTTCCAACTTTGTGGCAAACATTTGGAGAAGGCCCTGTCCTGTTTCAGCATGACAATGCCCCCGTGCACAAAGCGAGGTCCATACAGAAATGGTTTGTCGAGATCGGTGTGGAAGAACTTGACTGGCCTGCACAGAGCCCTGACCTCAACCCCATCGAACACCTTCGGGGTGAATTGGAACGCCGACTGCGAGCCAGGCCTAATCGCCCAACATCAGTGCCGACCTCTAATGCTCTTATGGCTGAATGGAAACAAGCAGCAATGTTCCAACATCTAGTGGAAAGCCATCCCAGAAGAGTGGAGGCTGTTATAGCAGCAAAAGGGGGACCAACTCCATATTAATGCCCCATGATTTTGGAATGAGATGTGTCCACATACTTTTGGTCATGTAGTGTATCTCATAACTCATCTCCAAACAGACAATTTCCTCTGACAAATACCATGTGTCACTGTTATCACCTTATGATTACCAACATACCCATGCAGATCCAAAGCTCTAAGACAACTTGCAAATTGAGAAAAATGCAGAAAGAAATAGGTATGGAATGGATATATTTAGTGGATAAGTGTGCATAAATATAGTGGAGCAAACATTTAGATGTTACAGTGTCAAACACATGGTATCATGGGGCCACATGTGTTCACATTATAATGCAATTACAGGACTTTCTACAACTGAGCACAGTGAAGACTGATGATAATTCTTGTCAAACACATGTAGTGTATCAGGGGAATACCATTGTTTAGTGACAAATAGGCTATATGAATTGAACACATAATGCTATCCATTATAATGTAGTGGATATGAATGAAGTGTTTGGATGTTTACCATTTCAAGACCAAAATCACTTTAATTTGATATGAAAATGTAATAGAACAGAGTTTCTATTTTAAGCGCATGGAGTTTTGTGAGTTTCAAGATCCATGGGTGTTGTTGGATCAACATAAAGGGAGTGAGTGCTCATCATCCTTTTATGTTTTATGCTGATTTGTGAAACTGTAATTGCCCTAGGCAGGCATAATCAGGCCTACAAAATTGAGCAATTTGAAGTATGCATGAATTCTGGATAGTCCATCTGTACACCCACATATGGGTGCACTAGACCTAGGCTATACAGTAGCTGCCCATATGAAAGCCACCACAAATTGAAATATGAAAACTGGTCATTTGAAGATTGAGTTATCATAATGAGATTCTTGTGATAAGTGTAATTTTACACTAAAACATTCCCTAAAAACAAGCTATTTTAGGCAACTAGAAGTGGGCCCGGCAGAGAGAGCAAAAAGAGAACAATATTGATTTATCTCGCTCGCTCTCTCTCCTCAGGGGATACCATCGAAAGGATTACGTGTGAGAGCGTTTATTTAGACTGTGGGGGAGAGTCGATTTGTTTAGCGCTTGGACTAAACTTCTCCGTTTAAATGTAAGATAAATTAATCGAAACAAAGTATTTGAACACTTGTTAGTTGTTACACGTTAAATGAATGATATATCAGTAAAAAAAAAACTCAGCTTGCACATTGTACTGGAAAATAATCAAGTTGCCGAATAGCGACGCACTTGCATTGTTTGCGAAATTTCTGAAGACCGTCAGTAGCCTATATCCTAAGAGACGGCGGAAGGAGTTTTGTGATGGAAGAAGGATTTACTTTATTTTATACAAACACATTTCTCTCTCCTGACTGACCTATGCGAGCATATACAAATGTTTATAGACTTGAGCAAAGAACACTAGCATTTCGGAGGATTACCTTGACAAACATACAACCTTCATCATGATGAGTCGGTCATTCTGGGATGCGTTCTTTCTCATTACTGGTGAGTTCTATGAAAACAAACAACACATTTGGTAAAATATTTGGAAGACTACAAGGGAAACGGCAGAAAGTGGGAATGAGTGTAAAATGTTGTATGAAGGGGGGATTTTAGTGAATTTGAATGTGCTATACCTTAAGGGAAAATGTAATTATGTCCTAATAGGCTTTGCTTCTGTGAACCTTTTCCCCTTACAAATAAAATTCCTTACAAATTATGTCTCAACCAGGGGACCCCTGGGGGCCTCAGTGAGTGTAAGGGATCCCTGAAAAAGCAGGGGAAAACTAACATTTGCTTTACAAAATATAATCAGTAACCTCCATTTCCCCAATTGATGACATTTTAAGGAAGAAGGTTGTTTTAGTGAGCATCAGAAAGGAGAAAGTTGAGAACCCCAGGCCTATAGGATAGCCTAGCCTAGATTTACACGGATAGTCTGGTTTCCAGTTTTGGTTGTATATGACTCCAATTTGTGAATTATAACCATTGTCAGGCTCAGTGACATTTCACCTTTTCTATGAGAAACAAAGATGGTAGACCTAAAGATGGTAGACCTACCAATGAGCCACCATTGATTTATGTAGCGTGCGTATGCTGGCAGTGCAGACCTATTCATAGGTTTCTAATGGCCTCATCCTTTTAGCAGGGAATACTTGACCCTGTTACTGTTATTGGCTGGTCAGTCACTCTGGCTAACCCTTGATCATGACTCACAGGTCATTACATTATGCATAAGTCATTGGTCTTCTGTATAGGGGAGTTTTGTTAAGAGCCCCGACGCTGAATCTAAACATTAAGACGCGTTGCTTGCAGTAAGGTTTTGGAAGCATAAGGACCTTTTTCTTTAATATCAGTGAGAAATAATTTCCCAAAAACTAAAGGTTAAATTGATACACACCTTGATTGGATTAGGTTTAGTGTTCCCACACGGCCATGTCTTCATGTTACAGCGCTTGTTTACGGAAGACAAGCGGCAACCACCTGTGCTATCTAACATGCGCCAAACACCTGTGTAAGCCTCACTTGGGAAGTGTAATTTGTCGGATTGAGGCACTCATAGCTGTATAAATGTGCAAAACTGCTACAGTAAGTGTATATTTTTAATTTGAAGGATTCTTTCTCGCTGCTGAAAGATAAGGGTCATATGTTGCAGGGTTTCCCAAACTGAGTTTGGGAAACCCTGCCCTACATAGTGCACTTCTTTTGACAAGGGCTCATAGGGCTCTGGGTAAATCCATTTGAATTAAAATGCTGTTTGACAGCATCCCCTTTGATCTAAACACAACTTTACATACATGTTTTCCCATGGAAGAAGTCGTCAGAAAGTTACTTTTTGGACCTGAATGCCAAAACATTCAAGAGAGAAAGGTGCATGCCCCACCATACCATGAGACATGTCTTCATCACTGGAAAAGATAAACGATTGAGTTTGATAGCTTACAAAAGCTTACATTTAAAAGCTTACTAATAACAGTGTTGTCAAACTATTTTATTATTTAATGAAGAAAAAAAACGTTTCTCATATGTTGCAGTTTAGACCCTATTTCACAACATCTGAGGTTTTTGTGTTGTGCCCGCCATGGGTTGAGAGACAACATGCTCTTGAATACAGGGTGGGTGTCATTTCAATCATAGAAATAGATTTCCCTTAAGACCACTGCAATTTAGCTGGTACACCATTTACATTTATATTGAATTGAAATTGTAACTTCTAATTACTACCACAAAGATGACCGCCGGTTCACCCACCATCGAATGTCAACTTAAATCGTCATGTCTATTCTATTATCTATATTTCTATGGTTTCAATAGGTTTTACATTTACATTTTAGTCATTTAGCAGACGCTCTTATCCAGAGCGACTTACAGTTAGTGAGTGCATACATTATTTTTCATACTGGCCCCCCGTGGGAATCCCCCGTTTTCTATGGAGGATTGACAGTTTAATTTAGAACAACAGATATTCCCACTCAAGTCAACATTTTCTGATGTGTGGACCTCCAAACATCTTTGTGGTACCATTTGAAAGTTGACATTTCAATTATTTTCCCATTTGAATAGATTTGTCAGCCAAAACATGACACTGACCCTGTATTCAATAGTATTTTGTGTCTCAACCGATAGCCGGCACAACACAAAAACCTTAGATTATGTAAAATAGGGTCTAAGCTACAACATATGCGAATATGAAAAACATCTGAGTTTAGGCGTTTTTAGATCATTTACTTTTGAAGGTAAAAAAAAGTTCAACTGTTGTTAAAAAAATAAATACCCTGAAATTATCAAATAGTTTGACAACCCTGTTTGTAAGCTTTTAAATGACATCAATCTCAACCGTTTATATTTTCCAGTGATGAAGACATGGATGTCTCATGGTATGGTGGGGTATGCAAAATGGGTCAACTTTGAGCACCTTTATCTCTTGAATGTTTTTGCATTCAAGTCTGAAAAGTCACTTTCTGAGCACTTCTACAATGTGCAGATATGTATGGAAGGTTTCGTTTAAATCAAAAGGGGTGCTGTCAAAAAGTGACTAAATTCAAATTAATTTACCGTCAAAGTAGTGCACTATGTAGGGAATAGGGTGCCATTGGGGACGCACATTGCCTTGACACAGCATTCATCCACCGTCTCTCTTTCTGGGCTTTGTACCTTGTCATGCTGACAGTGTCCTTAGTAACATCAGTGATGTCCCCCATTAACTGACTGATGAAATACTCAACGGTTCTCTTCTCCATAATCACCAACTGACACTGATGAACCTATGTGTTATATGAGCCGTGTGTTTTCAACCATCATTTGAATTGAGCCGGAGAATGAAGTGCTAATTTGATACTCAGCACTTTCATTGTCTGATATCTCCACATCACTAAATGACAACCTCGTCTCTCATTGGGTGCCTTGCAGAATTCTAATTGTGTGATCTCTCGCCGGGATCTGTCTATATTAAGACTATCCCAGCTTAGTCCCATTACAGACCCATTGTAGTGTGTCCATCCTTTCATCCTATTGTCACTCTTGAAATACGCAACACAAGCTGGTAAGAGGAAATCCAAACATAATGACAAATGGGAAAGTTGTGTGAGATTTATGAGTGCAGCACACGCCTCAGGATTCAACCCTCAAGGAGCCCAATGCAACAGAAAAGGGGGAAGTAGCTAATTAAGGTCAAGAACTAGAAATAAAGATAATATAACACAATTTAAGTGCAATGTTATGTTAAGATCTCCTGGCAAGAGGAAAAAGCCCTCGCACAGAAGAGTCAGGTGGACACCCTATGCTCCCGAGGGGGCCAAGAGGGTTTAACGCAAGTAAGTCTGATTTGTTAACATATAGTGGTTTGGCAACGGAAAACACAAATCTGTGTTCTTAGGTAGTACCTTCATTTCAGTCAGCTTCTCTCTACTGAATAGGATGGGTTGATCAGTGGGGACAATTAATGTCACCTTGCTCTGCTGGGATCCATGAGTTGGGAGATGAGTTCTATTTTAAGAGCAACAAGTCATTTGGAGACAGCCTGTTTCAACTGTCACTTTGGATGAGAGTTGCTAAGTGACAAAAAATGTAACTATTATAAGTGACTTCATAAATCCTAGTGCAGTGGTTTCCAAACTGTGGGGTTGCTCCCCCCCAGGGGTCGGCGCGGGGTACCCTCCAAAATTAAATAAATATACTCAACAAAAATAGAAATGCAACATGTAAAGTGTTGGTCCCATGTTTCATGAGCTGAAATAAAAAATTCCAGACATTTTCCATATGCACAAAAAGCTTATTTCTCTCAGATTTTGGGCACACATTTGTTTACATCCCTGTTAGTGAGCATTTCTCCTTTGCCAAGATAATCCATCCACCTAACAGGTGTGGCATATCCAGAAGCTGATTAAACAGCATGAACATTATACAGGTGCACCTTGTAAAATGCCACTCTAAAATGTGCAGTTTTGTCACACAACACAATGCCACAGATGTATCAAGTTTTGAGGGAGTGTGCAATTGGCATGCTGACTGCAGGAATGTCCACCAGAACTGTTGCCAGAGAATTTAATGTTCATTTCGCTACCATAAGAATTTGGCAGTACGTCCAACCGGCCTCACAACCGCAAACCACGTGTAACCATGCCAGCCCAGGACCTCCAAATCTGTCTCCTTCACCTGCGCGATCGTCTGAAACCAACCACCCGGACAGCTGATGAAACTGTGGGTTTGCACAACTGAAGGCTTTCTGCACAAACTGTCAGAAACCGTCTCAGGGAAGCTCAAATGCGTGCTCGTCGTCCTCACCAGGGCCTTGACCTGAATGCAGTTCAGCGTCGTAACCGTCTTCAGTGGGCAAATCTCACCTTCGATGGCCACTGGCACACTGGAGAAGTGTGCTCTTCACAGGTAAATCTCAGTTTCAACTGTATCGGGCAGATTGCAGACAGCGTGTATGGCGTCGTGTGAGCGAGTGGTTTGCTGATGTCAACGTTGTGAACAGAGTGGGGTTATGGTATGGGCATGCATAAGCTACGGACAATGAACACAATTGCATTTTATCGATGGCAATTTGATTGCACAAAGATACCGTGACGAGATCCTGAGGCCCATTGTCGTGCCATTCATCCGCTGCCATCACCTCATGTTTCAACATAATGCACGGCTCCATGTTGCAAGGATCTGTACACAATTACTGGAAGCTGAAAATGTCCCAATTCTTCCATGGCCTGCATACTCACCAGACATGTCACCCATTGAGCATGTTTGGGGGGATGCTCTGATCGACGTGTACGACAGCGTGTTCCAGTTCCCGCCAATATCTAGCAACTTCGCACAGCCATTGAAGAGGAGTGGGACAACATTCCATAGGCCACAATTAACAGCCTGATCAACTCTGTGTGAAGGAGATGTGTCGTGAGGCAAATGGTGGTCACACCAGATACTGACTCGTTTTCTGATCCACACCCCTACCTTTTTTTAAAGGTATCTGTGACCAACAGATGCATATCTGTATTCCCAGTCATGTGAAATCCATAGATTAGGGCCTAATTTATTTATTTAAATTGACTGATTTCAACTGTAACTCTAAATTGTTGCGTTTTATATTTTTGTTCAGTGTATATTTTTTGTAAGGAACTCAGTCTGGCTTTCAACTTACTCTTGAAAGTTGTAATAGTAGAATGCACAAGGTGCAATTTCGAAATTGGGTAGTGCATCATCAGTTGTCCTCTTGTCATGTTAGTCATTGCATACCTTATAGAGCTATTTATAACTTATCAGAAATGTCCAGATCACTTAGCCTATGTCAGCTAAAGTTTTTTTAGCTAGGTTTTTTTGCCCATAGATTTTTTTATGTTTGAGTTACTCAAATATAACATGAGTATACATTAGACCAGTGGAGGCTGATGAGGGGAGGACAGCTCATAATAATGGCTGGAAAGGAGAAAATGGAATGGCATCACACACATGGATGTTCCCCAATACAATACTGGAAGTGGGGCCTGAGTGAAAAACCCCAGGCCTAGTGGAATCTTCTTCAATGTCCCAACAGTTTCTTTATCTGATCATGATTGAAATCAGTACCGATTTGTATACTTAAACATTTCATCTGTTTCTTTCAACAGGGTCCCTCTTTACCTATGGAACTGGACAGGATAATTCTACTATTGCTACTAATTCTACTATGACCCCCACCCCTCCTGTGACTACTACCACTGTAAACATTATGACCTCTTCTACCACTACCAGCACCATTACTACGACCAACCTTCCAGTTAAAAGTAAGCGTTTGTGTGTGTGTGTGTGTGTGTGTGTGTCTGTCTGTCTTCAGGTGACTGACAGTCTAAATATGAATACCTCTATAAAACCTCTACAGGGTGCTCCAGAGAATCTTTCACCTCTTCAGACTCATTGACTGGTGCCAATGTTAATTCACGGGTTCTCTAGTGAAGTCAGATGGCAACTGAAAATGCCTTACAAAAGTGGACACATACAGACACTGTGCTGCACATGAATGAATTGGTTTAATTTTTTCATAAATCTAGTCCTCTCAGTTTGGATAGAAAGTAGCCAGTGTAGCAGACGTCAAACAACGATAAAAGAAAAATCCTGTAGCTTAATTCCCAGGATACCAACTATTACATTTCAGTCATTATCTGTGAATCACCATAAAATCCAGAAATGCTCTAATGGCATTTGACCATAGGGTGCAATTTGGGACGCTGCCAGAGGGGCTGAGGGGTAGCTGGTGCAGATACCTCAGCGAGAACAGAGAGCTTTATACAGGCTCTGAAAGAGAGAGAGGAGAAGGGACAATGCATGTAGGCTGGAATCCAACCGGCCATTACCAATAGAATGGTGTGTGTGACGGTCGGCTGTAATGCAGCCGTCTATCTGTCTGTTCATCCTCCCTCTCTCTCCCTTTCTCACTCCCTCTTTCTCTGAATGCCACATTGTGGCATCTGTTTTGGCTGCCCGAGTAAAGATACTCAAACTTTTGTTTGGGCCAGTCCAGTTGGAATTTGGAACTCTGATTGTATAGTTGATGAGTAAGAAACTCGTCCAGACTCTGTAATTTGGTTACCGTGTTCTTCCTGAGTCTTGACCCCTTCAGCTCGACCCAATGTTAATTTATTTGAGGAGATTCATTTTGTTAATCTAGCATCGTTCGTTCCATAATAAATCACGTTTGATTGGATGTAAAGGAAAGAGACAGAGAGGAGAGGGATAGGGGCTGTGTCTGAAAAGGTTACTAGCCGTCAAATCCTGGCCTCCTTCGTCCTTATTTCCTGAATTCCTCTCAAAGCTCAATGGAGGAGAGGTCTGAAGAAGGGACCTTTTGATCTTCTCCTCAAATGCACTTTGAGAGTAATTCAGAAATCATGGAGGAAGCAAGGATTTGACGGCTATCCTTTCAGACAAAGCCATGGAATGAAAGGGTGAGGATTTTACTCCCTGGCTTCAGGGATGTGCTTTTCTCTGGACCTCTAATGGGTTTGATGATGGACAGACTTGTTGTTTGCTGTGTCAAGGCACTGGGGATTTGATTGGGGTTTAACTTGTCCCTATGCATGCGACACATCTTAATGCATGGCTGTCCCTCGGAGGGTCTTGTCCCTGACATAAGCCATGACAAAACCCCAGTCACTCAGAGGTAACAAAAGATGTACAGTGCCTTCAGAAAGTATTCATACCACTTGACTTATTCCACATTTCGTTGTGTTACAGCCTGAATTCAAAATGGATTAAATAAATGTTTTTCTCATCCATCTACACACATTACCCCATAATGACAAAGTGAAAACATGTCTTTAGAAAATGTTGCTAATTTATTGAAAATGAAATACCAATATCTCTACATAAGCATTCACACCCCTGAGTCAATACTTATTACAATCACCTTTGGCAGAGTTATTTTTATTTTTTACAAATCAATACTTGGAGTCAAAGTATCAATATAATATAATCCAAAATAATATTGTGATATGTATCTGTATCGATTTTTTCCCCATCACTAGACAGTACCGAATATGAAGGTAAACAAAACAATGTAATTAAATGGAATGGTAATGTAGGCTATACCAACTGAAGGGAACTAACAGTAAATTGGCAGTTGAATATGTGTTGTTATTAGGCCTACTGACAGTCGATACTGATAGTGGCTAATATTTAACATAATAGAAATAGGAAACATAAAAAGTTGGTGTAGCCTATAATTAAGACATTCGAGAGTGCTGATCCCTGCAAGTTAAAAGGCCGTACAATTTAAATTCTGCATAACGGCACAGCATTTCATAAACTTTACTGTGGCAAAGTTGGCATGTTGATATGCTTCAGTTTGCTGCCAAGTGACTGGTTTCACATTTGTCTCCAGCGATTATAAGGTAAAATATAACTAAAACAAGTGTCATTTATATTTACAATTCCCTTATCCAAATGGATTATTAATTTATCTAGCTCTTATTATTTTGTAAATTACAGTGCATGGAGAATGGTGTTATTTCTATCGGAAAAAATTAAGTAGATGTTATTTTCCCACTTGGAACCGGTAGGTTCGCTAGACCTTATTCATGGTTTCCTCGCGCGTAAAGGTGATAGAATTATTCGGGAATTAAGTCAAGGTCAGAATACGGCATATCTGTAGACACACCTCAGCCACACCTTCATTTATTTGATCTCCACCCAAAATGAATAGCAGGTGAATAGCATACAATTCTCATGCTTAAGTTCAAGGTCAGAATACGAATAGAGAGAAAAGTGCATAAAAGGGAATTGTTCCATTTATGCTGCATTTAGAGGAGGGATACAAAAAACTTGATACCAGTCGGCATAGCGGGACAAGAAAGCAAGAAAGATGGTGACAGCAAAAGCAAGACAGCACCACACAGTATGTGTTGCTATGGTGATTTCAGTAAACAAATAGTGCAAATCAACATCCAGTAGAAAACAACTCTATGGCAGATAGAACAAGTGGAAATATTTTAACTCTGGCGCCAAGTCCCATCTACCGTGGTGGCTGACTGCATTCACCACCAACCTCAACGATAATTACCAACATTTACCATCTTGCTCTCATTGAAAACAATGCCGTCTACCTCGTACCATCTAAACGCAGCATTACGCACACCTAACTCGGGTCGCAATCGGTGCCTATGAGCTATCCACACCTGGATTGTGCAACATTTGCCCAATCTTATTTTCAAAATTCTTCAAGCTCTGTCAAATTGGTTGATCAATTCTAGACTACCATTTTCAAGTGTTGCCATAGATTTTCAAGCAGATTTAAGTCAAAACTGTAACTCGGCCACTCATGAACCTTCAGTGTCTTCTTGGTAATCAACTCCAGTGTAGATTTGGCCTTGTTTTAGGGTATTGTCCTGCTGAAAGGTAAATTAATCTCTGTCTCTGGTGGAAAGCAGACTGAACCAGGTTTTCCTCTAGGATTTTGCCTGTGCTTAGCTCTATTCCGTTTCTTTTTTATCCTGACAAACTCCCCAGTCCTTAACGATTACAAGTATACCCACAACATGATGCAGCCACCACAATGCTTGAAAATATGGAGAATGGTACTCAGTAATGTGTTGTATTGGATTTGCCCCAAACATACATTTTTGTCCTGAATACAAATTGTTAATTGCTTTACCAAATTTAACAAAAATAACTTTAGTGCCTTGTTGCAAACAAGATGTGTGTTTTGGAATATTTGTATTCTGTACTTCCTTCTTTTCACTCCGTCATTGAGGTTAGTATTGTGGAGTAACTACAATGTTGTTGATCCATCCTCAGTTTTCTCCTATCACAGCCGTTAAACTCTGTAACTGTTTTAAAGTCACCATTGGCCTCATGGTGAAATCCCTGAGCGGTTTCCTTCCTCTCCGGCAACTTGAGCTAGGAAGGACACCTGTATCTTTGTAGTAACTGAGTGTATTGATACACCATCCAAAGTGTAATTAACAACTTCACTATGCTCAAAGGGATATTCAATGTCTGCTTTTAATTTTAAATTTTAACCTATCTACCAATAGGTGATGTATGCGTGGGGTACAGGGATGAGGTAGTCATTCAAAAATCATGTTAAACACTATTATTGCACACAGAGTGAGTCCATGCAACTTATGTGACTTGGTAAGCACATTTTTACTCCTGAACCTATTTAGGCTTGCCATAACAAAATGGTTGAATACTTACTGACTCAAGCTTTTCATTTTAAATTATAAAAATGTTTAAAACATAATTCAATTTTGACAGTATGGGTTATTGTGTGTAGGCCAGTGACAAAACATCTCAATTGAAACCATTTTAAATTCAGGCTGTAACACAACAAAATATGGAAAAAGTCAAGGGTGTGAATACTTTCTGAAGGCACTGTAAGTCTCCACTGCCTCAGAGGCTATTTTATATCTATGACACTGACCTATGACGACCCTGACCTATGACGACACTGACCTATGACACTGACCTATGGAGTTTCGGTAAACTGTAGGCCAGGTTATGAGCTCCCTTACTGTATATTCCTACAAGGAGAGAATGTTTTGGACTTTCAACCAGGGCCTTCAAAAATGTCCTTATGTATCTCCTATCTCTGACTCAGAGTTTGTGGCAGCAGCTGTTCGATCACACTTCGATGACTGTCCTGACTCGCATAGCCACTTCTGTTTCCATGGCACCTGTCGTTTCCTGATTCTGGAGGAGACGCCTGCATGTGTGTAAGTTGAACTTCCTGTCCTGTGGTTCAAAAAATGCAAGGATCTCTCTCTCTCTCTCTCTCTCTCTCTCTCTCTCTCATCCCACAGTTGTCATTATTTCAATATCAGGTGAATCATTGTCACTCTGTCTGTATGGGAAATTGTTGTTCGAACAGTCACAAAATAGCATATGTCCTAATTATTTTATTTTGAGTGGTCCATCACCAGTTATTAGGAGTTATCGAGAGTTTGTTGGGTAACCCAACCAGTTTTAGTGTCTGTGACTGACGGTTGAACAGCTTTTTCATGCTCTGTCGCAGCTGGCCATGACCGGGAGACCCATGGGGCGGCGCACAATTGGCCCAGCGTCGTCCAGGGTAGGGGAGGGAATGGCCGGCAGGGATGTAGCTCAGTTGATAGAGCATGGCGTTTGCAACGCCAGGGTTGTGGGTTCGATTCCCACGGGGGGCCAGTATATAAAAAAAAAAAAAATGTATTCACTAACTGTAAGTCGCTCTGGATAAGAGCGTCTGCTAAATGACTAAAATGTAAATGTAAATGTAATATGTGTTTAGGATCTGTTCTGCCAGTGCTCTGTTTGTACACTGATTCACTGCAGTTCGTAGAGCTGGTCTAAGCATAATGCAAATTACATTGGCTTATGGAATTAGAGAGCGGCAGTTCACTTCTCTCTGACTAAGCAGAGTAGAGAACTCCCTCCAGGATTAGGGTCTTTGACCTAAACCCTTTACTAAAGAGCTCTTTAGTAGCGAATCCTTTAGACCCTTTTTTGGCATGTTCATAAAACGAAGGGTATTGTGTGGGTATTTAACTGATGCAGAATAGTTTTGCAGACTGAGAACTTCACTACTACCAAGTCTGATGCCCTTGCTCCTCTCCATGTTGGACAGGTGTCACCAAGGCTTCGTAGGGATGCGATGTGAGCATGCCGACCTTCTAGCCGTGGTGGCCACCAATCACAGACAACAGACAGTTGCCACAGCGCTAGTGCTGTGTGTGATTGGCTGTGTCTTGACGATGCTGCTCTGTACACTTTTACAGTAAGTACATAATGTTATATCGTGATTTTGGTCAATTGGAATAACACAAGTGAACAGAAATGTCACCATGACACTGCCCATTCAATGAACCTACATACTTGATTGTGTAGACATCTGCGTCATCACATAGTTGATTAACCAATCCTACTGCACATGCTACCATGAGTTTGTTCATAAAGTAAGATTAAACCCTACACTTCTACTGATAGTCTTTATAAGGTTAATGAATGTGTTGACCTGAAATCATCTGTAATTGAAAAATGTCCTCTCTCCCAGTTGCTGGTGGAGGCGGGACGGTTTTGGGCGGAGGCACGGACTCCACTGTGCCCCAGAGAAACAAGGCAGTATGCTGAAGGGCCGAGGTTCCTGCTGTCACTCTGAAAGTGGTACAGACTTTCTTTTAACTTTTGCCTAGTTTGCCTTTTGTCTATGTTTCACATTTCCAACTATCATCAAGTTTGAAAATTGGAAACTACAGGGGTGTATTCATTACATCTTGCAACGGAAACCAAACGGAAGCAAGCGGAATGAAATGGGAGGGACCTACTTGAATTTATCCAATAGAAACTCTGGTTTTCATTGCAAAATATTTTCTGTTTGGAGATAACTGTTTTACTGTTGTAAAACATTTTGCAACAGAAACGTTATAAAGAATACACCCCAGGGGTTCTAATTATGATAATCGGTAAGGGGTATTTTTGTAATCGACTGGAGAGGGTAGCTATGAGCCCTAAAGGGAGGTTTAATGGCCTACTGTGTCCTATCTGCTGAAGCCTCCTGAAGCTTTTCGCTGTGCATATAGGACCCATCTGGTTATTAGAGGCTCATGCTGTCAGACCTAATGTATGGGAACCATTGAGGTGTTGCTGACACTTGTAGCTAATTGATGTTTCGTGTCCTTAACATCCATTGACACGCAGATCTCACTTACACAGGGTTATGAGAACACTACACTGAGATCATAAAGACAGCTAAATACAGTCTTGACCATATCAGAACAGGATTCTCTATAGATCTATTAGTTACAGTGAATCTTTTCAAAGATATGCTGACTACTGTACTCGACCTCACCCTATATGAACTTTGAATGTTCTTGACTCGTGTTTTTTGTGAAGTACACACTAATAACATTATCACACCCAGACTGCAATGTCAATCAAATGATAAATGACTTTCCTCGAGAGATACTGTAGTTAGATGCTTGAAAGACTCAGTAAATACAGTGTTCTCTCTTAACCAGCAGTGGCATGCTATGGGTCTATCCGATGCTTATGCAAACCCAGGACCAATATTTCCTTAACTTCTGCCCCCTCGTGTAAGTTTCATATATCATGTAGAAATTAGACTTCTTCTGAAACACAATTTTAAAATATTAGGTACTTTTCTGATGTAATTTAATGACATTTTCTGTTTCTACTTTGTCCTCTGTCAGATCTGTCAGATCACATCCCTTATTCACAAGGTACCAATGGGGTTGTGTTTTGTTGTGTCGGTCCTGTTTTAGATGGTCTAGACTATAGACTCTAGCTCTGTTTGGTGGGATAGTCTGTTTTATTATAGTCCAGATCTGAGGTTATACACACAATTGATTTAAACTGATCTCTCATTTAAAAGAGTGATCAGACAACTGTCATGGAATCAACCCCAAACCTTATGTGCATAGAGTAGAACGTAGAGTGACTTTGAACTTGACTTCCATACCACATTGTCCTCATGGAAGTTTTTACAAAATGGGTTGATATTAATTTCCTTATTTTCTGAAACCTTTTTTATCTTATCATTTCCCCTCAGTGGTTTGAGAGAAAAAACCCTGCTTGGAATGCCAGGGATTTTCACGATGGGCTGCCTTCTCTCCTCATCTGTCCATTCAACCCTAAAGCCTGCTGGGACTCCTATGGACTACAACCAAGTTTGGCATCAGACACCCTGGCTAATAACGTCCTTATAAGACTGAGAGGGTATCTTTATTACTAGACCAAGGGAGGCCCATTTGGTGTGAGAGTTCCATGTCATATTTGATGTCATATTCTCCACAGACCAGGATTTACAGAACCTCAGCACACTTGGAATACTGTGATCTCTCTACTGTTTTAATGCATGGAGAGAAGAGAGGGAAACTGACCAGTCAGAAACACGGAACTCTCCAGAACATCTCTCTGGAACCTGACCGTGAGGAGATCCCCTCAGTGTGACATCATGACTGTAATAATAATGATGCCAGGAACATACAGCCCATGCTGGACATAACAAGAGACAAATACTTGCCATCCTCTGGGGATTTTGGAGCAGGAGAGCAACTATTTATTTCAGATTTGGATTTGAGGGATAACTTTGTTTAACTCAGAGGAACTCAAATTCTCCCTTTTTTTTTTTTCTTTTAAAAATCTAAACACAAGATTTAAAATTGTTTCATCAAAATGTAAAGCACTCTGAGATATTTTTAAGGTGGGGCAAGAGTGTTTTAGTTTCTGCTTTTCAGCAAGGGATATTGACATGCCTCACCTGACAAAAATGGGAGATTGCTACTGGGACTGTCTTTTTAACCCCACTGTGGATTAAGGACCAATGGTGGGACTTGGACATAGTAATGAGAGAGATTATGTTTGGATTAAATGCATGCAAAATAGTAGATTTAAGAGGACTGTAAAGCCTCCAAAACATTGCCAACCTATAGTCCTTAGTAACTTGTAATTCTTGGTAAATCATCTACCACCATATATCATTATTTCTGATATGACAGTCTTGCATTGCCATTGCACCTCAGATGTAGTGTTTGTTGTTTCTGTCCATTCCATTTAGGTTTCTAAGTGAGTGATGCACACACAAAACAGACTTTGTGTTCTAACACTTGTTTTATGCTCATACATGCTGTGTTGGGGGTAATGTGTTACAAAAGTAACGTGTAAAGTAATCAGATTACCTTTATGAGTAATAGAGTTAAATAACATGTTACTTTTTCAAATTTGGTAATAATATGACAGTTACTTTGTCAAACAACTTGTGCGTTTACTTTCAGAATTATATCTTTACTGGGCGCGTGTTTCCATGATCCGATCTCAATTTATTTCCTAATTTAGTTCTCTAGCGAGCGGAGAAAGTCTGTTTGGAGAAATCATGACAGTTGCTGTCCATAGAAATGTATAGAGGGCGCACCTCTGATCTTTGCCATTGATCGCTTCCGTCTAGTGACAAGTGTGCCCTCTATACATCTCTATGGGTCCATGTAGCCTATGTGCGGTCTATAACCAGAACTGGCGGCTCGAGAGAGATTTTGAATGAAGGAAATCTGTACAGATGTTTGGCTTACAGTATATATGGCTAATTAAGCAGCCCATATACAGCTGTTATGATGAGTTTCTGGTATTGAGAAGTTCACGATGCAAGAATTTACTTAGACATTCTGTGGAGATTTCATACCAAGTATTTATTGAATCACGAGCTCGTGGGTTCATCTAACAAACGGACATGGCTTTGCCCTTCATCAGTTGAACTAACTTGAACAAAGAAGACACTCTATCTTATATAGCCTTTATTACCATCTTCCTGGCATACATCTGGCAAGTCTCCATGGGCACTCCCTGTCTTTGATGTTCATCACTTTTTACCCCAAGTCACTTTCCTAAACATCACTCATGCTATCCTAAACATCACTAATCTACCTTGACATAATGGAATGTAGACTTCATGGCCCCAAACCACTCATCTCTTAACTCTTCCTCTGTCCTCACACTACTATGACATGACATCATTACAACAGCACAGCACTTGTAGACTAGCACAGGAAAGCAGCGCCACAGATTAAAGGAGAAACTAGTAATCAAACCTGAGTTAGTAAATAGTCTGTCTTTGGTAGAGCGCGTGCTCCCACCGACAGACAAACAAACGGTTCGATTTTGAGATTTGTTTCATGAAACTAACACAAAGTAATATAACGCGTTACTTTCCACACAGTGTAAAGTAACGTGTTAATTTAGTTACTTAAAGTAATATATTCCAAAATCTCAACACTGCATACATGTTACTGGGAACATAGTATTCAGGCGATTCTTCTCATTACTTATTCTAGACATACAATTCATTGTATAGTAATGTTTTCTTGGGGTACACTACATAGCAAGCTTGCTCACTATTTCAAAGCGCACTTCTGCACTTAAGTTGTGGTCCCTTCATGTGTGAAAGAAGCCAAATGCACCTGAAGATCTTACATGTCTGATAGAGCAGAGTTACACATGCAGAGACACATGCTATAAGCATCAGTTCTATAGAGCACATCAACCTATGCATGCATGCACAAAATATACTATGTACAATATACAAAAAATAGCATCAAATTGATAAGATATACAGTGTAGACATTGTTAATGTTGTAAATGGCTATTGTAGCTGGAAACGGCTGATTTTAATGGAATATCTACATAGGCGTACAGAGGCCCATTATCAGCAACCATCAGTCCTGTGTTCAAATGGCACGTTGTGTTTGCTAATCCAAGTTTATAATTTTAAAATCATTAGAAAACCATTTTGCAATTATGTTAGCACAGCTGAAAACTGTTGTGCTGATTAAATAAGCAATAAAAATGGCTTTCTTGAGACTAGTTGAGTATCTGGAGCATCAACAATTGTGTGTTCGATTACAGGATCAAAATGGCCAGAAACAAATAACTTTCTTCTAAAACTCGTCAGTCTATTCTTGTTCTGAGAAATGAAGGCTATTCCATGTGAGAAATTGCCAAAAAACTGAAGATCTCGTACAATGCTATGTACTACTCCCTTCACAGAACAGCGCAAACTGGCTCTAACCAGAATAGAAAGAGGAGTGGGAGGCCCCGGTGCACAACTGAGCAAGAGGACAAATACATTAGAGTGTCTAGTTTGAGAAACAGACACCTCACAGGTCCTCAACTGGCAGCTTCATTAAATAGTACCCGCAAAACACCAGTCTCAACTTCAACAGTGAAGAGGCGACTCCGGGATGCTGACATAGGCAGAGTTGCAAGAAGGAGAGGGATGGAGTGCTGCATCAGATGACCTGGCCTTCCCCCGACCTCAACTCAATTGTGATGGTTTGGTTTGAGTCGGACGGCATAGTGAAGGAAAATCAGCCAACAAGTGCTCAACATATTTCATTTACATTTTAGTCATTTAGCAGATGCTCTTATCCAGAGCGACTTACAGTTAGTGAGTGCATACATTTTCATACTGGCCCCCCGTGGGAAACGAACCCACAACCCTGGCGTTGCAAGCGCCATGCTCTACCAACTGAGCTACAGGGGACTACTTGAAGGAGTTCCCATATGTGGGAACTCCTTCAAGACTGTTGGAAAAGCATTCAAGGTGAAGCTGGTTGAGAGAATGCCAAGAGTGTGCAAAGCTGTCATCAAGGCAAAGGGTGGCTATTTGAAGAATCTTAAATATAAAATATATTCTGATTTGTTTAACACTTTTTTGGTTACTACATGATTCCATATGTGTTATTTCATAGTTGTAATGTCTTCAATGTCATTCTACAATGTAAAAAATAGTAAAAATAAAGAAAAACCCTTGAATGAATAGGTGTGTCCAAACTTTTGTATATATAACAAATATGACGACACAGTATTTATATTATTGCACCCCACAAATATGCACAAAACACAGCTTTTAGCTAGAATGAGTTGTTGTTTTAAAACTGTAAATTGTGGTTTAAAATGCAACACTTTTTTTAATAGAGGAGAGAACCTCATTTTTGAAAGTGTTAAATCCACACTACAGATTTGGTACAATAAGAAAATATGATTGGAGTAGAGAGCTGAATCATGTGGATGGCAATGTTGTACAGTTCTGGATAAAAAAATTATAAATAGCTGAAAAACAAATACTTGGGGTAAATAAAATAAAGTAGGGGTGGAGACCTGCTCTATATTTATTTATAAATGTGTGTATTTAATTCAGACATTTTGGCTATGCTTATTATTCCATAAGCCTACAAAATTCAATTTGATTAAATGAAAGCAGTCAGAAACCACATTTATGAGTAGATAAATATTTGGAACTTTCAGGTGCATGTAAAATGTGCAAGAGATGGTAAAAGAGAATCGAATAGAGGTAGAGAGGGGGTGAAAACAAATGTATGATTGAGACAGGGACTTGGCTAACCCTTTTTCCATTGTATTGTGAATATTTTGTTTAGAAGCCTCAATACAACAGTTTATGTGCCCCAGATATTACTAATGTTTTTCTGTAAACAACATCTGGTTATGAACTGAAAATATGAGATTTCAAGCAAAACTATCTGTGTATACAGTGAAAGTTGATGGTCATGTACAGTGGCTTGTGAAAGTATTCACCCCCCTTGGCATTTTCCCTATTTTGTTGCCCTACAACCTGGAATTAAAATTGATTTTGGGGGGTTTTGTATCATTTGATTCAAACATCATGCCTACCACTTTGAAGATGCAAAATATTTTTTATTGTGAAACAAACAAGAAATAAGACAAAAAAACAGAACTTTGTGCATAACTATTCACCACCCCCCCCCCCCCCCCAAAAGTCAATACTTTGTAGAGTCACCTTTTGCAGCAATTATAGCTGCAAGTCTCTTGGGGTATGTCTCTATAAGCTTGGCACATCTAGCCAATGGGATTTTTGCCCATTATTCAAGGCAAAACTGCTCCAGCTCCTTCAAGTTGGATGGGTTCCGCTGGTGTACAGCAATCTTTAAGTCATACCACAGATTCTCAATTGGATTGAGGTCTGGGCTTTGACAAGGCCATTCCAAGACATTTAAATGTTTCCCCTTAAACCACTCGAGTGTTGCTTTAGCAGTATGCTTAGTTGTCATTGTCCTGTTGGAAGGTGAACCTCCGTCCCAGTCTCAAATCTCTGGAAGACTAAAACAGGTTTCCCTCAAGGATTTATCTGTATTTAGCGCCATCCATCATTCGTTCAATTCTGACCAGTTTCCCAGTCCCTGCCGTTGAAAAACATCCCCACAGCATGATGCTGCCACCACCATGCTTCATTGTGGGGATGGTGTTCTTGGGGTGATGAGAGGTGTTGGGTTTGCGCCACACATAGCGTTTTCCTTGATGGCCAAAAAGCTCAATTTTAGTCTCATCTGACCAGAGTACTTTCTTCCATATGTTTGGGGAGTCTCCCACATGCCTTTTGGTGAACACCAAACGTGTTTGCTTAATTTTTTCTTTAAGCAATGGCTTTTCTCTGGCCACTCTTCGGTAAAGCCCAGCTCTGTGGAGTGTACAGCTTAAAGTGGTCCTATGGACAGATACTCCAATCTCCGCTGTGGAGCTTTGCAGCTTTTTCAGGGTTATCTTTGGTCTCTTTGTTGCCTCTCTGATTAATGGCCTCCTTGCCTAGTCTGAGTTTTGGTGGGCGGCCCTCTCTTGGCAGGTTTGTTGTGGTGCCATATTCTTTCAATTTTTTAATAATGGATTTAATGGTGCTCTGTGGGATGTTCAAAGTTTCTGAAATGTTTCTATAACCCAACCCTGATCTGTACTTCTCCACAACTTTGTCCCTGATCTGTTTGGAGAGCTCCTTGATCTTCATGGTGCCGCTTTCTTGGGGGTGCCCCTTGCTTAATGGTGTTGTAGACTCTGGGGCCTTTCAGAACAGGTGTATATACTGAGATCATGTAACAGATCATGTGACACTTAGATTGCACACAGGTGGACTTTATTTAACTACTTAGGTGACTTCTGAAGGTAATTGGTTGCACCAGATCTTATTTAGGGGCTTCATAGCAAAGGGGGTGAATACATATGCATGCACCATCTTTCCGTTATAGAATTTTTTGAATTTTTTGAAAGAAGTAATTTTTTTCATTCCACTTCACCAATTTGGACTATTTTGTGTATGTCCATTACATGAAATCCAAATAAAAATCCATTTAAATTACAGGTTGTAATGCAACAAAATAGGAAAATGCCAAGGGGGATGAATAATTTTTAAGGCACTGTAAGTCAGCATGGAAAACACACCTACTGAACAATGTAAAGTTGTAAACTATATGAATGAAATACAAAGTATGTGGACACCCCTTCAAATTAGTGGGTTCGGCTATTTCAGCCATACCAGTTGCTGACAGGTGTATGAAATCGAGCACACAGCCATGCAATCTATATAACAAACATAGGCAGTAGAATGGCCTTACTGAAGAGCTCAGTGACTTTCAACGTGGCACCGTCATAGGGTGTCTCCTTTCCAACAAGTCAGTTCATCAAATTTCTGCCCTGCTAGAGCCACCCCAGTCAACTGTAAGTGCTGTTATTGTGAAGTGGAAACATCTAGGAGCAACAACGGCTCAGCCGCGAAGTGGTAGGCCACACAAGCTCACAGAACGGAACCGCTGAGTGCTGAAGCGCATAGCGTGTAAAAATCGTATGTCCTTGGTGGCAACACTCACTACCGAGTTCCAAACTGCCTCTGGACGCAGCGTTAGCACAAGAACTGTCAGTCGGGAGCTTCATGAAATGGGTTTCCATGGCCGAGCAGCAGCACACAAGTCTAAGATCACCATGCGCAATGGCAGGCGTCGGCTGGAGTGGCGTAAAGCTCGCCGACATTGGACTCTGGAGCAGTGGAAACGCGTTCTCTGGAGTGATAATTCACACTACACCATCTGGCAGTCCAACAGACAAATCTGTGTTTGGCGGATGCCAGGAAAACGCTACCTGCCTGAATGCATAGTGCCAACTGTAAAGTTTGGTGGAAGAGGAATAATGGTCTGGGGCTGTTTTTCATGGTTCGGGCTTGGCCCCTTAGTTCCAGTGATGGGAAATCTTATCTCTACAGCATACACTGAAATTCTAGACGATTCTGTGCTTCCAACTTTGTGGCAACAGTTTGGGGAAGGCCCTTTCCTGTTTCAGCATGACAATGCAAGGTCCATACAGAAATGGTTTTTATCGAGATCGATTTGGAAGAACTTGACTGGCCTGCACAGAGCCCTGACCTCGATCTCACTAATGCTCTTGTGGCTAAATGGAAGCAAGTCCCCGCAGCAATGTTCCAACATCTATTGGAAAGCCTTCCCAGAAGAGTGGAGGCTGTTTAGCAGCAAAGGGGGGACCAACTCCATATTAATTCCCATGATTTTGGAATGAGATGTTCGACGAGCAGGTGCCCACATACTTTTGGTCATGTAGTGTGTAATCCATGTACTCATTTTTTATTTGGAAGAGAATAAGGATAATGGCCTGTACAGTACGTAACAGTAGTATTGACAATGTGAGTCTAACTGCAGACTTGACCTTGTCAATGATTAACCTCTTGGATCTTCGTCAACAGTACAACTTTTCTGGATATTCTCGTGTGAACTAACCAGTTGTATGATGATGTAATGTCCTTGACTTGTATGTGTGTTTATTTCTTTTTCAATGAAGACTGAAATCTGCAAAGGTGGCTGTCTCCCTGCTGTTTTCTGTAGCCCAGTAACATCTTAGGACTCCTACTCGCTAACAAAGGAGAAATGGTCAAGAAGGAGAAGAAAGCTGATCGTTGGGAAAGCAGTGTACACTTACACCCTTGTTCTGAACCACTTTTTGATCCCCACTTTACTTTCTCGCTCCTCTGAGATATTTCCTCCATTGCGTGCCTCCTCTTTTCACTCACTTCTTTCACCTCTCCTCTAACGGACTAGTTACCCTCTTTTTTCAGGGCTCTCTGCCCATCTATTTTTTACTTCGACTGAATATTTTAAGAGGTAGAATGAATGCAAACAGAAAAACTCTAAACTGAACCTCAGGCACAACTGAACAAAGAGCCTCGGCCCAGAGTGCTTTTTTAGCTGAGGGAAGGAAAGGTTTTACTTTTACAGCTATTTGTTTGTTTGCTTGTCCCCTTTAAGTGAGAGTATATTTCGCTACAAGGGGCAGATGAAAATAGGTGTGTACTTGTGAAAGCGTTCATGTTCAGTGCATGAGTGTAGGCGACGTGACGTTGATTCCATCCATCACCATGTATTTTTCCTTTCCCGTTGCAGATGTCTTTGCTTGACCTCTTCCTCCTCCTCTCGTATCTACATTTTCCTTTATTTTTCTCCCTCCATGTGCTGCGTTTTGTTTCCCAATCCCATTATGTTAACAATTGGATTTGTGTGGAGCTGTCTGGCTAAGCTACCAAAGCCAGCTTTGAATTAAGCTCTTCTAGGGGCATCCCTCCCTATAGATACACAAAAGACTTACTGTGTGATGGATAGAAAGGATAAATAGAAAGAAGGGGGATGATCAGAGATGGGAAAAGGAGAAAACCAAAAGACAAGCTCTAATTCACGTGTTAGGGTGCTATAACGGGATGTTTTGCCCAACACTTTGGAGCCTCTCTTAGGCCCACCTTTTCCTTTTGATGTCTGTTTTGAACTGACCCTCTCTCCATTTCCAGAGCCCTATACAACGTACCTGGTTTGAGGCGTTAGCGTGCTCAACTCTGAGTAACTCGGGATAACCGGTACCACGAAAGTGGCTCACCTTTTAGCCAGGTACATTTCTATGGCAATGAATCCTTCAGAACTAACCTGCTTCCGGGCAGGCTAACTCCATTTATCCTGAATGAAGTTTCGGAGCCACAAGTTTCGGGTCAATTAAATCAGATTCGCAACGATTGCGTCATCATCCCCTTCATGTGAGGAAGTAACTTGGGTCAACTCTGAGTTCAACAGTTTTTTTTGTGTGTTAAATAGTAAGGTTAAAATACCTATCACGTTACACATTTAGTAATGACAGAATGCATTTGCAACTTCACCCACAGTAAAACATTTGTATGACTTAATACAATCATTTTTATATTTTGGAGTGGGGGAAAAAAGTGCTTGTGTATTGATAGTGTAGTGTACGTGTGTCAAACTCATTCCACGGAGGGCCGAGTGTCTGTGGGTTTTCACTCCTCCCTTGGACTTGTTTGATGAATTAAGGTCACTAATTATACTGAACAAAAATATAAACGCAACAATTTCAAAGATTTTACTGAGTTACAGTTCATATGAGGAAATCAGTCAATTGAAATAAATTCATTAGGCCCTAATCTATGCATTTCACATGACTGGGAACACAGATATGCATCTGTTGGTCACAGATGAGTTGGACCGCAGAGTGAAGGAAAAGCAGCCAACAAGTGCTCAGCATATATAATAATATTATAACATATGTGGGAACTCCTTCAAGACTGTTGGAAAAGCATTCCAGGTGAAGCTGGTTGAGGGAATGCCAAGAGAGTGCAAAGCTGTCATCAAGGCAAAGGGTGGCTACTTTGAAGAATATAAAATATGAAATATATTTTGATTTGTTTAACACTTTTTTGGTTACTACATGATTCCATATGTGTTATTTCATAGTTTTGATCTCTTCGCTATTATTCTACAATGTAGCAAATAGTAGAAAATAAAGAAAAACCCTTGAATGAGGTGTGTCCAAACTTTTGACTGGTAATATATATATATATATATATATATATATATATATATATATATATATATATATACACACACACACACACACACACACAAACACACACACACAGTACCTTTGGAAAGTATTCAGACCCCTTGACTTCTTCCACATTTTATTACGTTACAACCTTATTCTAAAATTGATTAAATAAAACAAATTGTCCAGCAATCTACACACAATACCCCATAATGACAAAGCAAAAATATGTTTTTAGACATTTTTGTAAATGTATTAAAAATAAAAAACAGATACCTTATTTACATAAGTATTCAGACCCTTTGCTATGAGACTCGAAATTTAGCTCAGGTGCATCCTGTTTCCGTTGATCATCCTTGAGATGTTTCTACAACTTGATTGGAGTCCACCTGTGGTAAATTCAATTGATTGGACATGATTTGGAAAGGCACACACCTGTCTATATAAGGTCCCACAGTTGACAGTGCATGTCAGAGCAAAAACCAAGCCATGAGGTCGAAGGAATTGTCTGTAGAGTGCCGAGACATATCTGGGGAAGGGTACCAAAACATTTCTGCAGCCTTGAAGTTCCCCAAGAACACGGTGGCCTCCATCATTCTTAAATGCAAGAAGTTTGGAACAACCAAGACTCTTCCTAGAGCTGGCCGCCCGGCCAAACTGAGCAATTGGGGGAGAAGGGCCTTGGTCAGGGAGGTGACCAAGAACCCGATGGTCACTCTGACAGAGCTCTAGAGTTCCTCTGTGGAGATGAGAGAACCTTCCAGGATAACCATCTTTGCAGCACTCCACCAATTAGGCCTTTATGGTAGAGTGGCCAGATGGAAGCCACTCCTCAGTAAAAAGGCACATGACAGCCCTCTTGGTGTTTGCCAAAAGGCACCTAAAGACTCAGACCATGAGAAAGAAGATTATCTGGTCTGATGAAACCAAGATTGAACTCTTTGGCCTGAATGCCAAGCGTCACGTCTGGAGGAAACCTGACACCATCCCTACGGTGAAGCATGGTGGTGGCAGCTGTGGTGATGTTTTTCAGCAGCAGGGACTGGGAGACTAGTCAGGATCGAGGCAAAGATCAACGGAACAAAGTACAGAGAGATCCTTAATGAAAACCTGCTCCAGAACGCTTTGGACTGGGTCGAAGGTTCACCTTCCAACAGGACAATGACCCTAAGCACACAGCCAAGACAACGCAGGAGTGGCTTCGGGGACAAGTCTCTGAATGTCCTTGAGTGGCCCAGCCAGAGCCCGGACTTGAACCTGATCGAACATCTCTGGAGAGACCTGAAAATAGCTGTGCAGCAACGCTCCCCATCCAACATGACAGAGCTTGAGAGGATCTGCAGAGAATGGGAGAAACTCCCCAAATACAGGTATGCCAAGCTTGTAGCGTCATACCCAAGAAGACTCGAGGCTGTAACCGCTGCCAAAGGTGCTTCAACAAAGCACTACGTAAAGGGTCAGAATACTTATGTAAATGTAATATTTCCGTTTTTTAACAAACATGTCTAATTTTTGCTTTGTCGTTATGGAGTATTCTGTGTAAATTGATTATTTATTTTTACAATTTAATCAATTTTAGAATAAGGTGTAACGTAACAATGTGGAAAAAGTCAATGGGGTCTGAATACTTTCCGAAGGCACCTCACCTGCGAACCATAATAAGACTATTCAATTAATATGTTGACATAAAGAGTATTTAGCAATATGCAAGAGACTATAGTTGAGTTACAGTAGTAGAAAGGTCAATAAAGACCTAAGCAAATATTTAATTAACATTGTAAAATGAATGGATTCACATACAAGTTATACGCTTAAGCTACAGTACAAAGCATTACAAAGCATTATTCTAGGCATGATCGGAGAGTGCGAGAGAGAGGGAAGTCATAGCCTGAAAGACCATGCCCCAATAGTCCCTGGGGTGGAGAGAGAAAGAAAGAGTGTAGGTATCTCAGCGCAGGTCAGGAACAAAAATAGAAAGATACAATGAATCTAAGACCGTTTATAACATCTGAGTTGTTTGGGATTCAAAATCTGAGTGGTTGACCAATAGCATTACTGTAAAGTTAACCTCCAATCAGATATCAGGCCTACAGGATGTAAAGACAACAGAACCTCTGCTACCCAGGTTTGTCACAGAATGGGGGTTGGCAAGAGCAACACAGAGAACGCTGAATTCCTGAGAAGACAATAAAATATTTTGCATATAGTGTTGATGAGTCACTTCGAGGGAAGGGTCGTCCTACAATAGCACACCAAAGATTGCATTAACGATAAGTAATAAAGACCGCACTTCTACAAGCCTATTTCACACCATAGCCTGCTGAATTTTCATTTTGATTTCGGCACAAATGAAAATGTGGCATTTTTCGCCCATGGATTGATGTTTCAGCATTGTCTCAATTAAGAGTTTGGCGTGCAACATGCATGTGCAGTTACAAGCCTGCTAGAGTTAACGGCAGGTGGACTAGCAATGTCCACTGTCGTAATATGGATGACATGGGCCCCGTGTAGCTCAGTTGGTAGAGCATGGCGCTTGCAACGCCAGGGTTGTGGGTTCGTTTCCCACGGGGGGCCAGTATGAAAAAAGTATGAAAATGTATGCACTCACTAACTGTAAATCGCTAAGAGCGTCTGCTAAATGACTAAAATGTAAATGTAAAATGGATGAAGCCTGAGCTGGAATGTGAGGCTAACTACAAGCTGGCAAGCGTTAGAAAACCCTGAGTGGATCTAGCTTGCGTCGTAGTATACCCCTCAGGGCAATCTGATTTAAATTGTCATACTTTGTACCCCCTCCGCTCTCATTTTTGGCTTGCTCCCCTGTCCTCTCCTTTCTGATCCTAACCCAACATTCCCAGTATCTGCCTCGGAGCAGATGGTTAGGCTAGAAGTAAGAGTATTAGGGTTAAGTGATCAAGCTCCTACTTCCCCACCTGGCTTTCCAGCCTCCCAGCCTCCTAGGCCCATGTTCTCTCTCTCCCCCTCTGACGTCTTAGTTGATTGTGCTCAAACACATCATCATTAAATAAAACATCCAATGACTGCACTCAACATAAACATCATACACACAGATGCTCTTTAATGGGATATTTCTTTGTAAAAAATGGATCTACTGTTCTCACAGTAATGCCTTAACTTTTCCATTGACGCAGTGCATGGTTATACACTGAGTGTACAAAACATTAAGGACACCTGCTCTGTCCATGACAGACTGACCAGGTGAATCCACGTGAAAGCTATGATCCCTTATTGATGTCACTTGTTAAATCCACTTCAATTAGTGTAGATGAAGGGGAGGAGACAGGTTAAATCAGTATTTTTAAGCCTTGAGACAATTGAGACATGGATTGTGTATGTGTGCCATTCAGAGGGTGAATGAGCAAGACAAAATATTTAAGTGCCTTTGAACTGGGTATGTTAGTAGGCGCACCGGTTTGTGTCAAGAGTTGGAACGCTGCTGGGTTTTTCATGCTCAACAGTTCCCTGTGTGTATCAAGAATGGCCCACTACCCAAAGGACATCCAGCCAACTTGACACAACTGTGGGAAGCATTGGCGTCAACATGGGCCAGCATCCCTGTGGAACACTTTCGACACCTTGTAGAGTCCATGCCTCAACGAATTGAGCCTGTTCTGAGGGCAAGGGTGGGGGGTGCAACTCAATATTAGGAAGGTGTTCTTAATGTTTTGTAAACTCAGTGTATAGGGAAGAATCTCCCGCAAGCTAGTCTGGGAGAGGGATGGCAGTCCACAGACTAACTACTTTCCCAGTAGGGGTTGGCCAATGATGGTACTGTAGTGCACAGCAGATTCATCATAATGCATGTGCTCCAGTGGGCTGTGTAATGGGCCACTCCCTCTTACAATGTCATATAGTCAAACTCTTCCCTCCTCTCGCCAGGCAGTTTGGCACCCTTACATGCCAACATACACACCCTGCAGGCACACATTTTGTGGTTGGATTTCCAGTCTGCATTGGAATGATAAGGAGCATGTCCATGGCAGTGAATGAGATGGTTTAGGGGGTTTGTCTGTTTGTAAGTTCTGATCCATCCCATGTGTGTCACATGGGCTGTGGCCAGGCCTTTAAGCATGATATGAGATGTCTTTCTTATTGTAAACACAAAAGTAATGGTGACTGTTCTAATTTTCCATAATGCAGTTGGGTTATATGATTGATTGATAGATGTAAAATGAGCTGAAGTGTGCCAATTTGAGCTGCAGAGCACTAACAAAGGAGCTCCACTATGATGAAATATCGACACCCCAGACTACACAACACTGAAAATAGGCTTAAGATAGATAGTGATAGTGATTTTCACTGGGTTGGACTGAATGGTGTGACGGATCACCCATTTAAACAAATGAAGACTAGTTCCTGCCCTCAGGGTGGACACACTGGAGTGCCTCTCTCAATCATATGTAGTCATAGCTTTTTATGTCAGATAAATAACCCGCCCGATTCCCCCTTGTGTCTAGTCTCAGCTCAATTGAGCGGAAATCTAATGCTGTATTCAAAAATCTATTACCGTATTTTCCGCACTATAAGGCGCACCGGAGTATAAGCCGCAACAGCTAAATTGAATGATATTGAATGATGTGTACATATATAAGCCGCACTGGACTATAAGCCGCAGGTGTTTTAATGTTTAATTACCATATGTAAGGGTTCGTGCACAGAGGGGATTGTCGGGAAAGAGACAAACTGTCTCGCTCTCGTAATGTCTTTCTGTCTTGCTCTCGTTCTGTCTCTCATTCTGTCTCTCGTACCACTCTCGGTTCCACTTTTACTTTTGCGCGCTACCTGTCTCACTCTTTTCCGGCCTCCAGCTTTTCCTGCTGGAGCCCGCCGCTTAAAGGTGGGCTCCATAGAGTTAAAGTTGGTGGACTGTAACCTGTAAAATCCATAAATTTAGGAGGTCTTCTAGTGGCCGTTAGCTGTCCATGGATTAGCCGCACCGTTATATAAGCCGCAGGGTCGAAAAATGGGAAAAAAGGCGCGGCTTTTCCAAGAGAGTGGGTAGAAGAAAGCAGGACTGGCTGCAGAACAGGCATTTTTATTTATTGAACATAATCCATTGATTGGAGGCTGTCACAACAACTTGACAGAAAGTGTATTAGGAAAACGTTAGATATATTACTCAGTATGTATTTGGACAGTGAAGCTAAACATTTTAATTTGTCTCTATTCTCCAGCATTTTGGTTTTGAGATCAAATGTTTCATATGTGGTGACAGCAAAGAATGGCACCTTTTATCTGAGTCTTTTTTCATACATGTCTGTTTTACAGTTTAGAAGTCATAAGTATTTGAACAAATTCACTTATAGTGTAAAAAGTAGTAAAACGTTTGGTATTTGGTCCCATATTCCTAGCACACATTGACTACATCAAGCTTGTGACTTTACAAAGATGGATGCATTTACAGCTTGTTTTGGTTGTGTTTCAGGTTTATGTTTTGCCCAATAGGAAGTGAATGGTGAATAATGTAGTGTGGCCTTTTGGAGTCACTTTTATTGTAAGTAAGAATATAATATGTTTTTGAACACATCTAAATGAATGTGGAAGCTACCATGATTATGGATAATCATGAATTAATTGTGAATGATAAAAAGTTAGAGGGACAAAGATCATACCATATATGCTACTCTCCCCTGTTACTGGTAATGATGAGAGGTTAGCATGTTTTGTTGTAACCTCTGTAACTTTCTCACTCATCTTTATTCATTGTTTTTTTTAAATCATGGCTTTATCAGCATCTTATCTACTCACTTAGAAAGAAATGACTCCAGTCATCATTCACCATTCTGTTTCTATTGGGCAAAACAAAACACAACCTAAACAAATAGCAAATTATGCATCCAACGAGTGTGTAGAGTCACACACTTGATGTAGTCGGGCAATTCCATGGTAACAGAGTGATGCTGAGACTTTCCCTTTAAATGTATGCCAAACAAAAAACAATGATTGCAAAGTTAAATAACTTAATTAATTAACTTTGCAATCATTGTTGTTTGTTTGACATATAGTGCCTTCAGAAAGTATTCACACCTGTTGACTTTTTCACATTTTGTTGTGTTACATCCTGAATTTAAAATGGATAACATTGTGATTTTTTGTCACTGGCCAACACACAATACCCCATAATGTTAAAGTGGAATTATGTTTTTCAGATGTTCTACAAATTAATTAAAAATGAAAAGCTGAAATGTCTTGAGTCAATAAGTATTCAACCCCTTTGTTATGGCAAGCCTAAATAGGTTCAGGAGGAAAACCTTGCTTAACAAGTCACATAAGTTGAATGGACTCTCTGTGTGCAATAATAGTGTTTAACATGCCACACATACAATTACTGTAAGGTCCCTCAGTTGAGCAATTAATTTCAAACACAGATTCAACCACAAAGACAAGGGAGGTTTTCCAATGCCTCGCAAAGAAGGACACCTATTGGTAGATGGGTAAAAAAAAAGCAGACATTGAATATCCCTTTGAGAATGGTGAAGTTATTAATTACACTTTGGATGGTGTATCAATACACCCAGTCACTCAATACACCCAGTCCTTCCTAACTCAGTTGCCACCTTACTGTAGGTTGGCATTGTCTTCGGTGTAGCACGAAGCTAGCTAGCTAGCCGTTTTTCGAACAGAGTCAACACAGTAGCCATTGTGTGCTGTACTGTGGCAGCTAAATACAATATATTTGTGCTAAGCTAGCCAACGTTTAATTATTGCTGCGTTATGAAAGGAACTAGACACGGACACTAATTATCTGCTTAGTGTGTTAACACACTATTGGTGGTTTGTTGTGACCAAGTGTTGGTGCTAAACTGTGTGTTATTGGATGCTAGCATGCTAGTTAGCTATGGTGTCATAGTTAGCTAGCTGAATAAAGTGGGTTGAGTCTACTCCTTTAAACATTGAACCGCTGTGGTTCACAACAATTCTGATTTCTAAAGGTGGAAGTTGGGAGAGTTTTTGTTCGGGTGGTTCAGTGAAACAATTATAGTTTCTGAGGTGGAAGTTTTGGTGAGGGAGGCCCTGCTCTCTCCTCTTCCAGATGTTTAGTTCATTTCATTCCGATCTCCTCTGCATTATTGTAGCCATTTGCTACAGCCTGTCAACTATGCCTCTGCCTATCCCTGTTCTCTCCTCTCTGCACAGGCTACACAAACGCCTCACACCGCGTGGCTGCTGCCTCTCTAACCTGGTGGTCCCTGCACGCACCCCACACCTGGAGTTCCAGGTCTCAGGCAGCCTCTGGAACTGCCGTTCTGCTGCCAACAAAGCTGACTTCATCCCAGCCTATGCTAACCTCCAGTCCCTCGACTTCCTGGAGTTGACGGAAACATGGATTACCACTGAAAACACTGCTACTCCTACTGCTCTCTCCTCGTCTGACCATGTGTTCTCGCATACCCCGAGAGCATCTGGTCAGAGGGGTGGTGGCACAGGAATCCTCATCTCTCCCAAGTGGACATTCTCAATTTTTCCCCTAACCCACCTGTCTATCTCCTCATTTGAATTCCATGCTGTCACAGTCACTAGCCCATTTAAGCTTAATATCCTTGTCATCTATCGCCCTCCAGGTTCCCTTGGAGAGTTCATCAATGAGCTTGACGCCTTGATAAGTTCCTTTCCTGAGGATGGCTCACCCCTCACAGTTTTGGGGGATTTCAACCTCCCTATGTCCACATTTGACTCATTTCTCTCTGCCTCCTTCTTTCCACTCCTCTCCTCTTTTGACCTCACCCTCTCACTGTCCCCCCCTACTCACAAGGCAGGCAATACGCTTGACCTCATCTTTACTAGATGCTGCTCTTCTACTAATCTCACTGCAACTCCCCTCCATGTCTCCGACCACTACTTTGTTTCCTTTTCTCTCTCGCTCTCCTCCAACACTACTCACTCTGCCCCTACACAGATGGTAATGCGCCGCCGCAACCTTCGCTCTCTCTCTCCCACTACTCTCTCCTCTTCCATCCTATCATCTCTTCCCTCTGCTCAATCCTTCACCTTCCAATCTCCTGATTCTGCCTCCTCAACCCTCCTCTCCTCCCTTTCTGCATCCTTTGACTCTCTGTGTCCCCTATCCTCCCGGCCGGCTCGGTCCTCCCCTCCAGCTCCGTGGCTTGATGACTCATTGCGAGCTCACAGAACAGAGCTCCGGGCAGCGGAGCGGAAATGGAAGAAAACTAAACTCCCTGCCGACCTGGCATCTTTTCACTCCCTCCTCTCTACATTTTCTTCATCTGTTTCTGCTGCTAAGGCCACTTTCTACCACTCTAAATTCCAAGCATCTGCCTCTAACCCTAGGAAGCTCTTTGCCACATTTTCCTCCCTCCTGAATCCCCCCCCCCCCCCCCCCCTCTCTCTCTGTGGATGACTTCGTCAACCACTTTGAAAAGAAGGTTGACGACATCCGATCCTCGTTTGTTAAGTCTAATGACACTGCTGGTCCTACTCACACTGCCCTACCCTATGCTTTGACTTCTTTCTCCCCTCTCTCTCCAGATAAAATCCTGCGACTTGTGACTGCAGGCCGCCCAACAACCTGCCCGCTTGACCCCATCCCCTCCTCTCTTCTCCAGACCATCTCCGGTGACCTTCTCCCCTACCTCACCTCGCTGATCAACTCATCCTTGACCGCTGGCCATGTCCCTTCCGTCTTCAAGAGAGCGAGAGTTGCTCCCCTTCTCAAAAAACCAACACTCGATCCCACTGATGTCAACAACTACAGACCAGTATCCCTTCTTTCTTTTCTTTCCAAAACTATTGAGCGTGCCGTCTTTAGCCAACTCTCTTGCTATCTCTCTCAGAATGACCTTCTTGATCCAAACCAGTCAGGTTTCAGGACTGGTCATTCAACTGAGACTGCTCTTCTCTGTGTCACGGAGGCTCTCCGCACTGCTAAAGCTAACTCTCTCTCCTCTGCTCTTGTCCTTCTAGACCTGTCTGCTGCCTTTGATACTGTGAACCATCAGATCCTCCTCTCCACCCTCTCCGAGCTGGGCATCTCCGGCGCGGCTCACTATTGGATTGCGTCCTACCTGACCGGTCGCTCCTACCAAGTGGCGTGGCGAGAAGCTGTCTCCGCACCACGTGCTCTCACCACTGGTGTCCCCCAGGGCTCAGTTCTAGGCCCTCTCCTTTTCTCCCTATACACCAAGTCACTTGGCTCTGTCATATCCTCACATGGCCTCTCCTATCATTGCTACGCTGACGATACACAACTAATCTTCTCCTTTCCCCCTTCTGATAACCAGGTGGCGAATCGCATCTCTGCATGTCTGGCCAACATATCAGTATGGATGACGGATCACCACCTCAAGCTGAACCCTGGCAAGACGGAGCTGCTCTTCCTCCCGGGGAAGGACTGCCCGTTCCATGATCTCGCCATCACGGTTGACAACTCCGTTGTGTCCTCCTCCCAGAGTGCGAAGAGCCTTGGCGTGACCCTGGACAACACCCTGTCGTTCTCCGCTAACATCAAGGCGGTGACCCGCTCCTGCAGGTTTATGCTCTACAACATTCGGAGAGTACGACCCTGCCTTACACAGGAAGCGGCACAGGTCCTAATCCAGGCACTTGTCATCTCCCGTCTGGATTACTGCAACTTGCTGTTGGCTGGCCTCCCTGCCTGTGCCATTAAACCCCTACAACTCATCCAGAACGCCGCAGCCCGTCTGGTGTTCAACCTTCCCAAGTTCTCTCACGTCACCCCCCTCCTCCGCACACTCCACTGGCTTCCAGTTGAAGCTCGCATCCGTTACAAGACCATGGTGCTTGCCTATGGAGCAGTGAGGGGAACGGCACCTCTGTACCTTCGGGCTCTGATCAGTCCCTACACCCAAACGAGGGCATTGCGTTCATCCACCTCTGGCCTGCTGGCTCCCCTTCCTCTGCGGAAGCATAGTTCCCGCTCAGCCCAGTCAAAACTGTTCGCTGCTCTGGCACCCCAATGGTGGAACAAGCTCCCTCACGACGCCAGGACGGCGGAGTCACTCACCACCTTCCGGAGACATTTGAAACCCCACCTCTTTAAGGAATACCTGGGATAGGATAAAGTAATCCTTCTACCCCCCCCCCCCAAAAAAAAAATTGTAAAGTGGTTATCCCACTGGCTATAGGGTGAATGCACCAATTTGTGAGTCGCTCTGGATAAGAGCGTCTGCTAAATTACGTAAATGTGCCCTTGAGCAAGGCACTTAACCCTAATTGCTCCTGTAAGTCGCTCTGGATAAGAGCGTCTGCTAAATGACTAAAATGTAAATGTAAAAAATGAAACCACTCAGGGATTTCACCATGAGGCCAATGGTGACTTTAAAACAGTTACAGAGTTTGGCTGTGATAGGAGAAAACTGAGGATGGATCAACAACATTGTAGTTACTCCACAATACTAACCTAATTGACAGAGTGAAAGGAAGCCTTTACAGAATAAAAAATATTCCAAAACATACATCCTGTTTGCAAGAAGGCACTAAAGTAATACTGCAAAAAATATGGCAAAGCAATTAACTTTTGGTACTGAATACAAAGTGTTATGTTTGGGGCAAATCTAATACAACACATTACCACTCTTCATGTTTTCAAGTATACTGGAGGCTGCGTCATGTTATGGGTATGCTTGTAATTGTTAAGGACTGTGGAGTTTTTCAGGATAAAAAATAAATGGAATTAAGCTAAGCACGGGCAAAATCCTAGAGGAAAACCTGGTTCAGTCTGCTTTCTACCAGACACTGGTAGATTAATTCACCTTTCATCAGGTCAATAACCTAAAACACAAGGCCAAATCTACACTGGAGTTGCTTACCAAGAAGAAAGTGAATGTTCCTGAGTGGCCTAGTTACAGTTTTGACTTAAATCTACTTGAAAATCTATGGCAAGACCTGAAAATGGCTGTCTAGCAATGACCAACAACCAATTTGACAGAGCTTGAAGAATTTTGAAAATAAGATTGGGCAAATGTTGCACAATCCAGGTGTGGATAGCTCATAGGGCCCGATAGCGACCCGAGTTAAGTGTGCGTAATGCTGCGTTTAGATGGTACGAGGTAGACGGCAAACCGGATGTCATTGTTTTCAATGAGAGCAAGATGGTAAATGTCGGTAAATATAGTTGAGGCTGGTGGTGAATGCAGTCAGCCACCACGGTAGATGGGACTTGGCGCCAGAGTTAAAATATTTCCACTTTTTCCATCTGCCATAGAGTTGTTTTCTACCGGATGTTTGTTTACTGAAATCACCATAGCAACACATACTGTGTGGTGCTGTCTTGCTTTTGCTGTCACCATCTTTCTTGCTTTCTTGTCCCGCTATGCCGACTGGTATCAAGTTTTTTGTATCCCTCCTCTAAATGCAGCATAAATGGAACAATTCCCTTTTATGCACTTTTCTCTCTATTCGTATTCTGACCTTGAACTTAAGCATGAGAATTGTATGCTATTCACCTGCTATTCGTTTTGGGTGGAGATCAAATAAATGAAGGTGTGGCGGAGGTGTGTCTACAGATACGCCGTATTCTGACCTTGACTTAATTCCCAAATAATTCTATCACCTTTACACGCAAGGAAATCATGAATAAGGTCTAGCAAACCTACCGGTTCCAAGTGGAAAAAAACATCTACTTTATTTTTTCCGATAGAAATAACACCATTCTCCTTGCACTGTAATTTACAAAATAATAAGAGCTATATAAATTAAGAATCCATTTTGATAAGGGAATTGTAAATATAAATGACACTTGTTTTAGTTATATTTTACCTTATAATCGCTGGAGACAAATGTGAAACCAGTCACTTGGCAGCAAACTGAAGCATATCAACATGCCAACTTTGCCACAGTAAAGTTTATGAAATGCTGTGCCGTTATGCAGAATTTAAATTGTACGGCCTTTTAACTTGCAGGGATCAGCACTCTCGAATGTCTTAATTATAGGCTACACCAACTTTCTGTTTCCTATTTCTATTATGTTAAATATTAGCAACTATCAGTATCGACTGTCAGTAGGCCTAATAACAACACATATTCAACTGCCAATTTACTGTTAGTTCCCTTCAGTTGGTATAGCCTACATTACCATTCCATTTAATTACATTGTTTTGTTTACCTTCATGTTCGGTACTGTCTAGTGATGGGGGAAAAATCGATACAGATACATATCACAATATTATTTTGGATGATATTATATTGATACTTTGACTCCAAGTATTGATTTGTAAGAAATTAAAATGAAAATAACTCTGGTATTTTGCATCCTATAGCTTGTTCTCCATCTTCTTTTGAAAATAGTGAGCCAACATGTTTTCAGCACTTTTATTTCCATGATCAAAACTCATTTTCTCATGCTCTCTCGTGTCTCTCTGCAGCAGACATATAGTGAGCAATATGTTTGGAACATCAAATCGCAATAACATCGCAGTATCGATTCCCAATACATATAGAATCATGAGAATCGCAATACATACCATATCGGCACTTAAGTATCATGAAAATATTGCATTATGAGGTCCCTGGCAATTCCCAGCCCTAGTAGGGTAGAGTGCGTTAATTTTAGTGACTTTTCTTTTTACATTCCGTCAAGGAAAATATAGTATTCTTTCTAACAAAAATATTTACATATATATCAGGATGTTATGTATTCCTGGAAATAATCAGAATTAATGTAAACATTAGAGTTTTGAAAACATAGCTTGTCCAAGAAAGTGGTATCTTGGCACAACTTACTCTGGGTTATTGTAAACTAAGCCTCCTACATATTTCTGTACTGAATGAAATATTTCCACTTACCTTTTTAAAACCATGTCTATCTTTAATTCCCAAACACAATTCAACACAATCACAATAACGTTGTTGTATTTTAATCATTTTAACAATCTTTTAGCACAGGCTTAACACCTAACAAACACTTTTCTTTTTTTTAACACTGTTAACATAGGCCAGGCCCTGTTCTTACCTCATATCACAGCGATAATGCCTTGCATTACACCTGGGAAGAAAACACTTAAATTTGCTCAACTTGCCATTGGCTCAACTTACTCCAAGACAAACATTTGGACTATATTAGCCCATAAAGCTACAGGGATGCACTTTCATGCTAGGTTTAGGGCCTCATATTGAAGCTTATAGAGACCCCAACTGATGTATTGAACAATCTTGAAATTATCTACTTTGGTTTAGATACAAGCATCATGAAACCTCTTACAAAATACATGTATATGACTTGGGTGAAAATCCGTTTTTGGACCTAACTTGCTTACCACACTTTTAATGTGGTTTCTTCCTTCACAGACTCCATGAAATGTTGACCTCTTCCTACATTTTAGGTCAAATTATAAACATTTTGTATGGTTTCCTAGAAACAAGGATGGCTCAATTTACCCCTTTTGCTCAACTTACCCCACTTTACCCTACTGCCACCTCATATGAAACATTTGATCTCAAATCCAAAATGCTGGAGTGTAGAGGCACATTTAAAAGATTTTGCTTCACTATCCAAATACATACAGAGAGGAGAGTACATTTTTAGATAATCTAAAAGTGGTCATTGGATATGTTAATAGTTTTCGGGCTGGTTTCACTAACATAGATAGTAAGCAAGGTTATTATAGTAAACAAAAACTGAAAGTAAAAACTACAATTAAAAAAAAATAATTAGTAAACAAAAAAAACAACAACAAAAAACATTTGTAAAACTATACTGAAACTATTACCTTTTACTGCAAAACGAACCAATATAAAATTAAAACCATCATACATTATGTTTAGTTTTAGTTTTTTCTCCTAAACTTCTGGGGGTTTTCAAGCTTTTTTTTCTAATGCTGCCAGTAGATGGCGATGTTTCAAAGAGGCCTAGCTCGTGGATCACTATCACTAGCCATCACTAGCTAACAGGGAAGAAATCCGAGGGCAAGCACAAAGTGTGGTTGGGCCAAGCTAGAGCAGCTTGTGAAGTTGCTGGAGACATTCACAATTCTCACTGACAACTTCAAACTGACAGCCAATCGCTGTCTGATGTGGTGCAGTGCCTTCTCAACCTTCAGGCACACTAGACAAAACAGTTGACACAGGTCCTCTTGAAGTCACTGTATGAGCACTTCGCATGCAGCTTGCCTGATGGACCCAAGTATGTCTCTGGCACCTCGCTCAACAGAGATGGAGCCACTGATGGGAAGCAGAGTCTTTTGTACTTCAGCAAATCAAAGAGTACAGCAGGACCCCAGGAAGATTCCAGAATGATGAATGCAGCAAGCATCTCGACCACAGTGCTTCAGAAATGTAGCTTCCTCACATCGAAGATTGTGTCTGAGGTCACTGCCCCACCCCACCCCCAGGCCCTGGGCCGTACCGTAGTTGGGGTAGAGTTTGGAGTACTGGCGGAAGGACTGGCAGAAGGCAGCCTCCACCTATGTAGGGTTGAGACTGAAACCTGTTGTTCGCTTGGCCTCCTGGCAGTGTGGTCCCCCACAGACCTGCGTACCTTCCGCAGGGTGTTCTTCACAACCAGTGGTGGAAAAAGTACCCAATTGTCATACTTGAGTAAAAGTAAAGATAGCTTAATAGAAAATGACTCAAGTAAAATGGAAAGTCACCCAGTAAAATATTACTTGAATAAAAGTCTGTAAGTATTTGGTTTTAAATATACTTAAGTATCAAAAGTAAAGGTAATGGCTAAAATATAATTAAGTATCAACAGTAAAAATCCTTTCAAATGACTCATACTAAGCAAACCAGACAGCACAATTTTCTTGTTTTCTTAGTTTATGGATAGCCAGGGACACACTCCAACACTCAGACATAATTTATAAAATAAATCAAATTGTATTGATCACATACACGTGTTTAGCAGATGTTATTGCGTGTGTAGCGAAATGCTTGTGCTTCTAGCTCCGACAGTGCAGTAATATCTAACAAGTAATATCTAACAATTTCATAACATATACCCAATACACACAAATCTAAGTAAGGAATGAATTAATAATATATACATATATGGACAAGCGATGTTAGAGCGGCATGGACTAAGATACAGTAGAGTAGTATAGAATACTAAGCGTGTGTTAAGTGAGTCCGCCAGATCAGAGGCAGTAGAGATGACCAGGAATGTTCTCTTGATAAGTACATGAATTGGACAATTTCCCTGCCCTGCTAAGCATTCAAAATGTAACAAGTAACTTTGGGTGTCAGGGAAAATGTAAATGTAAATGTAAAACTGCACATTTTAAAGTGGCCTTTTATTGTCCCCAGCACAAGGTGCACCTGAGTAATGATCATGTTGTTTAATCAACTGCTTGATATGCCACACCTGTCAGGTGGATGGATTATCTTGGCAAAGGAGAAATGCTCACTAAAAGGGATATAAACAAATTTGTGCACACGGGGGGGATCCCCGATAGTACGGGCCTTACTGACGGCGGTCATGTGCAGCAACTAAAACATCCGCATGGAATCTCTTGCTAAGGAAGGAAGGGTTCCATTTGAGAATGCATTACTAGAATGAATGTATTGTTTTTGTGTTAATCCTTTACATAAATGTTTTATATATAATCCAAAATTGGGTTGCAAAATTACACAACAGATTGTTTAGACATGATTTCTGAAATGTGACAAATTGAATTTGTCTTGTGCTTCCATCTAGTGTTGACCTAGAAGTAGTGTAGAGCGCACTGGTATTTCTTGGTTGGTACAGTGTATTTTGATATCATATATCATCACAGTTGGAATATTATTTAATTTATAAGATGAACAGACACATTGATAATTAAACATAAGGCGTCACACATTTTACATTGCCATAAAAAAAGCACATTGCACAAAAATTGCACATGAAATATATCTCAGTCTTTCCACATGTGCATTGATTAACTAAAACCAGTCTATTTTGCGGATGGTGTAGCTTTCGAGGATATCTATTCCCAAGGACATCAAGAGCCAAATGCTTTAGAGGTCAATACCAAGTGTAACCGGTGGGAATCACCAGTGACTACTGCATCTTCCTCTATCTCCTGTCTTCGACGGGCTGTTCCTGTATCCTCCCCTGGCTGTGTGCTCTTGGATTTTCTAGCCTTCCTGGACTGTTGGATGGCCTGTATGACATCAGGGGCAGTCCAGTGTTGGTGGGTCAAGGCGTGCTGTACCGTGAAGGATCCGTCTCGCGTGCGGCGCACTCCTTTACATACTGCCGTGCTGCGGAGCTCCAAGCCCACCTCATGCAGGATTCTGCACAGGTATCGCTGGGTTTCATTCAAACACTGCACCTCTGTGAGGTTGGAGAGAACTGATTAATGTAATGTGACAAGTTGAATTAGCAAACGATTACAGAATATCTAATACATATCTAATGTAACATTTTAAGGTGTCTGTTACAGTTCATTAGTTCAAAAGAGCAATGTGCCAAGTCCTATTGCATGTATGAGTGTTGCCCTGTGTCTCTGTAGCCATGTGTGTAAGCAAGTGTCTATCCAGGAGGGTATTGTACAGTACAGGTGAAAACCCTGAAGAAGGCTTAGTGATGCCGAAACATTGGTGTTTTTTTACCCAATAAATTACTGGGAGTTTAAACATAATGGAGTGTGCGACTCTTTGTTTTTGTAGCTTGCAGTTTATTCACCGTTCGTCAGCACCTCTACACTAAATAATGTTCTCTGGGTGTGCGCCAGCTCATGCTTTTTATTAGAAATTGGAGGAGTTAAAATACTTACTCAAGGTAAAGTGGGGTGGTTGGAAGTGTAATAAACGTAGTTCCCCCTTCACAGCCAGCTTATAGACCTCCTGGGTGCTCATGTCCACCTTAGAGTACCTGCCAGAACAAACACAGTTATCCTACACTTGGTATAGCAAAATTACAAATAAGCTTGAGCTGGCACTGACAACTGACAGGCACTTATATCACTACTGTGGTAAGTAATGGGGTTGAATTGGTACAGGTCTATGGGAATGCTCTAATCACTATATACCGTGGCTAAGTGAGTAGATAGAGTAAGGTGGACAGAGAGGGATAAGAGGTGGACCACAGAACTAGAATGAATGGTAGACATATGTGAGCAAGGCCTTCTGATTGGATCCCTGCATCATGGCCAGGACTTTCTCCAGCTTGTCCAGTGTGATGTGATCTGGAAGACATGTCAAGGGTTGCAAAGCAGTCAAGATAAGATGTTTATAGATTCAGTATTTCTTTCATTAAGGTGGAAGACAAAAAAGAAAGCACTGTAACTAACATATGTGGTCTTCTCTATGAGGTGGCCTGCGTGAGATAAATTGTCTGTGGCCATCCCGAATTCACCCTCCAATGTATAATCCTGAATAAATTAAAAGTTGAACATGAAACGAATCATGGCAATCTCAGCACTGTATCACAATGATGCCATATGGATTTTCCACCTCCAATAACCTGCATACTCTTTTACATGTATCATAAATAGAGATGAAAGCTTACTCTAGTGACATGAGATCTGTAGAGATCAGCCAGAGCCTTGTTTGCTTGGCCAACACCTAGAACTGAGGAGAAACAGATGGCATGATGATGTACATCCTCAAACATCACATGAAAAGTGAAAACATAATCAGTGCAGTAATGCAGGCCCGAAGTGGTTCAAATGAACACATCCCTCAGCAGTACGTTTTTGTTGTTTTTTTGGAAAGGACATGACCGGGCTCTACTAGGGTTGAATAGCAGGAACCGGGTTACTGAGATTTCCTGCCCAAACCCACTCCCATTTCCAGGGTAAAATAATTGCGAGAAATCTGTAAATTATAATAAATTGTTTTTATGAACTGCATGACGTAAAATGGAACAGTTAAATTATATGCAATGTCTAAATCTGTATTCTCTACAGCCTTCTCTCTGCACGATCAATCATCAATGCTCAGGGTGGGGACAGACAGCGCATATCTCAGTATGGGGTGGGGACAGACAGCGCACATCTCAGTATGGAGCGCAGTTCACTATGCATGTATCACCTCATAATGGCAACTTTTTTTCTTGTGACAGGTAGGCCTACATTTGCTGCAGCATAGCTTATGCTGCAGTAATAACACAGTGCATTCGGAAAGTATTCAGACCCCTTGACTTCTTCCACATTTTGTTACGTTACAGCCTTATTCTAAAATTGATTAAATTGTTTTTCCCCCTCATCAATCTAGACACTACCCCATAATGATTTTTTTTCTAATGTATGAAAAATAAAAACGAAAATATTACATTTACATAAATATTCAGACCCTTTACTCAGGACTTTGATGAAGCACCTTTAGCATCGATTACAGCCTCGAGTCTTCTTGGGTATGATGCTACAAGCTTGACACACCTGTATTTGGTGAGTTTCTCCCATTCCTTTCTGTAGATCCTCTCAAGCTCTGTCAGGTTGGATGGGGAGCGTCGCTGCAGGTTCAAGTCCAGGCTCTGGCTTGACCAATCAAGGACATTCAGAGACTTATCCCGAACCCACTCCTGCGTTGTCTTGGCTGTGTGCTTAGGGTCGTTGTCCTGTTGGAAGGTGAACCTTCGCCCCAGTCTGAGGTCCAGATCGCTTTTGAGCAGGTTTTCATCAAGGATCTCTGTACTTTGCTCTGTTCATCTTTGCCTCGATCCTGACTAGTCTCCCAGTCCCTGCCGCTGAAAAACATCACCACAGCTGCCACCACCATGCTTCACCGTAGGGATGGTGCCAGGTTTCCTCCAGACATGACACTTGGCATTCCAGCCAAAGAGTTCAATCTTGGTTTCATCAGACCAGAGAATATTGTTTCTCATGGTCTGAGAGTCTTTAGGTGCCTTTTGGCAAACTCCAAGCGGGCTGTCATATGCCTTTTACTGAGGAGTGGCTTCCGTCTGGCCACTCTACAACAACACAACTGATTAGTTCAAACGCATTAAGAAGGAAAGAAATTCCACAAATTAACATTTAAGAAGGCACACCTGTTAATTGAAATGCATTCCATGTGACTACCTCATGAAGCTGGTTGAGAGAATGCCCCGAGTGTGCAAAGCTGTCATCAAGGCAAAGGGTGTCTATTTGAAGAATCTCAAATACAAAATATATTTTGATTTGTTTAACACTTTTTTGGTTACTACATGATTCCATATGTGTTATTTAAGTTTTTATGTCTTCACTATTATTCTACAATGTAGAAAATAGTAAAAATAAAGAAAAACCCTTGAATGAGTAGGTGTTCTAAAACTTTTGACCGGTAGTGTATATTTCTCATACATTTGAAGTATACTAAAATGTATTTGAATTAGAATTTCTTTATTTCCTTCACAAATAAAGTATATATATATAATTTGTAAGTCGCTCTGGATAAGAGCGTCTGCTAAATGACTTAAATGTAAATGTAAGTATACTTTTACAAATAGACTACTATTCATTAACCACATTTGCTATTGTAATTAGCCATTTAATTTTTTAAATATATTTTCTTTCTTAGTTTTTGTAAAAATAAAAAATATAAATTTAATATTTTTTTTAGGGGGTAGATCAGCTTTAATATTGCAGATCGATTGTAACTTCCATCAATGTAATTGTCTGCATCACTTCCAATCCCCCATATTTTTTTTCTTTCATATATATATATATATATATATATATATATATATATACACACACACACAAACTGAGGGAAAAAAGTATTTGATCCCCTGCTGATTTTGTACGTTTGCACACTGACAAAGACATGATCAGTCTATAATTTTAATGGTAGGTTTATTTGAACTGTGAGCGACAGAATAACAACAAAAAAATCCAGAAAAACGCATGTCAAAAATGTTATAAATTGATTTGCATTTTAATGAGGGAAATAAGTATTTGACCCCCTCTCAATCAGAAATATTTCTGGCTCCCAGGTGTCTTTTATACAGGTAATGAGCTGAGATTAGGAGCACACTCTTAAAGGGAATGCTCCTAATCTCAGCTTGTTACCTGTATAAAAGACACCTGTCCACAGAAGCAATCAATCAATCAATCAGATTCCAAACTCTCCACCATGGCCAAGACCAAAGAGCTCTCCAAGGATGTCAGGGACAAGATTGTAGACCTAAACAAGGCTGGAATGGGCTACAAGACCATCGCCAAGCAGCTTGGTGAGAAGGTGACAACAGTTGGTGCGATTATTCGCAAATGGAAGAAACACAAAAGAACTGTCAATCTCCCTCAGCCTGGGGCTCCATTTAAGATCTCACCTCGTGGAGTTGCAATGATCATGAGAACGGTGAGAAATCAGCCCCGAACTGCACATACATACATACACACACACATACACACACACACACAGTGGGGAGAACAAGTATTTGATACACTGCCGATTTTGCAGGTTTTCCTACTTACAAAGCATGTAGAGGTCTGTCATTTTTATCATAGGTACACTTCAACTGTGAGAGACGGAATCTAAAACAAAAATCCAGAAAATCACATTGTATGATTTTTAAGTAATTAATTTGCATTTTATTGCATGACATAAGTATTTGATCACCTACCAACCAGTAAGAATTCCGGCTCTCACAGACCTGTTAGTTTTTCTTTAAGAAGCCCTCCTGTTCTCCACTCATTACCTGTATTAACTGCACCTGTTTGAACTCGTTACCTGTATAAAAGACACCTGTCCACACACTCAATCAAACAGACTCCAACCTCTCCACAATGGCCAAGACCAGAGAGCTGTGTAAGGACATCAGGGATAAAATTGTAGACCTGCACAAGGCTGGGATGGGCTACAGGACAATAGGCAAGCAGCTTGGTGAGAAGGCAACAACTGTTGGCGCAATTATTAGAAAATGGAAGAAGTTCAAGATGACGGTCAATCACCCTCGGTCTGGGGCTCCATGCAAGATCTCACCTCGTGGGGCATCAATGATCATGAGGAAGGTGAGGGATCAGCCCAGAACTACATGGCAGGACCTGGTCAATGACCTGAAGAGAGCTGGGACCACAGTCTCAAAGAAAACCATTAGTAACACACTACGCTGTCATGGATTAAAATCCTGCAGCGCACGCAAGGTCCCCCTGCTCAAGCTAGCGCATGTCCAGGCCCGTCTGAAGTTTGCCAATGACCATCTGGATGATCCAGAGGAGGAATGGGAGAAGGTCATGTGGTCTGATGAGACAAAAATTGAGCTTTTTGGTCTAAACTTCACTCGCCGTGTTTGGAGGAAGAAGAAGGATGAGTACAACCCCAAGAACACCATCCCAACCGTGAAGCATGGAGGTGGAAACATCATTCTTTGGGGATGCTTTTCTGCAAAGGGGACAGGACGACTGCACCGTATTGAGGGGAGGATGGATGGGGCCATGTATCGCGAGATCTTGGCCAAAAACCTCCTTCCCTCAGTAAGAGCATTGAAGATGGGTCGTGGCTAGGTCTTCCAGCATGACAACGACCCGAAACACAGCCAGGGCAACTAAGGAGTGGCTCCGTAAGAAGCATCTCAGGGTCCTGGAGTGGCCTAGCCAGTCTCCAGACCTGAACCCAATAGAAAATCTTTGGAGGGAGCTGAAAGTCCGTATTGCCCAGTGACAGCCCCGAAACCTGAAGGATCTGGAGAAGGTCTGTATGGAGGAGTGGGCCAAAATCCCTGCTGCAGTGTGTGCAAACCTGGTCAAGACCAAGTCAATTACAGACCTCTACATGCTTTGTAAGTAGGAACACCTGCAAAATCAGCAGTGTATCAAATACTTGTTCTCCCCACTGTATATACACATAACCTTTAAAAAAATATATTTCCCTTTATTACTTTCCAACCCCACCACCCCTTCCCTAATTGGAGTAAACTAGTGAACAACAATGCTTAGGCCTCTACTTCCAGCTTATACATACGATATACATTTTATGGACAGTCAATTTTACAATAATTCTATTTAGTTAGTTTTTACTCCTGAACTTCCTCTACCCTCAACCTCTCCGATCATTTTCATGATGTCCATCCGGTTTGCTTCTATATGCCTTATCTTTCGAACTGTGCTCTTTCACAAAAGCTCTCAACCTATAACCTATTTACTTATTATGGACACAGTATGCTTTATATTAGTTATCTTGATGTAAATGTTACTTTGATTGGCCAAGGCATCTTCCCAGCCAATGTTAACACGGTATTTACAAAGCAGTTATGGCTGGAGCAGCAATATATAAGTAAGGTGTCTAATAACTGTGCACCAGTGGGATAAATTAACATTTCAATAAAATATGTAATGTGTAATTAAAAGTACAACATTATTTAGTTTGAAAATGAACATCAATACATTTGAATAAGCTAAATATGAGGAACAATATCATATTATAAATCAAAACCTCAGCTGCAGAAAAGGATGCTGTATAATATGTACATTTTTGGCACGTGTTTTTGAAAGTATACTTTAAATATATTTTGTGGACATTTAAGCTAAACATACTTTTTTGAAAGTATACTTAAGTATATTGTCTTGAGATATTAAAAAGTACACTCATGAAGCATGGTCCTCAGCTCTGCATGTTTCCTTTTGTGGAATAAACAGTCGTTATCATTTTCAATTGTCTCTGCACTCTTCTGAAAAGGAATTCAGAAAGTACTTTAAAACTCGTTATTGGCACTGAAACTACAGTGCCTTGCAAAAGTATTTATACCCCTTGGATTTCTTCACATTTTGTAACAAAGTGGGATTAAAATTGATTTAATAAAATAAAAAAAGTCAACAATCTACACAAAATACTCTGTAATGTCAAAGTGTAAGACGATTTTTATTTATTTTTAAAGATTGATAGAACTTAAATAACTAAAACATAGTCGTTGAGTAAGTATTCAGCTTCCTGAGTCAATACATGTTAGAAACACCATAGGCAGCGATTACAGCGAAGAGCTTTAGCCAATTATTATTTTCATAATTTTTCAAGATGTTGGGAATCATGGCTAGACAGCAATTTAAGTCTTGCCATAGATTTCCAAGCAGATTTCAGTCAAAACTGTAACTTGGCCACTCAGGAACATTCACTGTCTTCTTGGTAAGCAACCAGTGTAGATGGCCTTGTGTTGTAGGTTATTGTCCTGTTGAAAGGTGAATTTCTCTACCAGTGTTTGGTGTAAAGCAGACTGAAGCAAGTTTTCCTCTAGGATTTTGCCTGTGCTTAGCTCCATACAATTTCTTTTTATCCTGAAAAACTCCCCAATATGTCAAGCATACCCATACAATAATGCACCCACCACCATGCTTGAAAATAAGGAGGCATTTAGTCAGTGATGTGTTGTGTTGCATTTGCCCCAAACATAAGGCTTTGCATTTAGGCCAAAAAGTGTATTCCTTTGCATTTTTTTCTTTTCAGTATTACTTTAGTGCCTTGTTGCATGTGTTGGAATGTTTTTATTCTGTATTCTTCTTTTCACTCTGTCATTTAAGTCATTATTGTAGAGTTACAACAATGTTGTTGATCCATCCTCAGTTTTCTCCCATCACAGCCATTGAACTCTGTAACTTGTTGTCTCCTGAGTGGCGCAGTGGTCTAAGGCACTGCATCGCAGTGCTAACTGTGCCACTAGATCCTGGTTCGAATCCAGGCTCTGTCGCAGCCGGCCGTGACCGGGAGACTCATGGGCGGCGCACAATTGGCCCAGGGTAGGGGAGGGAATGGCCGGCAGGGATGTAGCTCAGTTGATAGAGCATGGCGTTTGCAACGCCAGGGTTGTGGGTTCGATTCCCACGGGGGGCCAGTATAAAAAAAGATGTATTCACTAACTGTAAGTCGCTCTGGATAAGAGCGTCTGCTAAATGACTAAAGTAAAAATGTAACTGTTTTAAAATCACCAATGGCCTCATGGTAACATCCCTGAGCAGTTTCATTCCTGTCCTGCAGCTCAGTTCAGAAGGTTGTGTATACATAATCCACAGCATAATTATTAACTTCACCATCATTAAAGATGTCTGATTTGATATTGTTACCCATCTACCAATCAATGCCCTTCTTTATAAGGCTTTTGAAAGGCTCCCTGGTCTTTGTAGTTGAATCTATGTTTGAAATTCAATACTTGATTGAGGGACCTTACAAATGTTGGATGTATGGGGAACAGAGGAAGGGTTAGTAATTAAAAAATCATGCCAACCCATATTATTTCACAGAGTGAACATCTAACATATTATGTGATTTGTTAAGCCAGATTTTACTCCTGAACTAATTTAGGCTTGCCTAACCAAAGGGGCTGAAAACATATGCAATTACTATATTTTAAGTTATCTAATTTTTACTGATAAAAGTATTCCACTTTGACGTTATAGTATTTTGAGTAAATTGTTGACATTGTTTGAAATTACAATTAAATGAATTTTAACCCCACTTTGTGACACAATAAAATGTGAAGAAATCCAAAGGGTATGAATACTTTTGCAAGGCACTGTATACTTAGTGTACTTCATCACACAGAGTTTCATAAAACAAATATAACTGATTCAACTTTAAAACAACTCTAAGTGTATTTTGAATGAAAATACTACATTTTTTACATTTACATTTTAGTCATTTAGCAGACGCTCTTATCCAGAGTGACTTAGTTAGTGAGTGCATACATTTTTCATACTAAATTACAAATTATGCATTTGAAATTGAAGTACAATTTCAATGTGTGTTTAAGTTGAATGATAATGAACATATAGTATACTTAAAGACTGAAAACAATTAATTTAAAGTACACTTTTAATATGTTTATTGAAGGTTGATGATAGTATATTTATAGTATACTTAAAGACTGAAAAAACAATCAATATAAAGTACACTTTTAATAAGTTTGTTGAAGTGTAATGATAGTATATTTATAGTATACTTAAAGACTGAAAACAATTAATTTAAAGTACACTTAACAAGTGTATTGAAGGTTGATGATAGTAATTTTTATAGTACACTAAAAGACTGAAAAAACAATCAATATAAAGTACACTTTTAATAAGTTTGTTGAAGTGTAATGATAGTATATTTATAGTATACTTAAGATATACTAATATACTATTTGAAGTAATTTATATCATTATTATGTTTTGCTACAAGACCATGGTGCTTGCCTACGGAGCTGTGAGGGGAACGGCACCTCCGTACCTTCAGGCTCTGATCAGTCCCTACACCCAAACGAGGGCATTGCGTTCATCCACCTCTGGCCTGCTGGCTCCCCTACCTCTGCTGAAGCACAGTTCCCGCTCAGCCCAGTCAAAACTGTTCGCTGCTCTGGCACCCCAATGGTGGAACATGCTCCCTCACGACGCCAGGACAGCGGAGTCACTCACCACCTTCCGGAGACATTTGAAACCCCACCTCTTTAAGGAACACCTGGGATAGGATAAAGTAATCCTTCTATCCACCCCCCCCAAAATAAAAAAATTATAATATATATATATATATATATATATATATATATATATATATTTGTAAAGTGGTTATCCCACTGGCTATAAGGTGAATGCACCAATTTGTAAGTCGCTCTGGATAAGAGCGTCTGCTAAATGACGTAAATGTAATTGTATATTTAAGTTTTAAGTATACTTTAGAATACTTGTAACATATTAAAATATAAAAAAGATTCGCTTGGGATGTTTTGCATAATGTACGATGCAGTAGGATGGTTCTCACCACCTGGTACGGCAACTGCACGGCCCGTGACCGCAGGACTCTCCAGAGGGTGGTGCGGTCTGCCGAACGCATTTTCGGGGGCAAACTACCCGCCCTCCAAGACACATACAGCACCCGATGTCACAGGAAGGCCAAAAAGATCATCAAGGACATCAACCACCCGAGCCACTGCCTGTTCACCCCGCTATCATCCAGAAGGCGAGGTCAGTACAGGTGCATCAAAGCTGGGACCGAGAGAATTAAAAACAGCTTCTATCTCAAGGCCATCAGACTGTTAAATAGCCATCACTAGCACATTAGAGGCTGCTGCTGCCTATTGAAATCACTGGCCACTTTAAGAAATGGAACACTAGTTACTTTAATAATGTTTACAGTCACTTTAATAATGTTTACATATCTTGCACTACAAATATCATATGTATATACTGCATTCTATAATATTCTACTGTATCTTAGTCCATGCCGCTCTGTCATTGCTTGTCCATATAAGTATATTTTCTTAAATTCCATTCCTTACTAGTTTTGTGTGTATTAGGTATATGTTGTAAAATTGTTAGATATTACTTGTTAGATATTACTGCACTGTCGGAGTTAGAAGCACAAGCATTTTGCTACAGCCGCTATAACATCTGCTAAACATGTGTATGTGACAAATAAAATTTGATTTGATTTGTAAGCTCGGAAATGTACATCCTGACAGTCTTTGGCAGGGTACTCCGCAATCGTCCTACTCCAACTATTGACAGGGATAATATGGCACCTCTTATTTGCCATTATAAATTACATTAGTGAGTCCTGCCTTGATGACTGTATTAGCTTTACACTACTTGTCCTATAGATTTTTATAGTCTTCAATTATTACTTGGAATAAACTAATAACTAAAAAACACTCCTTGTCCAGGAATGACATGTTAGCTAGTGATTAAAGCCATCTGCTGCTGCTGGCTAGCAACATATACAGTGGGGAGAACAAGTATTTGATACACTGCTGATTTTGCAGGTTTTCCTACTTACAAAGCATGTAGAGGTCTGTAATTTTTATCATAGGTACACTTCAACTGTGAGAGACGGAATCTAAAACAAAAATCCTGAAAATCACATTGTATGATTTTTAAGTAATTAATTTGCATTTTATTGTATGACATAAGTATTTGATCACCTACCAACCAGTAAGAATTCTGGCTCTCACAGACCTGTTCATTTTTCTTTAAGAATCCCTCCTGTTCTCCACTCATTACCTGTATTAACTGCATCTGTGTGAACTCGTTACCTGTATAAAAGACACCTGTCCACACACTCCATCAAACAGACTCCAACCTCTCCACAATTGTCAAGACCAGAGAGCTGTGTAAGGACATCAGGGATAAAATTGTAGACCTGCACAAGGCTGGGATGGGCTACAGGACAATAGGCAAGCAGCTTGGTGAGAAGGCAACAACTGTTGGCGCAATTATTAGAAAATGGAAGAAGTTCAAGATGACGGTCAATCACCCTCGGTCTGGGGCTCCATGCAAGATCTCACCTCGTGGGGCATCAATGATCATGAGGAAGGTGAGGGATCAGCCCAGAACTACACGGCAGGACCTGGTCAATGACCTGAAGAGAGCTGGGACCACAGTCTCAAAGAAAACCATTAGAAACACACTACGCCGTCATGGATTAAAATCCTGCAGCGCACGCAAGGTCCCCCTGCTCAAGCCAGCGCATGTCCAGGCCCGTCTGAAGTTTGCCAATGACCATCTGGATGATCCAGAGGAGGAATGGGAGAAGGTCATGTGGTCTGATGAGACAAAAATATAGCTTTTTGGTCTAAACTCCACTCGCCGTGTTTGGAGGAAGAAGAAGGATGAGTACAACCCCAAGAACACCATCCCAACCGTGAAGCATGGAGGTGGAAACATCATTCTTTGGGGATGCTTTTCTGCAAAGGGGACAGGACAACTGCACCGTATTCAGGGGAGGATGGATGGGGCCATGTATCGCGAGATCTTGGCCAACAACCTCCTTCCCTCAGTAAGAGCATTGAAGATGGGTCGTGGCTGGGTCTTCCAGCATGACAACGACCCGAAACACACAGCCAGGGCAACTAAGAAGTGGCTCCGTAAGAAGCATCTCAAGGTCCTGGAGTGGCCTAGCCAGTCTCCAGACCTGAACCCAATAGAAAATCTTTGGAGGGAGCTGAAAGTCCGTATTGCCCAGCGACAGCCCCGAAACCTGAAGGATCTGGAGAAGGTCTGTATGGAGGAGTGGGCCAAAATCCCTGCTGCAGTGTGTGCAAACCTGGTCAAGACCTACAGGAAACGTATGATCTCTGTAATTGCAAACAAATATATTGTACCAAATATTAAGTTCTGCTTTTCTGATGTATCAAATACTTATGTCATGCCATAAAATGCAAAGTAATTACTTAAAAATCATACATTCTGGATTTTTGTTTTAGATTCCGTCTCTCACAGTTGAAGTGTACCTATGATAAAAATTACAGACCTCTACATGCTTGGTAAGTAGCAAAACCTGCAAAATCGGCAGTGTATCAAATACTTGTTCTCCCCACTGTATACTTGTTGTAACTAGCTAGCTATCTACATTACTAAGGTTGCTGCTATCTACAGTGTGTTGGGAGTCATTTTACAGCTTGCATTGATGGTATCACATTTCTATAACGAAATAGATAGATTACAACAACAAAAAAATAATACTTTACCTGATAGCAGTTTGTCGGACGGAGATCTCTCTCGAGCTGTCACCAGCTTTCTACTACCATAGTTTGCCTGTCCAGCTAGCGAACATAAAAGTAAGTATTTTGAAAAAAAATTGCAAGAATTGACATTGCCAACAAACGGAAATAATAAATAAATATACACAACATGTAAAAACCAGCTCCTCCCTCGACAGAGATCGATCATCTCAAAAACTAAATCAGCTTGCTACGGCCCACCACCTAAATGTGCTGGACTATTTATTGCAACCTAAACCCAAGTAAAGCAATTTTCTGTTAGAGCTATCCATAATGAAAACACACAAGAATCAATGAATAATTAGTACAAAACTAAAGACGATACAGGGACATAAGCCTACCCTGAGTCCAGTGCTATATGTGACATTGTATCCAAACATCAAACTGTATGCTTTATTCATGTTAAACAGAATGTTTGGACAACTTGATGAACATGTGATGCACGTGGACATGGCAATTTCTCTTTTTTCTTAGTTTTAGCAAAACCATGTCCCATTGACCTCCCATGGAACCTAAGACTGGAAGCGTTGCTCAATGCTTTCCTCAAAAAGAGAGGAAAACAATCGCTCTAGCCTACTTCACTGGAAATATCACATGGCGCTTCAGTTGTATTGCTCTGTCGTCATGCCTCCGGTAATATTCTGTGAAACTTCAGTGGTAGAATGGAATCAATTATTTTGGAGTGGACTCCATTAGCCTCCAGCACTAGCCTACCCATGGAGCTTCAGTGGTAATGTCCTGAGGAACTTCAGTAGCCTAGTAATGTTCTGTCATGTAAGGTTTCAAAAATCAGGTAACTTTCCCAAAATTCCCAGTTTTGCAACCCTAGTTCTGTGGAACTTTAGTGGTAATGTTCTATGGAGCTTCAGGTAATGTCCTGAGATTTGTTGATTGATAAAGATTTATTGCAAATAGTTAAGTATTTATTTGGTTATCTAATGAAAAAAGGAAACAACAACAAAAAAGATGTGTAACCGATCGCTCCATCTATTAAGCAACTTGGCGTGTGTGTGACTGTGTGTGAATATTTGTATGCGTGTATGTGTGTCTGTGTACATGTGCATGAATGCCTGTGTGTATGCTTGTGCAATTACCACGTTTTTGTGATTCTGAACAATTGAATGAAGCACCGGTATTCTGTAAACGGAGACTGATCTGTAATTATTGATCGTTTTTATTCACACCTAACCGTTATCAATGCAAAACGTAAATTTATAATTGACTGTGACGGGCTGCAGTCTTTGTGTGGGAGGCACTTGATAGAGGTAAGCCTTTGTAGGGGACTAGTCAGGGTGCCATAGTGAGTGTGGAGAAAAGACATATGAGAGGGTGCTCACACAGGTGCTCGGAGTCCAGAGGGTCATTGCCATGGAGATGTGGAAAAATGCAGCAACTGCTATAGCAAGTTACCTAACATTGATACACTACATGACCAAAAGTATGTGGACACCTGCTCATCGAACATCTCATTCCAAAATCATGGAAATTAATATGGAGTTGGTCCCCCCTTAGCTGCTATAACAGCCTCCACTCTTCTGGGAAGGCATTCCACTAGATGTTGGAACACTGCTGCGGGGACTTGCTTCCATTCAGCCACAAGAGCATTAGTGAGGTCGGGCACTGATGTTGGGCGATTAGGCCTGGCTCGAAGTTGGCGTTCCAATTCATCCCAAAGGTGTTCGATGGGGTTGAGGTCAGGGCTCTGTGCAGGCCAGTCAAGTTCTTCCACACCGATCTCGACAAACCATTTCTGTATGGACCTCGCTTTGTGCACGGTGGCATTGTCGTGCTGAAACAGGAAAGGGCCTTCCCCAAACTGTTGCCACAAAGATGGAAGCACAGAATCGTCTAGAATGTATGCTGTAGCGTTAAGATTTCCCTTCATTGGAACTGAGGGGCCTAGCCCGAACTATGAAAAACAGCCCCAGACAATTATTCCTCCTCCACCAAACTTTACAGTTGGCACTATGCATTCGGGCAGGTAGCGTTCAACTGGCATCCGCCAGACCCCGATTCGTCTGTCAGACTGCCAGATGGTGAAGCGTGATTCATCACTCCAGAACGCATTTCCACTGCTCCAGAGTCCAATGGCGGCGAGCTTTACACCACTCCAGCCGACGCTTGGCATTGCGCATGGTGATCTTAGGCTTGTGTGCAGCTGCTCGGCCATGGAAACCCATTTCATGAAGCTCCCGATTAACAATTATTGTGCTGATGTTGCTTCCAAGGGCAGTTTGGAACTCGGTAGTGAGTGTTGCAACCGAGGACAGACATTTTTTCCACACTACGCGCTTCAGCACTCGGCGGTCCCGTTCTGTGAGCTTGTGTGGCCTAACACTTAGCGGCTGAGCTATTGTTGCTCCTAAACATTTCCACTTCACAATAACAGCACTTACAGTTGACCGGGGAAGCTCTACCAGGGCAGAAATTTGACAAACTGACTTGTTGGAAAGGTGGCATCCTATGACGGTGCCACGTTGAAAGTCACTGAGCTCTTCAGTAAGGCCATTCTACTGCCAATGTTTGTCTATGGCGATTGCATGGCTGTGTGCTTGATTTTATACACCTGTCAGCAACGGGTGTGGCTGAAATAGCCAAATCCACTCATTTGAAGGGGTGTCCACATACTTTTGTTTATGTAGTGTATATTTCAATACCACTTACAGTATATAGGAGTGCTCATCAATGTAAATTGAATGACACATTTTAACATTGGTATCGGTACTATCAAAAAGAAGGGCCATGTCTGTGACACATCAAATTTGAGCTCAGGTTTAAAAAATGTATGACCCACGGCATTCTCAGTACAAGTATATACGTCTTCGAGTACGTCCTTGAATAATACTTCTATAAGCATTATCAGTGTACAGGAGCTAGTGGCTACAAATAACTAATTCTGTCATTGCACCCAACAGTGTGCTGTCTGTGCCTCCTCTATCACAGTTTGTGGTCCATGAAGGCTGTCAATGTCCTTGGCTCAGAAACACAGGTTTCATTCATTACACTCACTTCTGAAACAAAACATGCAACACTCTGTAAAGCACACTATCAACAAATAATATTATGTGATGAAAAATGTAATATTTGAAAATATCAAAACTTTCCCATCGAACCTCGCCCTATTGTGTAACTGCATAAACCAAATTATGGAAATATGGTAAATGAATTGTCTATTTAAAAAGTTGCATAAAAATATTGTTTGTGTGTACAAATAGAATTTAGTCACAGAGTTATTTAGGAATGTATTGACCCCTATAAGACACCGTTTTTTGGAACCACTGCCCTTCCCTGTATTTATTTTAGCTGATTTACTGTACCTAACTCAGTAGAGACCAAAGGAATTTCCAGAGTTAGCCATCCCTGAGAACGGTTGTGGTATCTCATACAGTATGTCTAAAGTTTAGTAAAGATGTTAGGTACAGTGGGACTTTTGTAAAAGGGCTTTATAAATGAAAACATAGCAATGTATAAACTTATGCGACATCAAAGAGGGCCAACCAACTTTGGAATTTTGTCTACAAATGCGTGGTCAATGTGTTGAATGGCCAAACATCAGACATCACACACTTCAAATGTCCACATGATCAATGTAATAACATTTGTGAATAGTTGTGAGGGCATTACAGTTCAGCCTACCACGTGAGGAATAAAGATGACAAATTGTACTTTGCATCAGAGCTTGGGAGGAGGAGAGAGAATGTGAGTTTATTAGAGAGAGGTGAGAGAGACGGAAACAGAGAGCGAGAGCGAGATTGAGCAAGTGAATGGGAGAGAGTGTGTGAGTGAGAGTGAGTGAGAGCACAAGAGAAAGGCAGAACGCCTATGCTCTGGTCAGTGTAAGATCTTACGAGACTGTACATTTAGTAAATTCAGAAAATTTCTAAGATAACGCGTATGGTTCTAGTTTGACCTTGGGGTCAGGGAGAAGAGATCACAGAGAAGAAACCTCCTTGTCAGTAAGTCCAGTTGTTTTGACCATGTTGAACCGTGGAGGATTAAGTGGAAAACACTGGTCGTGTATCTCACGTTTTAATAGAACAGTTCAAGTACCTTCTCTGTTAATGGTTGACTACTAGGTCAGTCACTGCTCCTATTCGTCTTTCATGGTTATTTCAAAGGCAGCATTATCTGTTCAATATGTAAAGCATCATTTTAACATCTCTCTCTATAAAAGCAATATGCAGTAAACCAAGACAAATATACTGTACTGTTATGTGATATGAGTTTTGCATGTGCATTTTAAGATGAGATATTGTGCGGTACGCTCTCATTTCTTTACCCCTTGAAGAAGAGGAAACAGTGGCAGAGGAGACAAGTAGCATAAAGAAATTAAACTCACAATTCCTGTGGTAAAATGTTAATTAGAATATAAACATTTTATGAAAATATATTTCCGTGCCCTCTGATGAGAATCATAAGACAAAGCAGATACATCAGATTAGATAGGAATGCTTTTAGGATTCACCATGTGTCCATTGTGTCTATTTATGAAGCAATACATGAACATTGACGGCATGAAAAAACTCCGGTGTCATTTGTTTTTGATAATCAAAGGATTGATTTTACAGAGATGGTTGATTGGTTCTCAACAAATTGTCTATTAGGGTGACATTGGCTCTCTCTGTGTGTATGTGTTTAAGGGAGAGTGGGCTAACAGGTGTGTTTGAAGATGTCAATGGTGAAATGGATGTTATCTTCTGCATTGGTGGCAATAAAAAGGAAACCAACGTGTAATTTGCTTTGTTGTGCCTGTGTGTATGTGTGTCAGGAAGAGTTGGTTTACAGGTGTATTTGGAATGAAGATGTCAATGGTGAAACAGGCAGCAGTGGCTGTAGTGGTGGTAGCGATGGGATGCATGGGCGTCATCGCTCTAATCCTCACATTAGTTCACCACCACTCGGTGGATCTCCCCCATCGCATGCAGGTGATGAGAAATTACAACTGTTATCTGTGATGTGACTACTGTAATTTACTTCACTTGACAACCCTTATCAGGGGCAGAATTGGGGAAAATTCACTCTGGGAACTCACCCATGTAAAATCCTAGAATTCACCTAAATGTACATGTCCAAATCGTTTAACTTTGGTAACTCAGTTCCAACGTGTTCCTTCCCAATTCCACCCTTGACCCTATTGGATATCACATTGTTTTTGTCATGTCTCAGACTTCGTTATTTCATAAAGCACATACCTGACAGGATACGACAGGGCCCCTGTCAAGCTTCCAATATGGGACGGTATTCAACATGAAAAGGGGATGAATATGGGACTGAACTTATTTTATTTATTTATTTTATTCTCCCAGTAAGGACAACATTAATCTTAGTTTACCGCTCTCCCTCTCCCTCTCTGTATCAAACACACAGGCTTTCCCAAACACACAGGATTGCCCAATATGGAATGGTATTTGACTTCTCTGTCTGTGTCCTTCAGTATGGGATGGTGTTTGATGCAGGATCCACACACACGTCTCTCTACATGTACCGTTGGCCTGGCAACAAAGAAAACAACACTGGGGTGGTGTCACAGATGCTGGTCTGTGATGTTGACGGTCAGTGCCAAGTGCTGTCTGTGAACCAGTATTACTACTCTATTATTTAACTCATTCTTAGGGGTAAATCCTAACTTCCACATAAGTTGGGGGGGGGGGGGGGGGGGGGGTATATCTGGAAATAGTTGACGTCAATGGGAGAAGTTAGGATTCGTCCCTAGAAGGTACATTAGAAGTTAGAATACGCCCCTCAGCCATCATACCTATTTTGATGGCAGCTTGATCGTAAGACAAATCATAATTTATCACTCAGTAATGGTTGTCATATCAAAACATACAGTATATGCCTTTGTCTCACACCCCTGTCCCCTGCTCTTCCATAGGAAATGGCATCTCTAGCTATGCCCAGGACCCCCCTGCTGCAGGGCTCAGTCTGAGGAAGTGCCTGGACAGTGCACTGGCATTCGTCCCTGCCAACCAGCACAGGGCAACTCCTGTGTACCTTGGTGCTACCGCTGGCATGCGACTCTTGCAGTAAGTCAAGACTGCGCTGTTTTATCTTGATAGGTGTAATCATTTGCATTTACCACATCCCAACAATCTGACTTTATGAATGAATGTGCTAGGAAAACAACCTGGTCTCTGAGAATTTCATATTATTCTGTACGTAAATCCGGGACACTATTTAGTATGATATGTTACGTTTCGTATGGTATGTATTCATTTGTGGATGTCCATCACCCATTTCGTATGAAATTACAATTTGTATTATATGTTACGAATTTGCAGAACCTACAATATGTTATGAATTTGCCAAACGTACAATATGTTATGAATTCTAGCTAGGTGGCTAGGTGGCTAACGTTAGCTAGGCTAGGGTTTAGGGTTAAGGTTAGGGTTACGTTTAGGATTTAGGTTGAAGGGTTAAGGTTAGAGTTAGGGGAAGGGTTAGCTAAAAAGGTTAAGGTTAGGGGAAGGTTTAGCTAAAATGCTAAGTAGTCGCAAAGTAGCTAAAAAGTAGTAAGTAGTTGAAAAGTTGCTAAAATGCTAAAGTTGTCCGTGATGAGATTCGAACTCGCAACCTTTGGTTTGCTAGATGTTTGTGTTATAAGCCCACCCATCCAGGGTTGCTAGATGTTCAAGTTACACACCCACCCATCCACCACGCCGACCAACAACCCCCAAACGTAACATATCATACTAAATGGAGTGTCTTGGATTTACATACAGAATAATATAAAATGCTCTGAGACCAGGTTGAGGAAAACATCCCACTGATCTATGTGGTGACTATTTAACCTCCTGTACAGTATGACTGGGTACTGTGTGCTTTTTCAGGCTGCAAAACCTGGTTTTAATAATAAAGAAGCATTTCTGAAATCGACTTCCATTATCCTGCAAGAGTGACTGAATATTGTCCTCTCCTCAGGCTACAGAATCAGACCCAGTCTGATCAGGTTTTGGAGCAGGTAACCAAGGTGATCCAGGGGTATCCCTTTGACTTTCGGGGGGCACGGATTCTCTCTGGGATGGAGGAAGGTGCTTACGGATGGATCACCACCAACTATCTACAAGAGGGCTTCATCAAGGTGTGTATAGGGCCTATAGAATAGGCAGTGGTGTAAAGTAAAAATACTTTAAAGTACTACTTAAATAGTTTTTTGGGGTATCTGTACTTTTACTTTTACTTCACTACATTCCTAAAGAAAATAATGTACTTTTTACTCCATACTTTTTCCCTGACACCCAAAAGTACTCGTTACATTTTGAATGCTTAGCAGGACAGGAAAATGGTCCAATTCACGCACTTATCAAGAAAACATCCCTGGTCATCCCTACTGCCTCTGACCTGGAGGACTCACTAAACACGAATGATTCGTTCGTAAATGATGTTGTAGTGTGCCCCTGGCTATCCGTAAATACATTTTAAAAAACAATTGTGCCGTCTGGTTTGCTTAATATAAGCAATTTGAAATGATTTATACTTGTGCTTTTGATACATAAGTATATTTTTGAAATTAAATTTACTTTGATACTTAAGTATATTTAAAACCAAATACTTTTAGACTTTTACTCTAGTATTTTACTGGGCGACTTTCACTTGAGTCATTTTCTATTAAGGTATCTTTACTTTAACTCAAGTATGACAATTGGGTACTTTTTCCACCACTGAGAATAGGCTACACACACAACGGCACACAGAACGGGGCGGGGTCGGCTGTGGGCAATAAGAGCTAAGACGCTAATATTTATGTAAACTCTACATAGTTATGTTCTGTGGGTTTCACTGAGAACCCTGATACCCTGTTTCATGGGTGCACAATCTATAGGTAAGGCTGTACAGTGCATATAAGTATGCCCCCAATGCAATTATGCAGTCTAAATCAAATCAAAGTTTATTGATCGCATACACAGATTTGTAGATGTTGTCGCAGGTGCAGCGAAATGCTTGTGCTTCTAGCTCCAACAGTGCAGTAATACCTAGCTATACAAAAAAGTACACAGATAATTTCTTTCTTTTTACTTTTGGAATTAAGAAATGGTGGAATGAACCCAAATAGCACTAACAGTAATCCAAATGCAATCTGTAAGTATCTACCCCCGATGAATTTAAACAAGATACTGTATACTTCTATAGGAATGATATGCACAGCAGTAGATATGTTAGAGTGAGCTATGTCAAGAATTCAGTATATAAATAAATAAACAGTGTAACTAAAATGCAATAGTAGTAGAAATATTAGAATGAGATACAGTACCAGTCAAGTTTGGACACACCTACTCATTCAAGGGTTTTTCTTTATTTTTACTCTTTTGTACGTTGTAGAATAATAGTGAAGACATCAAAACTATGAAATAACACATATGGAATCATGTAGTAACCAAAAAAAGGGTTAAACAAATCAAAATATATTTTATTTGAGATTCTTCAAAAGTAGCCACTCTTTGCCTTGATGACAGCTTTGCACACTCTTGGCATTCTCTCAACCAGCTTCTTGAGGAATGCTTTTCCAACAGTCTTGAAGGAGTTCCCACATATGCTGAGCACTTGTTGGCTGCTTTTCCTTTACTCTGCGGTCCGAATCATCCCAAACCACCTCAATTAGGCTGAGGTCGGGTGATTGTGGAGGCCAGGTCATCTGATGCAGCACTCCATGACTCTCCTTCTTGGTCAAATAGCCCTTACACACCTGGAGGTGTGTCCTGTTGGAAAAAAAATTATAGTCCCACTAAGCGCAAACCAGATGGGATGGCGTATCGCAGCTGTAGTAGCCATGCTGGTTAAGTGTGCCTTGAATTCTAAATAAAATCACTGACAGTGTCACCAGCAAAGCACCCCCACACCATCACACCTCCATGCTTCATGGTGGGAACCACACATGCGGAGATCATCCGTTCACCTACTCTGCGTCTCACAAAGACACGGCGGTTGGAACCAAAAATCTCAAATTTGAACTCATCAGACCAAAGGACAGATTTCCACCGGTCTAATGTCCATTGCTCGTGTTTCTTGGCCCAAGCAAGTCTCTTCTTCTTATTGGTGTCCTTTAGTAGAGGTCTCTTTGCAGCACTTCGACCATGAAGGCCTGTTTCACGCAGTCTCCTCTAAACAGTTGATGTTGAGATGTGTCTGTTACTTGAAGCATTTATTTGGCTGCAATTTCTGAGGTGCCGTTAACTCTAATGAACAGAGCCAGTTTCATCATGGTGCTTGATGGTTTTTTTGCGACTGCACTTGAAGAAACTTTCAAAGTACTTGACATTTTCCGGATTGACTGACCTTCATGTCTTAATGTAATGATGGACTGTAGTTTCTCTTTGCTTATTTGAGCTGTTCTTGCCATAATATGGACTTGGTCTTTTACCAAATAGGGCTATCTTCTGTATACAACCCCTACCTTGTCACAACACAACTGATAGGCTCAAACGCATTAAGGAGGAAAGAAATTCCACAAATTAACTTTTAAGAAGGTACACCTGTTAATTGACATGCATTCCAGGTGACTACCTCATGAAGCTGGTTCAGAGAATGCCAAGAGTGTGCAAAGCTGTCATCAAGGCAAAGGGTGGCTACTTTGAAGAATCTTGAATATAAAATATATTTTGATTTGTTAACACTTTTTTGGTTCCTACATGATTCCTTGTGTTATTTCATATTCCACGCAGCCGTCATACCACTCAGGAAGGAGACGCATTCTGTCTCCTAGAGATTAACGTAGTTTGGTGCGAAAAGTGCAAATCAATCCCAGAACAACAGCAAAGGACCTTGTGAAGATGCTGGAGGAAACAGGTACAAAAGTATCTATATCCACAGTAAAACAAGTCCTATATCGACATAACCTGAAAGGCTGCTCAGCAAGGAAGAAGCCACTGCTCCAAAACCGCCATAAAAAAGCCAGACTACGGTTTGCAACTGCACATGGGGACAAAGATCGTACTTTTTGGAAAAATGTCCTCTGGTCTGATGAAACAAAAATAGAACTGTTTGGCCATAATGACCATCGTTATGTTTGGAGGAAAAAGGGGGTTGCTTGCAAGCCGATGAACACCATCCCAAACGTGAAGCACGGGGGTGGCAGCATCATGCTGTGGGGGTGCTTTGCTGCAGGAGGGACTGGTGCACTTCACAAAATAGATGTCATCATGAGGACGGAAAATTATGTGGATATATTGAAGCAACATCTCAAGACAGTCAGGAAGTTAAAGCTTGGTCGCAAATGGGTCTTCCAAATGGACAATGACCCCAAGCATATTTCGAAAGTAGTGGCAAAATGGCTTAAGGACAACAAAGTCAAGGTATTGGAGTGGCCATCACAAAGCCCGGACCTCAATCCTATAGAAAATGTGGGCAGAACTGAAAAAGCGTGTGCGAGCAAGGAGGCCTATAAACCTGACTCTGTTACACCAGCTCGGTCAGGAGGAATGGGCCAAAATTCACCCAACTTATTGTGGGAAGCTTGTGGAAGGCTACCCGAAACGTTTGACCCAAGTTAAACAATTTAAATGCAATGCTACGAAATACTAATTGAGTGTATGTAAACTTCTGACCCACTGGGAATGTGATGAAAGGAATAAAAGCTAAAATAAATCATTCTCTCTACTATTATTCTGACATTTTACATTCTTAAAATAAAAGTGGTGATCCTAACTGACCTAAGACAGGGAATTTTTACTAGGATTTAATGTCAGGAATTGTGAAAAACTGAGTTTAAAGGTATTTGGCTAAGGTGTATGTAAACTTCCGACATCAACTGTACATTCACAGTGCGGTTTTGACAGTTTTTTCTGTTAATTGTCAAACTAATTAACTAAATGTATTTCATTTTAAATTATGTAACAACATTCCAACTTTGTTTAGCATTATCTAGTCCAAATATGGCATGATTCCACTATTTGAATCTGTTTGCATCACTTTCAATGAGGGACTTTTATTTTAAAAGTGAACCGCAAATTTCATTATTGTGGCTAGCGTTCAGCAGAAGAACAGACAACATTGGCCAACATACAGATAGAAATGTATTATGTAGAAGAACACATGCCTCTGATTCTAAGGAATCATGTCATTTCTATTCATGGCATTTCTATCTGAAACGTTCCAAAACGTTTTTGTACTGAACTTGCCCAGGCAAACCAACTGAGCTATTTACGAATCCCGCTCTGCCCATCACTTGTCTGTCTGGAAAGCCTCCGCAAATGAAAACGTGTGGTGGGCAGGGGCGGCCCGGGACGACCCCGCCCATAGCCGACCCCAAACCCATTCCGTGTGCAGCGGCTTCTCCATCTATGAGGTTGAGTCAAAGTGTTAACCTTGACTGAAGTGTCCGAACTACAGAGGCTTGCTCTCCTCAGACAATGGTATCAAGCTTGTTTAGGCATAATTAACAGTAGGAGTACTACAAGTAGGAATACTACTTGTTACCACTGTAATAACCTGTTATATTGGTCAATTGCAGGTCTGCAGTTTAAAACTATAGCTAACATACAGTATTTGTACTTCTAAGCAGCACGGCTTTGAGGGAGGATGGGTGCGTCCTAACGGAAGGAAGACCTGGGGTGCCTTGGATATGGGAGGCTCTTCCACCCAGATAGCCTTTACCCCCAGCCAGCCCGTACGGGACCCTGCCTCCACCCTGGGATCCAAGCTCTATGGTTACCAATATGAGGTGTACACACACAGCTACCTGTGCTATGGCAAGGAGCAGACCATGAGGCAGCTACAGGTTCATCTACTCAAGGTAAGTAGCTGTCTGGTCACCAGTTTGATGAAACTCTGAGAAATTGCAGAATGGTTTCAGGTATTGTAATAATACTATATAAAACTTCCCCTACATGTAGATATTGTATAAAACCAGTTTTCAGGAAGAAAAATGTGCAAACAGGCAGTAGTGTTCTAAATAAAGATACTGAACAAACATTGCTAAAGGGCGATTCTGTCACGACCCGGTGCGAGAAACAGTCACTAATAATTGTCAGAACCCAGAAGATGAGGCAGACACAGCTGTACTAGAGATGGTGGTTTATTAAAGAACAAAATCTTCAGGCAAAGAAGCTAAATCCACAATGTCCAAAAATAAAGCCAAGAGGCACAAAGAGGAAAACCTCCAAAAACAAAAGAAACTCCACAAAGTGGTAAAAAACAGCAGGGAAAAAACAAACCTCAAAAGACTACTCAAACAAAACACAAGAACTAAACCAGAGAACCTCTGGAAAATCCCACCAGAGAAATATCTATATAAAACAAGGCTTGGGCTGGGGCTGGGTGCTAACTTACAAACACTGAGCAAGGAACTGAGGAACACACAGGGTTTAAATACTAACAAGGGAATGACCTACAGGTGCAAACAATAATTAGAGCAAGAAAAACAAAAGGTACAAAAAGGTGCAATGGGGACATCTAGTGACCAAAACCCGAACAGTCATGGCCAAAACCTGACAGATTCTATACGAGATTGGCCCAAATATGTGTTGTTTTGGAACTTCCTGAAATGAAATCCAAAGAAAGGTCATTTGAGAAAATGATTTTTGGCATACCTTTGCAATCTTTATCCAACATAATTCAATAATAATAATAAAGTTGGGATATACAGTATGTGACATTTCAGCCTTAGCCTTCTTTAAGACACATCATAAATATATTTGGGCCAATTCAGTGTAGATTTGCCCTAAAGCAGTTTGACTGAATGTGTCTCAGTTGAGTCAGAAGCATTTCATGGCTGCCTTAGCTGAGTTTTCTTGTATGATTCAAGCAAACTTCCTCCTCTACCAGATGAGTGGGTCTACCCGCCCAGTCAACCACCCCTGCTACCACCTGGGTGACAACCTAACCCTGACTCTGGGTGACCTCTATGACTCCCCCTGCGTGGCCAAATCTGTGACCTTTAACCCAGCCTCAGTGGTCACCTTCACAGGGACCAGTGAGCCGCTTCAGTGTCTCAACCAGATTAAGAACATCATGAACCTGTCTGCCTGCTCCCTGGCCCCTGACTGTGGCTTCAACGGGGTCTACCAGCCCCCTGTCAGTGGAAACTTCTTTGTGAGTATTCAACCCATATCTATGCAAACCCCACTCAACTGGCACTCCATGCAGCCTCAATCAAACATTCCAAGTATTTGAAAGATGTCTAACAGTATACAGTGTACAAACCATTAAGAATGCCTGCACTTTCCATGACAGACTGACTAGGTAAATCCAGGTGAAAGCTATGATCCCTTATTGATGTCACTTATTACGTCCACTTCAGTGTATATTCTCCTTCCAGACTCACATTAAGCATCTCCAATCCAAAGTTAAATCTAGAATCGGCTTCCTATTTCGCAACAAAGCCTCCTTCACTCATGCTGCTAAACATGCCCTCGTAAAACTGACTATCCTACCGTTCCTTGACTTCGGTGATGTCATTTACAAAATAGCTCCCAACACTCTACTCAGCAAATTGGATGTAGTCTATCACAGTGCCATCCGTTTTGTCACCAAAGCCCCATATGCTACCCACCATTGTGACCTGTACGCTCTCGTTGGCTGGCCCTCACTACATATTTGTTGCCAAACCCACTGGCTCCAGGTCATCTATAAATCATTTCTAAGATAAGGCGGGATTTGCCTAGATCATTGGTCACCATAGCAACACCCACCCGTAGTATGCGTTCCAGCAGGTATATCTCACTGGTCATCCCCAAAGCCAACACCTCCTTTGGCCGCCACTCCTTCCAGTTCTCTGCTGCAAATGACTGGAACGAACTGCAAAAATCTTATCTCCCTCACTAACTTTAAGCATCAGTTGTCAGAGCAGCTTACCGATCACTACACCTGTACACAGCACATCTGTAATTAGCCCACCCAACTACCTCATCCCCATATTGTTATTTACATTGTTATTTATTTTGCTCATTTTCATCCCAGTATCTCTATTTGCACATCCTCTTCTGCACATCTATCACTCCAGTGTTAATACTAAATTGTCATTATTTGTAATTACTCTGTGTTGTTTTTAATCGCACTGCTTTGCTTTATCTTAAAACGATTAAGTGGAGGAGACGGGTTAAAGAAGGATTTCTAAGACTTGAGACATGGATTGTGTATGTGCGCTATTCAGAGGGTGAATGGGCAAGACAAAAGATTTAAGTGCCTTTAAACGGGGTAGGTGCCAGGCGCACTGGTTTGAGTGGCTCAAGAACTGCAACGCTGCTGGTTTTTTCAAGTTCAACAGTTTCCCGTGTGTGTCAAGAATAGTCCACCACCCAAAGGACATCCAGCCAACTTGACACAACTGTGGGAAGCATTGGAGCGCTGTGGAATGCTTTCGATACCTTGTAGAGTCCTTGCCCTGACAAATTGAGGCTGTTCTGAGGGCAAAAAGGGGTGAAACGCAATATTAGGAAGGTGTTCCTAATGTTCTGTACACTCAGTGTATATTGTCACCATCATTCTGTTTCCTTTCCCCAGGCTTTCTCCGCATACTTTTACACCTTTGACTTCCTTGGTCTGGCTCCTCAGCCCACTCTGTCTCAGGCTACCACCACTATAGACACTTTCTGTAAAAGGACCTGGGACTCGGTGAGATATAGAGACCTCTGCTGACCTTTCACATTGACAGTACACTTCCTCAAAACTGTAAACCGGTACACAGATTCATCAATTCATACTCAATCACATGCTAAACACAGACTGAACATCCATAAAATGTAATTCTTTATAACACAGACATCAATCCACAGTAGCCTACAAACTATACCTTGTAATGACCTAATTCCCAATGTTACAACAATGTTCTTAACTCTTTTGGCAGCTCAAGAAACAGTATAGCGTAAAAGACAAGTACCTTCGTGATTACTGTGCCTCAGCCAACTACATAATGACAGTACTACTAGACGGCTACAAGTTCAACCAGACCTGGGGAAACATATACTTCCAGAGACAGGTGTGTGTTTAACTATACATATGACGTAAAAATGTCAACATCCTATTCAAAGATTTAACTTCAGGACACAAAATGTATGAAATGATACCACAGAATGAACTAAATATTATTGTGTGGCAGTCAATATTAATAGATGTGCTGCCCTAATGAAGCTGTGTGTCTATCATATACATACATACAGTACAGTGGTGGCTGCTGAGGGGAGGACGGCTCATAATAATGGCTGGAATGGAGTAAATGGAATGGCATCAATACCATTCCAGTCCAGCCATTACCACGAAGCCCGTCCTCCCCAATGAAGGTGCAACCAACCTCCTGTGATATAGTATATGTTCATATATACACATCATCGGTGTCTATCAGGTGGCAGACACAGACATTGGCTGGACGCTGGGCTACATGTTGAACCTGACCAACCTGATCCCCTCAGAGCTCCCCCTGGTGGTGACAGGTGTGCAGCGCGGCCAGTGGGCAGCAGAGGTCTTCTTCATTGTGTTTGCTGTGTTCCTCAGCCTGATGGTACTGGTTCTACTGTGGCTCTGGAACCCACAGGACGGACGAGGCAACAAATGACAATCGATGCAATCACACTCTGAACGTCTCGGTCTTCTAGTCTATATAGTGATGAGATACAATGTCATAATGTGATGTAACAGCAGCTATCAAGCACTGTGTCAATAAGATCAATGGATTGGAAGAGTGTGGCAGCTCCTGGAACTCAGTGATAGTTAAAGAAATACTTAGTAATATTTTCTGTCAATATGACTAATTATGGAGGCAGTTGATTGTATTATGAATTTATTAGGCATTTATAAGCTGCATAGCTGGATATTTTTTATGCAAATAGAAACCCTACAATTATAATATTAAACTATCTACTATAAATGAATTGTGTTTGTATGAACATATACCTCAATGATTTTATATCCCCCCCCCATAAACAGTAATTAAAGGAAGTACCAAAGGGAGGATCATTTCAAGTGTCACATTACTATTACTACATGATTTGGCATGCATTAACAAAACATTTTCTTTAATTAATCTGATATGACATAAAACATTTAGAAATAAAATACAATCATAAGGGAGTATGAGGCACAAATGTGTGTGTGTGTGCATGTGCATACGTGTGTGCTGCAGATTGTGAGATGTACCAATCTTCTCCACCTTGATCAGCAGCAGCCCAATTTCTTCTTTGGGGGTTCTTTCTGCAACACCAAGCTTCCCTCTTCTTGTCGCGTCTCCTCTCCCAACTGCTTTAGCATCCTTGAAGCAACAACACACCAACTCAATGTTTGACTATTCACAGACAGTCATTTTCCACATGCAGAAGATGACAACAGACAAATCCACACTACACATAACACTAACAACAGCTTGTACATTAAAGACGTGCCTGCATGTCTTACCTTGCCAGCGTTTCCATAGACAGAGTCACATTGTCACCTGTTGCAGCACTACACTCCATAAAGAGCATGCCATACCCCTGTAAGAATGTCATCAATAATAGCATTGTATTTATAATGAATTATTTGAATCCTGCTTTGGTACACACCTCCATTTCAGAACCAGCTATAAAACTGTAAAACCCTCATTTTGAACACAACCCTTACCACAAGTTAATCCTACAGCCCAGTTACCCACATTCAGGCTGTTAAAGTTACAGTAACGTCAACATACCTTTGCCAGGTTTTCCCCTTCATGAGTCTGAACCTCTCGTTCTAGATTAGCACAATCAGCCTTGTTCCCAAGGAGTATAATGATGACATCATCTGGGGCCCCCTCCTACAAAATACAAAGTTTCTGACTGTACAATAGATAGCAATGGAAAAACTGTGAATCCTGCAAACAATTGTTTGTGTTGTTACATAGTTCTTTGGTTATAAAATGAAAGGCATGATTTAAATGCCCCCTACCTGAATGCAGTTGACCCAGTAGCGGACGTCACAGAAGCTCTGAGAGGAAGTGATGTCATACATCAGCACTAGACCCTGGGCTCTGTGGAACACCTGCCTGGTGATACTGTGATACCTGGGGAAGACAGTAAAGAATAATGTTACAATAGTCTAACATGAATGTAATTATATACTGACAAATAAAACACACATGATGGGTTCAAATAAGGACAGAGGAACAGATTCTGTATCGATGCATGATGTACAATGACCAACTGTGATGAATTTAGGGCTAGAGACGCACCTTTCTTGACCTGCAGTATCCCATAACTGTAAAGTCACTGGGCTGCCATCCACTGTCACAGGCTGTATACAGGTATCAATACCTGCTCAGAACATAAACAAAAAAACATGAATGAGCAGCACAGTAATGTACAGTAAAACTGTACCATGGTGTTTGTTTCTTCACACGACATGAAAGGGCATGGTGCCAAACATACAAATAGGATAATGATACTCACCAATGGTAGCATAGTGGTCGTTACAGAACTCGCCACTTTGGAAGCGCTTCATGAAGGAGGTTTTGCCCACACTGCTGTTTCCAACCATCACCACATTGTAGGGGTTTGATCTAGAGCCACTGCTTCCTAAGGTACCTGGAGGAGGATCAGAGAGAGCGGTCTATTACAGTCACTGTCATTTCTCTCACTCAAAGTCAAGTGGAGCAAAGGGCCTCAATAGTGCATTTCCAGCAAATGAATTCCAAGTTGACTTACTTACTCAAGACCAACCTTATACCCTGTGTACCCCCTCACTACTGTCATTAAATTCTTACCAGATGGCGGTTCCTTCTCTCTGGTGAACGGGCTCTTCTCCACACGCTCTGCCTTTTCTTGACCTCTTTTATTCCCAGGGCCTGGCTGTGGAGCTGGAGCCACTTGTTCAGACCCTCCTCCCCTCAAAGCAGTGCTTGAGGGAACAACCTTTGACAAATAGAAAACATTATCTCTTACAAAGAAAAGGATATGATCATCTCTTCAACCTGAAAAGTGTAATACTGTTGTATGTTCAATATCCTACATACTGTTTGTAAAAAAAACTTTTAAACGTAACAAATCAGATGTTTATCATACAGTGCCTTCAGAAAGTATTCACACCCCTTGACTTTTTCCACATTTTGTTGTGTTACAGCCTGAATTTAAAATGGATTTAATTTAGATGTTTAATCTAAGTATTGTTATATATATATATATATATATATATATATATATATACACACACACACACACACACACACACACACACACACAGTGCCTTCAGAAAGTATTCATCACACCCCTTTACTTTTTCCACATTTTGTTGTGTTACAGCCTGAATTTAAAATTGATTAAAAATTTAGATTTTGTATCACTGGCCTTCACACAATACCCCATAATGTCAAAGTGGAATTATGTTTTTAGAAATGTCTACAAATAAATTCAAAATCTGAAATGTCTTCAGTCAATAAGTATTCAACCACTTTGTTATGGCAAGCCTAAATACACTGCTCAAAAAAATAAAGGGAACACTTAAACAACACAATGTAACTCCAAGTCAATCACACTTCTGTGAAATCAAACTGTCCACTTAGGAAGCAACACTGATTGACAATACATTTCACATGATGTTGTACAAATGGAATAGACAACAGGTGGAAATTATAGGAAATTAGCAAAACACCCCCAATAAAGGACTGGTTTTGCAGGTGGTGACCACAGACCACTTCTCAGTTCCTATGCTTCCTGGCTGATGTTTTGGTCACTTTTGAATGCTGGCGGTGCTTTCACTCTAGTGGTAGCATGAGACGGAGTCTACAACCCACACAAGTGGCTCAGGTAGTGCAGCTCATCCAGGATGGCACATCAATGCGAGCTGTGGCAAGAAGGTTTACTGTGTCTGTCAGCGTAGTGTCCAGAGCATGGAGGCGCTACCAGGAGACAGGCCAGTACATCAGGAGACGTGGAGGAGGCCGTAGGAGGGCAACAACCCAGCAGCAGGACTGCTACCTCCGCCTTTGTGCAAGGAGGAGCAGGAGGAGCACTGCCAGAGCCCTGCAAAATGACCTCCAGCAGGCCACAAATGTGCATGTGTCTGCTCAAACGGTCAGAAACAGACTCCATGAGGGTGGTATGAGGGCCCGACGTCCACAGGTGGGGGTTGTGCTTACAGCCCAACACCATGCAGGACGTTTGGCATTTGCCAGAGAACACCAACATTGGCAAATTTGCCACTGGCGCCCTGTGCTCTTCACAGATGAAAGCAGGTTCACACTGAGCACGTGACAGACGTGAGAGTCTGGAGACGCCGTGGAGAACGTTCTGCTGCCTGCAACATCCTCCAGCATGACCGGTTTGGCGGTGGGTCAGTCATGGTGTGGGGTGGCATTTCTTTGGGGGGCCGCACAGCCCTCCATGTGCTCGCCAGAGGTAGCCTGACTGCCATTAGGTACCGAGATGAGATCCTCAGACCCCTTGTGAGACCATATGCTGGTGCGGTTGGCCCTGGGTTCCTCCTAATGCAAGACAACGCTAGACCTCATGTGGCTGGAGTGTGTCAGCAGTTCCTGCAAGAGGAAGGCATTGATGCTATGGACTTGCCCGCCCGTTCCCCAGACCTGAATCCAATTGAGCACATCTGGGACATCATGTCTCGCTCCATCCACCAACAGACTGTCCAGGAGTTGGCGGATGCTTTAGTCCAGGTCTGGGAGGAGATCCCTCAGGAGACCATCCGCCACCTCATCAGGAGCATGCCCAGGCGTTGTAGGGAGGTCATACAGGCACGTGGAGGCTACACACACTACTGAGCCTCATTTTGACTTGTTTTAAGGACATTACATCAAAGTTGGATCAGCCTGTAGTGTGGTTTTCCACTTTAATTTTGAGGGTGACTCCAAATCCAGACCTCCATGGGTTGATAAATTTGATTTCCATTGATAATTTGTGTGTGATTGTTGTCAGCACATTCAACTATGTAAAGAAAAAAGTTTTTAATAAGATTATTTCATTCATTCAGATCTAGGATGTGTTATTTTAGTGTTCCCTTTATTTTTTTGAGCAGTGTATGTTCAGGAGTAAACATTTGCTTAACAAGTCACATAATAAGTCACATGGACTCTGTGCAATAGCAGTGTTTAACATGATTTTTGAATGACTACATAATATCTGTACCCCACACATACAATTATCTGTAAGGTCCCTCAGTCGAGCAGTGAATTTAAAACACAGATTCAACCACAAAGACCAGGGAGGTTTTTCAATGGCTCCAAAGAAGGGCACCTATTGGTAGATGGGTAAAAATAAAATAAAAAGCAGACATTGAATATCCCTTTGAGCATGGTGAAGTTATTAATTACACTTTGAATGGTGCATGAATACACACAGTCACTACAACAATACAGGTGTCCTTCCTAAATCAATTGCAGGAGACGAAGGAAACCACTCAGGGATTTAGCCAGGAGGCCAATGGTGACTTTAAAACAGTTACAGAGTTTAATGGATGTGATAGGTGAAAACTGAGGATGGATCAACAACATTGTAGTTACTCCACAATACTAACCTAAATGACAGAGTGAAAAGAAGGAAGCCTGTACAGATTACAAATACTCCAAAACATACATCCTGTTTGCAATAAGGCACTAAAGTAAAACTGCAAACAACGTGGCAAAGAAATTAACTTTATGTCCTGAATATATAGCGTTATGTTTGGGACAAATCCAACACAACACATCACTGACTACCACTCTTCATATTTTCAAGCATGCTGGTGGCTGCATCATGTTATGAGTATGCTTGTCATTGGCAACGACTAGGGAGTATTTCTTTGTTGATAAAAATAAATGGAATTGGGCTAAGCACAAGCAAAATCCTAGAGGAAAACCTGGTTCAGTCTGCTTTCCAACAGACACTGGGAGACAAATTAACATTTCAGCTGGACAATAACCTAAAACACAATGCCAAATATACACTGGATGTTCCTGAGTATCCTAGTTAAAATATTGACTTACATTGGCTTGAAAATCTATGGCAAGACTACATTTTTTACATTAATCATTTAGCAGATGCTCTTATCCAGAGCGACTTACAGTTAGTGAGTGCATACATTTTTTTGTATTGACTCAGGGGTGTAAATACTTAACTAAATTAGATAAATTAGGTATTTCATTTTCAATACATTTGCCAACATTTCTAAAAACATGTTTTCATTTTGTCATTATGGGATATTGTGCATATGGGTGAGAAACAAATACCTATTTAATCAATTTTGAATTCAGGCTGTAACACAACTACAGTGGGGGAAAAAAGTATTTAGTCAGCCACCAATTGTGCAAGTTCTCCCACTTAAAAAGATGAGGCCTGTAATTTTCATCATAGGTACACGTCATCTATGACAGACAAATTGAGATTTTTTTTTCCAGAAAATCACATTGTAGGATTTTTAATGAATTTATTTGCAAATTATGATGGAAAATAAGTATTTGGTCAAAGTTTCTCAATACTTTGTTATATACCCTTTGTTGGCAATGACACAGGTCAAACGTTTTCTGTAAGTCTTCACAAGGTTTTCACACACTGTTGCTGGTATTTTGGCCCATTCCTCCATGCAGATCTCCTCTAGAGCAGTGATGTTTTGGGGCTGTCGCTGGGCAACACGGACTTTCAACTCCCTCCAAAGATTTTCTATGGGGTTGAGATCTGGAGACTGGCTAGGCCACTCCAGGACCTTGAAATGCTTCTTACGAAGCCACTCCTTCGTTGCCCGGGCGGTGTGTTTGGGATCATTGTCATGCTGAAAGACCCAGCCACGTTTCATCTTCAATGCCCTTGCTGATGGAAGGAGGTTTTCACTCAAAATCTCACGATACATGGCCCCATTCATTCTTTCCTTTACACGGATCAGTCGTCCTGGTCCCTTTGCAGAAAAACAGCCCCAAAGCATGATGTTTCCACCCCCATGCTTCACAGTAGGTATGGTGTTCTTTGGATGCAACTCAGCATTCTTTGTCCTCCAAACACGACGAGTTGAGTTTTTACCAAAAAGTTCTATTTTGGTTTCATCTGACCATATGACATTCTCCCAATCCTCTTCTGGATCATCCAAATGCACTCTAGCAAACTTCAGACGGGCCTGGACATGTACTGGCTTAAGCAGGGGGACACGTCTGGCACTGCAGGATTTGAGTCCCTGGCGGCGTAGTGTGTTACTGATGGTAGGCTTTGTTACTTTGGTCCCAGCTCTCTGCAGGTCATTCACTAGGTCCCCCCGTGTGGTTCTGGGATTTTTGCTCACCGTTCTTGTGATCATTTTGACCCCACAGGGTGAGATCTTGCGTGGAGCCCCAGATCGAGGGAGATTATCAGTGGTCTTGTATGTCTTCCATTTCCTAATAATTGCTCCCACAGTTGATTTCTTCAAACCAAGCTGCTTACCTATTGCAGATTCAGTCTTCCCAGCCTGGTGCAGGTCTACAATTTTGTTTATGGTGTCCTTTGACAGCTCTTTGGTCTTGGCCAAGGTGGAGTTTGGAGTGTGACTGAGGTTGTGGACAGGTGTCTTTTATACTGACAACAAGTTCAAACAGGTGCCATTAATACAGGTAACGAGTGGAGGACAGAGGAGCCTCTTAAAGAAGAAGTTACAGGTCTGTGAGAGCCAGAAATCTTGCTTGTTTGTAGGTGACCAAATACTTATTTTCCACCTTAATTTGCAAATAAATTCATTAAAAATCCTACAATGTGATTTTCTGGAGATTTTTTTTTTCAATTTGTCTGTCATAGTTGACGTGTACCTATGATGAAAATTACAGGCCTCTCTCATCTTTTTAAGTGGGAGAACTTGCACAATTGGTGGCTGACTAAATAATTTTTTTCCCCACTGTAAATGTGGAATAAGTCAAGGGGTATGAATGCTTTCTGAAGGCATTGAAAGGTTAGGGCCGAGGTCAGACTTACAGCATGTGTACAATTTCCTAGTATATGAAAAAAAAACACACTACCGGTCAAAAGTTTTAGAACACCTACTTATTCAAGGGTTTTTCTTTATTTTTACTATTTTCTACATTGTAGGATAATAGTGAAGACATCAAAACTATGAAATAACACATATGGAATCATGTAGTAACCAAAATAGTGATAAACAAATCAAAATATATTTTATATTTGAGATTCTTCAAATAGCCACCCTTTGCCTTGATGACAGCTTTGCACACTCTTGGCATTCTCTCAACCAGCTTCACCTGGAAGGATTTTCCAACAGTCTTGAAGGAGTTCCAACATATGCTGAACACTTGTTGGCTGCTTTTCCTTCACTCTGCGGTCCGACTCATCCCAAACCATCTCAATTTGGTTGAGGTCGGGGGATTGTGGAGGCCAGGTCATCTGATGCATCACTCAATCACTCTCCTTCTTGGTAAAATAGCCCTTACACAGTCTGGAGGTGTGTTTTGGTCATTGTCCTGTTGAAAACCAAAAATCTCCAATTTGGACTCCAGACCAAAGGACAAATTTCCACCGGTCTAATATCCATTGTTCGTGTTTCTTGGCACAAGCAAGTCTCTTCTTATTGGTGTCCTTTAGTAGTGGTTTCTTTGCAGCAATTTGACCATGAAGGCCTGATTCACACAGTCTCCTCTGAACAGTTGATGTTGAGATGTGTCTGTCACTTGAACTCTGTGAAGCATTTATTTGGGCTGCAATTTCTGAGGCTGGTAACTCTAATGAACTCATCCTCTGCAGCAGAGGTAACTCTGGGTCTTCCATTCCTGTGGCGGTCCTCATTAGAGACAGTTTCATCATAGCGCTTGATGGTTTTTGCGACTGCACTTGAAGAAACTTGCAAAGTTCTTGAAATGTTCCGTACTGACTGACATTCGTGTCTTAAAGTAATGATGGACTGTCGTTTCTCTTTGCTTATTTGAGCTGTTCTTGCCATATTGGACTGTCGTTTCTCTTTGCTTATTTGAGCTGTTCTTGCCATAATATGGACTTGGTCTTTTACCAAATAGGGCTATCTTCTGTATACCCCTCCTACCTTGTCACAACACCACTGATTGGCTCAAACGCATTAAGGAGGAAATAAATTCCACAAATTAACTTTTAAGGCACACCTGATAATTGGTTACTACATGATTCCATATGTGTTATTTCATAGTTATTCTACAATGTAAAAAATAGTAAAAATAAAGAAAAACCCTTGAATGAGTAGGTGTTCTAAAACTTTTGACCGGTAGTGTATACTGTCTTAGACAAGAGGAAGTAGGTCAAACAAGTTCCTCTTTCCAAAGACTAATGGGCCTACCCATAAACACACCAAATTCCTATTTGTGACAACATGTTCTCTTTTCTGAAGTATTTCATCACTGCAGCTCTTTGTTATAACATTTTTACATATAGTACCAGTCAAAGGTTTGGACACACCTACTCATTCAAGGGACTTTTTATTTTTTACTATTTTCTACATTGTAGAATAATAGCGAAGACATCAAAACTGTGAAGACATCAAAACATATGATTCCATATGTGTTATTTCATAGTTTTGATGTCTTCACTATTATTCTACAATGTAGAAAATAGTAAAAACAAAAACCCTGGAATGAGTAGGTGTGTACAAACTTTTGACTGGTACTGTACGTCAAGAATGCTATGAGAATAATTTATAAGTGATGCAATTTGTAAGGAATGCCACAGTACCTCTATGAATATTGTCTCCTTCTCTGTGCTCTGCCTCTCCTGTTGGTCCTCCAGACTGACTGCTTCAGCCATGCGCTCCTCTTGAAATCTTTCCGAAATAGCACTGACTTCCAGATCTCCAATGGCTTCCCCTCTTACCTCTTCCCCTGTCCCCTGCTTTTCTTCCTCTGAGTGGAGTCCTCCTCGTGTCCGACGGGTAGAGCCCATCTTTCTTCTCTTCCCTGTAGCTTTGGATTGACCAACATCCTTGTGAGATTGGGAACTCAGAGACAGAGATGATTTCGAAGGAAGACTGGGGCTTGGTGTTGACAGACGTTGTTCCATGTGTGCTGTTTTGGTGAGTCTATGAGGATCTATACAAACCATATCACCTGACTCTTGGGCTGCTGTGCCATAGGGAGTTTGGCTGCTTTCGCTCTCAGCGACTATTTTCACTACTACCTCCTCTGCATCTCTAACGTTGTTAGGTTCTACAAGCTCAGACTTTTCCAAGGCAGATTCTTCTTCTACTACTATGGTCTCTGGGTCTCCTGTTGCCTGCTCCACTGTCACAGTTTCTATAGGTTCCTCAAGCTCAGTCTTTTCTATGCTAGACTCCATTTCTACTGCTCTCATGACCGCTCCCACATCTCCTATAACCTCTGTGTATTTTTCTTTCTCCTCCTCCTGTCTCTCCTCTGTTCTCTCCACTCCTTGACTACCTCGAGGAGTCCTGCGAGTGGATCCCATCTTCCTTTTCCTCCGTGGGGTGATAGGTTCTACGTCTGCCGTTTCTTTCAGACCAAGAGAACTCTGCAGTGAGGAGGGATCTGGAGGGGAGTCAGTGTTTTCTCTTGATTCACAGAGTGTTACCGCCAATGACGTTTCTTCGTGTTGCAAACCAGAGATGGCAGGATTTGAGTTCAGTGTGTCATCGGTCAGGTAGGACTCTATAGTAGGAAAATCAGGGTAAGGGTTGTGAAGAGTCTGGCTAATATTAGCCAACTCTGATTCACTTAGAAGAATGAGTTTAGTTGCCATGGATTCATAATTTATAATTGATTGGCTCTTACTTTCTATTTCGTCACCATCTATTCTTCCTTCTTGATTTAAAGTACTGGATGAACAGCTGAGGTCAGTCAGGACATTCTCATCTTTACCAGCTCTATCCTTTGATTCCATCAACATTTCAAACTCCTCCCCCTTGCCTTCTATCGCCTCTGTCTTTTTTATTTCTTCTTCTGGTTTCTCCTTCGTGCCCTCTTCTCTTTGAACAGGATGCCTACGAGTCGACCCCATCTTTCTCCTCCTGCCTGGAAAAGGACTCTGATTGGAGTCTGTGTTTGCTGCATTATCACCTTGGTCCTGAACACTCTGCAGTAAGGGTGGTTTGAGAAAGGAGTTAGTGCTTTCATCCAAGTATGAAGTTTGGTTGAGTTGACTAGCAGAGATATTGTGATCAGTGTGCAAAGCCTCATCTGTTTGGCAGGGCTCTGTTGTGAGAGTTCCGTCATCATATGTCATTTGGCTACTAACACTTACTTGATTTACAAGCAGCACGTGATCACTAACTTCCTCCTCGCTGAGTAAAATGACTGATGTGTCCAGTCCACCTGTGGTATTGGAGTCAGTGTTTGCATTCCCTTGAATACGCTGCAGTAATATTGGGTTGAGAAAGGGGTTAGTGATTTCCGCACATGGAGTATGGATGAGTTGACTAGGAGAGATATTGGAATCAGTGCTCAAAGTGTCATCTGACTCTATTGTAAGAGCACGATCATATATTATTTGGCTGCGGTCACTCACTTCAGAATCATTCACAAGCAACGTATAATCACTAACTTCCTCCTCGCCTAGTAAAGTGTCTCCTGATTGTTCCAGTCCAACAATGAAGACCTCCAATGGGTCAACTATGTGGGCCATGCTCCCTTCACTGTTGCTCTCAGTTTCTATATTGCCAGTTTCTATAAATACAGAGGCTCTGTTGCCTTTCTCTTTGTTATACAATTGATCTTCAATACCAAATGAATAGATGACATGGTCAAAAGGGGTGGGTTCAATCAGAACATCATCCTCTCCTTTCTTCTCATCAGCTCTATGCTCCGGTTCCAATAACAGAGACTTTTCCAATGTTGGTCTAATAAAGTTAATATCATCTTGGACTTCGGACTCATTTAGAGCAGGTTTCTCTTCACCTTCTCCACTTTGGAGGATTATTGTGTTATTGAATGACTCAAACTCTTCTGTGATGGTTGAAGCATCTGACTCAAGGAATTGATCTGATGAATGCCTAGAGCTGTGAAATGTTGAGGACTCCGCCTCAGCATGCTCACTTTTCTGCCTCCTCTCTTCCGGTTTCTTCCACTCCTCTGCTATGGGTTCAGTAGTGAATCCTTGAACAGCTTGCAATGCAATTTGAAGAGACAGATGGGAGTGTGATTCGGTTCCAGCAGTATCTTGAAGCAATTCACTGCTATAACTAGCCACAGCTTCACTACTTGGTTCAGTATCCTCACCAACTTCCGCTTTACATCTGTCATCTGATTGGTCGAGTGTGTTAGAAGCAATCAAAATAAACTCACTTTGACTTCTGCTCTTAGTGTCCATTTCAATTTCTTTTGGTCCCAGGAGCTCTTCTGTGTTGTTGTGGGACTCAAATTCCACAACTGCAATGGATGCCTGAAGTTCTAGGGAGGTTTGTGTGTCTCCAGTTTCAGCATGTTGTTTCTCCCCAAAGTCTGTCTCTTCTTGTTTACCTTTATTCCTACGAGTAGACCCCATTTTCTTTCTCTTTCCTGCGGTGTCAGGTGATTCTAGCAGATATGGGTTTCCAGGTTGAGACAGCTGTGACTCTGTGAGGTTATTTAGTGATGGATTAACATCTTCCATGAATTGTGGTGTTATTGAAGAGAAGTAATCCGATGAGAAAAGGTCTGTTTGTATGGTTAATGAAACTGAATCAGCCCCAACTCCTTTCCTTTGCTCTGACAACATTTCGGACCCATCATCTTCTTTCTTAGTCTCATTTTCATCTTGATTCCGAGGGCGTCTTCGTGATGACCCCATTTTCACTTTTCTTGTTTTCTTTTCAGACATGGTTCTTCAAAGTCACTCCTATATCACCACACAGACGGTAGGTTGTTAATCCTTAAACCCTGCTGGAATTAAAAGGCTTCCTGCTCTTTGCATCTTTTACACAATACAATTACTTATTGTGAAGGCACCACAAAAAAATTTTAGGCACCACTAAGATGTTTAAGCCAACACACTCCCAGTTATGTAACTAATGCATAACTAACGCACAAATATTTGCTGAAAATCATTTAAACTCAAAGCCAAGATTAGGCACGATATTCACAAAAGCTATGGTGAATACACATTAAATGCACCAACTAATAATCACATAGGGGTTACCAATTACATGTGATGCAAAAAATAGGTTTGCAACTACACCTCATTTTAAACAATGTATGATTAATAATTTCCTGTTTCTCTCTAGACATCCGTATTGCCTCCCACAACTTTCAAATGCTCCGGCTTATTGCTTAGGGTCTGGTTTGAGGCTACACATTACACTAATCAGAAAACATTTTGAAAACACAGATCAAACTGACTACTCCCAATTCTCAAAATTCTAATGTCCTTTTTTAAAAGGTGAGGAGTTTTGCCGTCAACAGTAAATGTAGATACTGGTGTTTTCATAGCTGAAACCATGTCATTACAAAATGTGTTTAAAGAATTGTAATGTCATATCTAATCTTTTGAAAAGTTCCAATGCAAATAAACCCTTGACATGACATATGCCTTCCTCCAACAACCATAATACTTTATGTACTCACCTCCAGAGTCCACTTGTGACTTTTACCTTGATGAAATGTTCAGGAAATCCTTTAACGCCTCCGAATACACTGTATAATGTCAAGTGCTGGCTAGTATTGCATGCCAGGTTTAATTATTCTGTTGAAACCGTTTCCGATTTCTGCAACTGTGACCAAAGACTTCCTGTGCAATTGTGCTAACCCATATGTGTAGAAACAAACTGAACTGCGCAAACATCCTTGTACAAAAAGGATCCTTCCTGGAAACTGCTAAACTAATAGCTTTGAGGCAGCTCTGGTCATGAGAACTTCACTGTGAATGTTATGGGGAAGTTCACCAAAACATGACAATTTCTCCCTATTTGTTACCAACCACCGTTGCTACCTGGGTTTGTGCAACCAATAGTGATGTATTTACACAACAGCCCAATATCATACACATGGGCCTACTACCCTTCATGGTTTAACTGGCGTTATGATTACAGTAAATGCTGGATGGGTGAAATTAAGGGAATATCAGTCAGCTTTTGTTTGACCAAATACAGCTCTGAATTAGCAGTGGCCATTGTTTCCTGGCACCATTTCACTATGACTTAAGGGATTGCAAGTTAACAAAACTTAGAATAAATTGAAAGGTATAAACGTGCAATGCAGATGAGTTAACCAAATCAGTCGTCACAATCAATGAACTACGTAGAAGTTAAAATGGGTGGTGTTCAACAAATGTCCATCTTAAGAACAATTGAATGACTAAGCTTTGATTTACACGTCAACCCTTCCATCGCCCATCCAAGAATCTAACGTTCAGTGTGTCACAATCAAAAGTAAATGCAATATAATGGAAAGACGTATGCCCAGGGAAACGTTACCAAATGTTTAATTCAATCATTTCAAACAGTTTAACAGAAACAAAACACAAAGTAGTTGAGTTATTACCACATTCTATTCAACTCCTTCAACATGCAGTGTGACAGCTACTTCCTGTATTAAGTATTTACTTCAGAATTTATGGGGGGAAATAATTGCCAAGTGGACAAAAAATTTGTCAACACCAATCCTTTACCCCATTGGACAATGTGTAATGTAAATTTAAAAAAATGAAAACAGGACACATTTGGTCAAATAAAGACAGTAATTTGTGAACATACAGTTTGCAAAGACGGAATTGTTTCAGAGATGGACAGACATGGCCGTTTCACTTCATAAAAAGGAAGAAAGAAAAAAACAAATCTAAAAGGTTAATCATTTAAAAATGAAACGCACTCATCCAAAACCTGATTCAATACAAGGAGACATCCTCGGGTTTGGACTTCGACTTCAGACGGTCACTCACTTTCTCTCCGCGGTCCTAGAGCGGCTGGGGGGAAAACGAGGACCTGTCAGAAACAATAACTTGCACTACAATCCAATCCCCCATAGCCCTATAAATACAGTGGGGTCTGAAAGTATTGACTCCTTGATAAAGATGAGCAAAAATGACTGTGTAAAGACATTTACATTTGAGTCATTCAGCAGATGCTGTTCTCCAGAGCAACGTACAGTAGTGCGCATACTATAGTAGACCCAATTTAGTCGACTGGTCGATTGTTCAGTCAATAGACTGTTGGTCAACCAAGATTTCTGTAGTCGAGCAGTCACAAATAGATTTTTTGTTGCTACGTGCGTAATATCAAAGTTAACCGGCATATTGGTGTTGAGAACAATGCGGCAGAGGCAGCAGCGGAGTGAGAAGACGAGGAAACAGCCCTTGCCTTAATTGTCTAAGAAAATTGAGGAGAGAGAAGACACCAACTTAATTAGGTCCATAATCAATAGAGAGCTGCACCTTTACACAGCCCATCTGTAATTAGCCCAGCCAACTACCTCATCCCCATATTGTTATTTATTTTGCTAATTTGCACCCCAGTATCTCTATTTGCACATCATCTCTTGTACATCTATCATTCCAGTGCTAATACTAAATTGCAATAATTTCTCACTATGGACTATTTTTTGCCCCACCTCCATAACTTGCTACATTTGCACACACTGTATATATATTTTCTGTTGTATTTTTGACTGTTTTGTTTACCCCATATGTAACTGTGTTATTTTTTTAATCGCACTGCTTTGCTTTATCTTGGCCATGTCGCAGTGGAAATGAGAACTTGTTCTCAACTGGTTTACCTGGTTAAATAAAAAAATAATTTATGAGTACACCACAGTCACTGGTTTCATCAATAAGTGCATTGATGACGTCGTCCCCACAGTGACTGTACGTACATACCCCAACCAGAAGCCATGGATTACAGGCAACATCCGCACTGAGCTAAAGGGTAGAGCTGCTGCTTTCAAGGAGCGGGACTCTAACCCGGACACTTATAAGAAATTCCGCTATGCCCTACGACAAACCATCAAACAGGCAAAGCATCAATACAGGACTAAGATCGAATCGTACTACACCGGCGCCGATGCTCGTCGGATGTGGCAGGGCTTGCAAACTATTACAGACTACAAAGGGAAGCACAGCCGCGAGCTGCCCAGTGACACGAGCCTACCAGACTAGCTAAATAACTTGTATGCTCGCTTCGAGGCAAGTAACACCGAAACATGCATGAGAGCATCAGCTGTTCCAGATGACTGTGTGTTCACGCTCTCCGTAGCCGATGTGAGTAAGACATTTTAACAGGCCAACATTCACAAGGCCGCAGGCCAAGACGTGTACTCCGAGCCTGCGCTGACCAACTGGCAAATGTCTTCACTGACATGAAGTGCTTTGAACAGCTGGTCATGGCTCACAACACCATTATCCCAGAAACCCTAGACCCACTCCAATTTGCATACCGCCCCAACAGATCCACAGACGATGCAATCTCTATTGCGCTCCACACTGCCCTTTCCCACCTGGACAAAAGGAACATCTATGTGAAAATGCTATTCAATGACTACAGCTCAGCGTTCAACACCATAGTGCCCTCACCATAGTGCCCCCCCCCCCCCCCCCCCCCCCCCCTTTTACAATGCTGCTATTCTGTTTATTATCTATGCATAGTCACTTTAATAACTATCTACATGTACATTTTACCTCGACTAACCTGTGCCCCCACACATTGACTCTGTACCGGTACCCTCTGTATATAGCCTCGCTATTGTTATTTTTTCTGCTGCTCTTTAATTATTTGTTACTATACTGTGTTACCGGTTCGCGAGTGCCTTTGACGTTCTTCAGTCACTCAATGTAATTTTATTCTTATTAAATTTACACCGCATGACCATCAGGCTCCCTCGAGTCATTTGTGTCTTAATTATTTAATCAGACAGTGCGCTTAAAGCATCAGACAAGCTCAGTGCACATAGATTATTTTATTCAAACACATTGGGTGTCTTGGCTAAAATGTCCTGGTACTGTGTAAAGTTCATGATGCCATTGAATGGCCATCTCAGTCTCCGGACTTGAAAACCATTGAAAACCTGTAGTTTGAATTGTAGAGGGCAGTCCATAAGCGCAGACTAAGGTTGGAACACATTCCTCCCAATGTGTTCACCAACTCATAAAATATTTTTGAAAAAGGCTCAGTGGCGTGCGTTATACTCACTAGGTGAGGTATTGAAAGGTAATTAAAACAGGGGTGTCAATAGTTACCCATACCTTTTTTAAATACTTAAAATATATTTATGCGCAATTGTATTAATATAATTCACAAAATGTTTGCCGCATCCAGTATTTAAATTTATTTTATACATAAATGTTTGTGCATCTTCATCAAGGGTGTCAATAATTCTGAAATCCACTGTACTTGTCCATATAGGAAGACGCCTGTGGATACACAACGACAAGAAATTAACAACATGAACACACACTTACCTTCGGGACCTTGAGAAGGACCTTGAAGGTTTATGGTTCCGGTCTCTGGAGATAGACCTCTCTCTTCTTCGGTCTCGTGACAGAGACCTAGAGAAGAACAAGTCAATTAGAGTGTTTCCGATGTACTCACATGTATTTCAGACTAATCAGAAATATTACATTTGAACAACGGTCACTTAAAACTATACAGCACCAATTAGTATTAACAATGTCAGAACCATGTATAAATATTTTATAACAGGCGGCAGTGGGTTCTTTAGATCGGAAGGGACAAACATTTTTGTAGTATATGAAATGGTACTACGGTATTCTAAAATGTTGGTATCATAAGTATCATGATGTTTTGGTACCGTTACATAACCGGAATACTGCAAAATTACCAAAACTATTGCTGATGTTGAACCTGAACAAATCAAAATAAAATCTATATTAAGCCCCGTTCAGCAGGTATAGCCAGATGAGTAATGTTTATTCCAGTAAAACAATTCAACAGAGCAGAGATAACAAAAACCTAGCAAATTGCATAGGTTCTCACTCAACTAATAAAGCCTAATATCACGCAAGCCATTTTAGCATTTGAATGCTGAAGGTGCCGAGCAGATGTGCAAGATCAGGAACAGGCTGCCTAACTCGCATTGGTCAGCATGCAAAGCTGGGTACAGTGTGCAGTTTGACTAGGCTACTGATGTTGCCAGTGTTGTTCGGCATGCAAAATGAATTGTAGATCAATGACTGTAAACAGTTACATGAAGTTTGCCACTGAATGAGAGGACGCATCACAAAATATAAAAGGTATTTTCGGAAGGTAGAAAGAATGCAATATGAGCCGGCGATTCATAACGTTTGAATAGTTTGTCCGATGCATGCTACATTTTGATCGGTTTGTAGTCCACCGACCAATTAACTTGTATCTTAAACATTTTAATCAGGGACTGACGCGGATTGGTGAATCTTTACATCCCTACTAGTTAGATAGTTACCACATCACTGTTTAAGTTGTGGAGGCTGGGCAAAGAGGCATGCAATGGAGACTGTAGCAGAGGCATTTAGACTCACCTGCTGCGACTGCGGCTGAAGCTCCTCCTCCTTGGAGAGCTGGATGGAGAAGGAAAAACGGGTTTAATACAGGGTATTATTGCATCAATAAACACCTGTCAAATATGACATTCCTTATTCCTGAAGCAGCATCATTCCACAATACCACACACAGCCTTCCTCTTTCTGCAGACAGAACAGGGGATCCTCTGCACCCCTGCTAGAGGACAGAATGCCTGGACAACCAACTGAGTTCAAAATGAGATCTCTTATAAACTCAGGAGAACATGGAAGTTTAAATGAACACAAGCATATAAAGAAAGTGAGAATGAATTAGAAGATATAGAAGGAAATAATTACAAGTAGGCAGACTTATAAGCTACATACCTGTACTGTTTTGGGCACATTTGTTAAATCACTACCAATATTGGACCTCATAAAACATAATTCACAGTTCATGCTAACCAGGGCAGCGCCAAGACCCCACAACTTTTGAGTTTCAGGATAAAGGCTTTTTATTTGTAATCTATGAGAGGGAGATTCTAAATTATAATAATTGTACTCACAAGTTGATGTTTGAAACTAAATTTACACCACAATTTCTAAACTGCCAATTGCATATTGTCAAGCAGCTGTAAAACCAAACCTGTGGTAAGCAGGACACTACAAAAAGCAGGAGAAAAGCAACTTACTATTTTGGGGGGTTTGGACACAAGATAGAAATGACGCAAGGAAGCCAGACTGATGGCGAGGGAGGTAGAATTTGCAGAGAGGATTTGCCACATGTTGCAAATGTTGGAGTTATGGAGTTGGTTGGCTGGAGGGGGTACAGTAGTTGTAGATTTTCCCTGTCTGTGTGGTTAGCCGGGGCCTGCTGTGCTGCTTGTAGGTAGTTGTGTTGATAATTGGGGAAAGTAGTTAAATCGCTGATTGGTCGGAATTGTGGGGTGGGCTGCGACGCTGCCGATTGGGTTAAGGTTGGAGGAGGAGGAAGATGAGAGCTGCATGCTCAGGAACCAATAGGCTGGAGCGGAACATGACGACTGGCCATGCGTGGGTCATGTGACATGGCACCAGCGAAGCTGATTGGGTGGGGCACGGTGCTGGCGCTGGTCAGTGGTCACATGATGCTGTAAGAGGACTAGTTGACTGACTGTCTCAGGGGGTGGTGAGAAGAGGCATGGTGATGACTCTGCAACGGGGTTCATTTTTATTAATATAGATCGATGGCAAAAAACGAAACTGAGAAAAATGAAACAAAACTAACATCCAGATAGCAATCAAATGATCAAACATGTACCCCCTTTACCGAAATTTGATAGGTGATAAATGTTTATTATCTAAAAGAATTTCACTTAAAAAATGTGTTGCCTAGATCAACAAATTATGCCTGAATTAAACCTTTCAAAATCACCTAAATTGTGACCTGAAAAAAGCACCCAATCCCTCTGATGAGTAATTGATCCTTTCCCAGCTCGGATTGTGTCCACAGTAAAAACGTTATAATGTATCACTGTATTAACCAACCTACAGACAGTGCAGGAGTGTGTGTCTATTTGCCAAATCCAGCCATGTAAATTGAAATGATAGGATATATGGTACAGTTGGAAGTGATGGGAGGGTGTGGGGTTGACTGCTTATAAACACTTGTAGGACTACATGTTAAAGATGGGTGAGAACAAGTGTAGGTGAAAGGCGATGTATCATACCGGCGTCTGACAGGCGGGCTCCCACGGCGCCTGCTGCTGTAGTCATCACGTCCAGGGCGACGGCTCCAGGAGGGAGGAGGTCCACGGCTCCTTGAGCGTTTCTCGCCATTGGACAACTCAACTCTCACTCTGCAGCCAGACAGCGTCCTGTTCACAAAGTAATTGCAGAAGCATACTAGTTAGGCTGGAATATTATTTGGATGTTCATATGTCATGATATATGACTCTCTGTTTTGCTCAAGTGATCAACTGAATTTCCCCTTCTTATGGGGCAATAAAGTTGTAAGTAAGTAGTGGCCTACCGTCCATCCAATTCTCTCACAGCATCAGTTGCATCTCTGGGGTCCTCAAACTCGACAAAGGCAAAGCCTGGGGGGTTCCTCGCCACCCACACACTACGCAGAGGGCCATAGTACCCAAACGCCCTCTCCAACTCAGTCTTGTTTCCACTGTTGCCCAAGTTCCCAACATATACCTTACAATCCAGAGGACAATCTCTGAGATGAGCAGGTTCTAAGAGAGAGAGAGAGTGAAAGGAAAGAGGAAAATAACATACCACACGTACTACATCCAGTCATTTACAAATACATTCATTATTATACAATTCATATCACTCCTATCGACGTAATTTGTGACAACGCTGTATTAGGTGGCCAAACGCCCAAGGTAATCTTTTTTTTTACCAAATAAGTAGTGAGACCAGAAAAGACGCTGCATGCATAGCACGTTAGGTAATTACCTCCCATTTTGAAGGATCCTGGTTTCCTTTGAAGGGTTGACAAAAATATCAATCAATAACTGGAAGAAAAAAGGGAGACTTGATTAGTTAACTAAGCTACTGTGTTAGCTAGCTAACAAGTTACCGTGCTTAACTAGCTCCCAAAAACAATGCGATTGTTTAAATTGAGCTTAATACGATCGCTAGGTAGTTACATCTTTAAGTAACAAGTGCATGTTTAAATGCATTCATAAATTATAGACAACACAAAACATGTATTATATTAATCTAGAAATGCTGTTCATTATTAGCTTCCATTAGCTAGTATTAGCCGTGGAGGAGCATCGCGGTTAGCTTAGCGAGCTGCTGGCTTTTGTTGACGATTCAATCGAACTATTCGACTAAAGCAAAACAATGTTACAGTGCATGATGTTGTTAAACAGTAAACGCTTTTCATTCCCACATCCATTAATCAAAATTGTACCAGTTATATCTGCGTCAAAGTCTCCCAGCACGGCTCAGACGAATCGTAGCAGCAGTCCACAAGGTGTTCGAAAATGGCGTTGACCGGAAATAAATAATCTAGACAGCGCGGGGTCAGTAAAGTGCTTTACCCCTAACCTATCGCCGTCTACTGGAGTGGAGTATTATGACTAACTGACCAAGTATGTTTTTCTTTCAATAAAAAGCGCTGTGTAGAGACCAGATACCTGTATGTATTTATTTATACAATAGTTCTTCTTAGGCATACATTGCAGGGTACATAATATATAGTTTATCCAGCATGTTGTATAATTAAGCAATAAGGCCAGAGGGGGTGTGGTATATGGCCAATATACTGTACCACGGCTAAGGGCTGTTCTTATGTACCACGCAAGTAGAGTGCTTGGACACAGCCCTTAGCCGTGGTATATTGTCCATAAATCACAAACCACCGAGGTTCCATATTGCTATTATAAACTGAATACCAACGTAATTAGAGCAGTAAAAATAAATGTTTTGTCGTACCGCACGGCTGCCAGCCAATCAGCATTCAGGCCTCGAACCACCAAGTCTACAATTACGCAATAAGGCCTGAAGGGGTGTGGTAATATATAGATCGTCGCTAATCACCTCAGTGTCACCATTCTTTATTACAAAATGCATCGCTGACATTATCACAATGAAGGTTAGCTGCTTCCCCAATCAAAAGCCCTGGATTAAAACTGAGGTTGGCGTTTTTCCTATTTTGTTGCGTTACAACCTGTAATTTAAATGGATTTTTATTTGGATATCATGTCATGGACATACACAACATAGTCCAAATTGTTGATGTGAAATGAAAAAAATAACTTATTTCAAAAAATTCTAAAAAATAAATAACGGAAAAGTGGTGGGTGCATATGTATTCATCCCCTTTGCTATGAAGCCCCTAAATAAGATCTGGTGCAACCAATTACCTTCAGAAGTCACATAACAGTCACATTGGGCGGCAGGTAGCTTAGTGGGTAAGAGCGTTGTGCCAGTAACCGAAAGGTCGCTGGTTCTAATCCCCGAGCCGACTGGGTGAAAAATCTGTCGATGTGCCCTTAAGCAAGGCACTTAACCCTAATTGCTCCTGTAAGTCGCTCTGGATAAGAGCGTCTGCTAAATGACTAAAAAAAAAACAAAAAAAAACAAACATAATTAGTTCAATAAAGTCCACCTGTGTGCAATCTAAGTGTCACATGATCTGTCACATGATCTCAGTATATATACACCTGTTCTGAAAGGCCCCAGAGTCTGCAACACCACTAAGCAAGGGGCACCACCAAGCAAGCGGCACCATGAAGACCAAGGAGCTCTCCAAACAGGTCAGGGACAAAGTTGTGGAGAAGTACAGATCAGGGTTGGGTTATAAAAAAATATCCTAAACCTTTAACGGACCACCATTAAATCCATTATTAAAAAATTGAAAGAATATGGCATCACAACAAACCTGCCAAGAGAGGGCCGCCCACCAAAACTCACGGACCAGGCAAGGAGGGCATTAATCAGAGAGCCAACAAAGAGACCAAAGATAACCCTGAAGGAGCTACAAAGCTCCACAGCGGAGATTGGAGTATATGTCCATAGGACCACTTTAAGCCGTGCACTCCACAGAGCTGGGCTTTACGGAAGAGTGGCCAGAAAAAAGCCATTGATTAAAGAAAAAAATAAGTAAACACGTTTGGTGTTCGCCAAAAGGTATGTGGGAGACTCCCCAAACATATGGAAGAAGGTACTCTGGTCAGATGAGACTAAAATTGAGCTTTTTGGCCATCAAGGAAAACGCTATGTCTGGCGTAAACCCAACTCCTCTCATCACCATGAGAACACCATCCCCACAGTGAAGCGTGATGGCAGCATCATGCTGTGGGGATGTTTTTCGTCGGCTGGGACTGGGAAATTGGTCAGAATTGAAGGAATGATGGATGGCGCTAAATACAGGGAAATTCTTGAGGGAAACCTGTTTCAGTCTTCCAGAGATTTGAGACTGGGACGGAGGTTCACCTTCCAGCAGGACAATGACCCTAAGCATACGGCTAAAGCAACACTAGAGTGGTTTGAGGGGAAACATGTAAATGTCTTGGAATGGCCTAGTCAAAGCCCAGACCTCAATCCAATTGAGAATCTTTTTTTTTATTTCACCTTTATTTAACCAGGTAAGTCAGTTGAGAAGTTCTCATTTACAACTGCGACCTGGCCAAGATAAAGCAAAGCAGTGCAATAAAAACAACAACACAGAGTTACATATGGGGTAAAACAAAACATAAAGTCAAAAATACAACAGAAAATATATATACAGTGTGTGCAAATGGCACAGTGGTCTAAGGCACTGCATCGCAGTGCTAGCTGTGCCACTAGAGATCCTGGTTCGAATCCAGGCTCTGTCGTAGCCGGCCGCGACCGGGAGACCCATGGGGCGGCGCATAATTGGCCCTGCGTCGTCAAGGGTAGGGGAGGGAATGGCCGGCAGCGATGTAGCTCAGTTGGTAGAGCATGGCATTTGCAACGCCAGGGTTGTGGGTTCAATTCCCACGGGGGGCCAGTATGAAAAATTCAATAATGTATGCACTCACTAACTGTAAGTCGCTCTTGATAAGAGCGTCTGCTAAATGACTAAAATGTAATGCAAATGTAGCAAGTTATGGAGGTAAGGCAATAAATAGGCCAGAGTGCAAAATAATTACAATTAGTATTAACACTGGAATGATAGATGTGCAAGAGATGATGTGCAAATAGAGATACTGGGGTGCAAATGAGCAAAATAAATAACAATGTGGGGATGAGGTAGTTGGGTGGGCAAATTTCAGATGGGCTGTGTACAGGTGCAGTGATCGGTAAGGTGCTCTGACAACTGATGCTTAAAGTTAGTGAGGGAGATAAGTGTCTCCAGCTTCAGAGATTTTTGCAATTCGTTCCAGTCATTGGCAGCAGAGAACTGGAAGGAATGGCGGCCAAAGGAGGTGTTGGCTTTGGGGATGACCAGTGAGATATACCTGCTGGAGCACACACTACGGGTGGGTGTTGCTATGGTGACCAATGAGCTAAGATAAGGCGGGGATTTGCCTAGCAGTGATTTATAGATGGCCTGGAGCCAGAGGGTTTGGCGACGAATATGTAGTGAGGACCAGCCAACAAGAGCGTACAGGTCACAGTGGTGGGTAGTATATGGGGCTTTGGTGACAAAACGGATGGCACTGTGATAGACTACATCCAGTTTGCTGAGTAGAGTGTTGAGGCTATTTTGTAAATGACATCGCCGAAGTCAAGGATCGGTAGGATAGTCAGTTTTACGAGGGCATGTTTGGCAGCATGAGTGAAGGAGGCTTTGTTGCGAAATAGGAAGCCGATTCTAGATTTAACTTTGGATTGGAGATGCTTCATGTGATTCTGGAAGGAGAGTTTACAGTCTAACCAGACACATAGGTATTTGTAGTTGTCCACATACTCTAGGTCAGACCCGTCGAGAGTAGTGATTCTAGTCGGGTGGGCGGGTGCCAGCAACGTTCGATTGAAGAGCATGCATTTAGTTTTACTAGTGTTTAAGAGCAGTTGGAGGCTACTGAAGGAGTGTTGTATGGCATTGAAGCTCGTTTGGAGGTTTGTTAACACAGTGTCCAATGAAGGGCCAGATGTATACAAAATGGTGTCGTGTGCATAGAGGTGGATCTGAGAGTCACCAGCAGCAAGAGCGTCATCATTGATATACACGGAGAAAAGAGTCGGCCCAAGAATTGAACCCTGTGGTACCCCCATAGAGACTGCCATAGGTCCAGACAACAGGCCCTCCGATTTGACACATTGAACTCTATCTGAGAAGTAGTTGGTGAACCAGGTGAGGCAGTCATTTGAGAAACCAAGGCTATTTAGTCTGCCAATAAGAATGCGGTGGTTGACAGAGTCGAAAGCCTTGGTCAGGAGGATGAAGACGGCTGCACAGTACTGTCTATTATCGATCGCGGTTATAATATCGCTTAGGACCTTGAGCGTGGCTGAGGTGCACCCATGACCAGCTCAGAAACCGGATTGCATAGCGGAGAAGGTACGTTGGGATTCGAAATGGTCGGTGATCTGTTTGTTAACTTGGCTTTCAAAAACTTTCGAAAGGCAGGGCAGGATGGATATATGTCTGTAACAGTTTGGATCTAGCTTGTCACCCCCTTTGAAGAGGGGGATGACCGCGGCAGCTTTTCAATCTCTGGGGATCTCAGACGTTACGAAAGAGAGGTTGAACAGGCTAGTAATAGAGGTTGCGACAATTTTGGCGTATAATTTGAGAAAGAAAGGTCCAGATTGTCTAGCCCAGATGATTTGTAGGGGTCCAGATTTTGCAGCTCTTTCAGAACATCAGCTGTCTGAATTTGTGTGAAGGAGAAGCGGGGGGGGGCATGGGCAAGTTGCAGCGGAGGGTGCAGAGCTGGTGGCCGGGGTAGTGGTAGCCAGGTGGAAAGCATGGCCAGCCGTAGCAAAATGCTTGTTGAAATTCTCGATTATTGTAGATTTATCGGTGGTGATAGTGTTTCCTAGCCTCAGTGCAGTGGGCAGCTGGGAGGAGGTGCTCTTATTCTCCATGGTCTGTACAGTGTCCCAAAACTTTTTGGAGTTAGTGCTACAGGATGCAAATTTCTGTTTGAAAAAGCTAGCCTTTGCTTTCCTAACTGCTTGTGTATATTGGTTCCTAACTTCCCTGAAAAGTTGCATATCGCGGGGGCTATTCGATGCTAATGCAGTACGCCACAGGATGTTTTTGTGCTGGTCAAGGGCAGTCAAGGCTGAGGAGAACCAGGGGCTATATCTGTTCTTAGTTCTGTATTTTTTGAATGGGGCATGTTTATTTAAGATTGAGAGGAAATTACTTTTAAAGAACAACCAGGCATCCTCTACTGACGGAATGAGATCGATATCCATCCAGGATACCTGGGCCAGGTCAATTAGGAAGGCCTGCTCGCTAAAGTGTTTTAGGGAGTGTTTGACAGTGATGAGGGGTGGTCGTTTGACCGCGAATCTGTGGTAATACTTAAATATTGTTGTACACCAGCGGAACCCATCCAACTTGAAGGAGCTGGAGCAGTTTTGCCTTGAAGAATGGGCACAAATCCCAGTGGCTAGATGTGCCAAGCTTATAGAGACATACCCCAAGAGACTTGCAGCTGTAATTGCTGCAAAAGGTGGCTCTACAAAGTATTGACTTTGGGGGGTTGAATAGTTATGCACGCTCAAGTTTTCTGTTTTTTGTCTTATTTCTTGTTTGTTTCACCCAAAAATGTATTTTGCATCTTCAAAGTGGTAGGCATGTTGTGTAAATCAAATGATACAAACCCCCCAAAAAATCCATTTTAATTCCAGGTTTTAAGGCAACAAAATAGGAAAAATGCCAAGGGCGGTGAATAATTTCACAAGCCACTGTAAAGGACAGGGCTACCACTCACAGGGCTATCGCAGCCAATCCCGAGGCAACAGCTGAGGACACGAACAAGAAGTCCTGCTTTGACGTCCGCAGAGCCATCAAACAAGTAAAAGGAAAATATAGGAACAAGGTGGAATCCTATTAAGCAGACTCTGACGCCTGCTGATTGTGGCAGGGGCTACAGTTCATTATCGATTACAAAGGAAGACCAAGCCATGATCTGCCCAACGATGCCTCTCTACCAGACGAACTCAATGCATTTTATGTACGCTTTGACAAAAACAACACCTAGCTGTGCATGAGCGACCCCGCATGAGCGACCCTTGCTCTCCGAGGCCGACATGACTAAGGTGTTTAATCAGGTCACTACTCGTAAGGCTGCGGGGATGGAATTCCAGGGCGCGTTCTCAGAGCATGCGCAGAATAGCTGGCAGGCATATTCACAGTCATTTGCAACCTCTCCTTGACCCAGTCTGTAATCCCCACATGTTTCAAGATGACCACCATCATTCCTAAGGCTACCTGCCACAATGACTACTGCCCTGTAGCACTCACATCTGTAATCATGAAGTGCTTTGAAATGCTGGTTATGGCACACATCAACTCCATCATCCCAGACATGGTAGACCCATTACAATTTGCATACCGCACTGTCCTTACCCACCTAGATAAGAGGAATACCTATGTGGGAATGCTGTTCATTGACTACAGCTCAGTGTTCAACACCATAGACCCCTTCAAGCTCATCATCAAGCTTGGGACCCTTGGACTGAACACCTCCCTCTGCAACTGGATCCTGGACTCCTGACGGGCCGATCCCAGGTGGTGAGGGTAGGCAGCATCCCCTCTGCCACGCTGACCCGCAATACGGGGGCCCTACAGGGTTATGTGCTTAGTTCCCTTCTGTACTCGCTGTTCACCCGCGGCTGCGTGGCCATGCACGACTCCAACACCATCATCAAGTTTGCTGACGACGAACTGTGGTAGGCCTGATCACCGGTGACAATGGCACAGCCTACAGGGAGGAGGTCAGTGACCTGGCAGTGTGGTGCCAGGACAACAACCTCTCCCTCAACGTCAGTAAGACCAAGGAGATGATCGTGGACTACAGGAAACGAGGGGGGCGAGCACGCCCCATCCACATTGACGGGGCTGCAGTGAAGCGGATCAAGAGCTTCAAGTTACTCTGTGACCAAATCACTAAGGGCATAAAATGGCCCACACACACACAAACATTCGTGAAGAAGGCATGACATCTTCCCCTCAGGAGGTTGAAAAGATTTGGCATGGGCCCTGAAATCCTCAAAAAGTTATTGAGCTGCACCATTGAGAGCATCTTGACTGGCTGCATCACTGCTTGGTAGGGCAACTGCACTGCCCTCGATTGCATGGAGCTACAGAGGGTGGTGCAGTAAGCCCAGTACATCACTGGGGCCGAGCTCCCTGCCATCCAGGACATCTATATCAGTCGGTGTGAAATGAAGGCCCGGAAAATTGTTGAAGACTCTAGGCACCCAAGCCATAGACTGTTCTCTCTGTTTCTGCACGGCAAGCGGTACCGGAGCTCCAAGTCTGAGACCAACAGCCTCCTGAACAGCTTCTATCCCCAAGCCATAAGACTGCTAAATAGCCAACAAAATGGTTACACAGGCTATCTACATTTACCCTTCTATAATTTTGTTTATTTTTGTACTGACTCTATGCACACTCACACACTCAATCACACTCATTCGCACTGACACTCCAACGCACTCACACACACTCACACACACACACACACTTAAGTTGCTCACACACACATAACACACACACACATTCATACTGACTCTACACACACGCACACACACTCACATACAATCATCATATACTCTGCTGCTACTCTGTTTATCATATACTGTATCCTGATGCTTAATCACCTTACCCCTATACATATGTACCCCTACCACTCCAGTATCTCTGCACACTGTAAACATGGTATTGGCATTGACCCTGGAACTGACCCTGTATAAAGTTTACATACTCTCTTGTGTTCTTCTTATTTTTTTGTTCTACTTTACTTTTGTATTTATGTTTTATAGTACCACTGATATTGATTACTGCATTGTTGGGAAAGAGCAAGCAAGAAAGGCATTGTACCTGTACTTGTGCACGTGACAAGAAAAATGTGAAACTTGAAACACCCTGATAGGCCTACACTGTTAAAATAGAAAGACTCAAAACACCATCATTGTGTAGTAAAACCATGATAAGTACTGCACCTAAGCTGAGATCTGGTGCTTGGAGGGGGTTTGAATGTAAAACCAATATAAGTGTTATAATACACTGAATGTATTTCAAAACAGAATGGAAGTTCTGAGCCACCGAAAGTGGTTATTCAATCTGAATAATTGTGTTTTTAAGAGTGTTGTGATTTTTTGGGGTGTTTCAGTATAAAAGGTAGCATCCAAACACAAAATGTTTTGGCAGACTGTGTCTCTCATATAATCAAATGTTTCTAAATTGCAAATGGTTTATAGCATAAATATTGATTATAAATATAAATTGAATTTTCTGGTAAGATTTTAATCAACATTTTAATGAAGACACTGGGAATTGAATACTTTTCCTAGGGTAGACTTTGGCACTAATTATAGACTGCAGTTGCCAGGCAACTTTGTGAGATTATAAATAATGTTACAATCAAAATGTTTAGGGCTATGTAAGTTATAGCAGAGGTAACACGTACAAAGCTCTCCCTCGCCCTCCATTTGGCAAATCTGACCATAACTCTATTCTCCTATCCTGCTTATAAGCAAAAACTAAAGTAGGAAGCACCAGTGACTCAGTTAATAAAAAAGTGGTCAGATGACGCAGATGCTAAGCTACAGGACTGTTTTGCTAGCACAGACTGGAATATGTTCCGGGATTCTTCAGATAACATTGAGGAGTACACCACATCAGTCACTGGCTTCATCAATAAGTGCATCGATGACGTCGTCCCCACAGTGACTGTACGTACATACCCCAACCAGAAGCCATGGATTACAGGCAACATCCGCACTGAGCTAAAGGGTAGAGCTGCTGCTTTCAAGGAGCGGGACTCTAACCCGGACACTTATAAGAAATCCCGCTTTGCCCTCCGACGAACCATCAAACAGGCAAAGAGTCAATACAGGACTAAGATTGAATCGTACTACACCAGCTCTGACGCTCGTCGGATGTGGCAGGGCTTGAAAACTATTACAGACTACAAAGGGAAGCACAGCTCCGAGCTGCCCAGTGACACAAGCCTACCAGACAAGCTAAATCACTTCTATGCTCGCTTCGAGGCAAGCAACACTGAAGCATGCATGAGAGCATCAGCTGTTCCGGATGACTATGTGATCACGCTCTCCATAGCCGATGTGAGTAAGACTTTTAAGCAGGTCAACATTCACAAGGCCGCAGGGCCAGACGGATTACCAGGACGTGTACTCCGAGCATGTGCTGACCAACTGGCAAATGTCTTCACTGACATTTTCAACATGTCCCTGACTGAGTCTGTAATACCAACATGTTTCAAGCAGACCACCATAGTCCCTGTGTCCAAGGACACTAAGATAACCTGTCTAAATGACTACCGACCCGTAGCACTCACGTCTGTAGCCATGAAGTGCTTTGAAAAAGGCTGGTTATGGCTCACATCATATCCCAGAAACCCTAGACCCACTCCAATTTGCATACCGCCCCAACAGATCCACAGATGATGCAATCTCTATTGCACTCCACACTGCCCTTTCCCACCTGGACAAGAGGAACACCTACGTGAGAATACTATTCAATGACTACAGCTCAGCGTTCAACACCATAGTGCCCTCAAAGCTCATCACTAAGCTAAGGACCCTGGGACTAAACACCTCCCTTTGCAACTGGATCCTGGACTTCCTGACGGGTCACCCCCAGGTGGTAAGGATAGGTAACAACACATCTGCCACGCTGATCCTCAACACAGGGGCCCCTCAGTGGTGCGTGCTCAGTCCCCTCCTGTACTCCCTGTTCACCCATGACTGCATGGCCAGGCACGATTCCAACACCATCATTAAGTTTGCCGACGACACAACAGTGGTAGGTAGGCCTGATTACCGACAACGATGAAACAGCCTATAGGGTGGAGGTCAGAGATCCTGGCCGTGTGGTGCCAGGATAACAACCTCTCCCGCAATGTGATCCAGACAAAGGAGATGATTGTGGACTACAGGAAAAAAAAGAGGACTGAGCATGCACCCATTCTCATCGACGGGGCTGTAGTGGAATAGGTTGAGAACTTAAAGTTCCTTGGTGTCCACATCACCAACAAACTATCATGGTCCAAACACACCAAGACAGTCGTGAAGAGGGCACGACAAAGCCTATTCCCCCTCAGGAGACTGAAAAGAGTTGGCATTGGTCCTCAGATCCTCAAAAAGTTCTACAGCTGCACGATCGAGAGCATACTGACTGGTTGCATCACCGCCTGGTATGGCAACTGCTCGGCCTCCGACCGCAAGGCACTACAGAGGTTAGTGCGTACGGCCCAGTACATCACTGGGGCCAAGCTTCTTGCCATCCAGGACCTCTATACCAGGCGGTGTCAGAGGAAGGCCCTAAACATTGTCAAAGACTCCAGCCACCCTAGTCATAGACTGTTCCCTCTGCTACCACACGGCAAGCGGTACCGGAGCGCCAAGTCTAGGTCAAAAAGGCTTCTTCACAGCTTCTACCCCCAAGCCATAAGACTCCTGAACAGCTAATCATGGCTACCCGGACTATTTGCACTGCCCCCCAACCCCCAACCCCCCCCCACCCCATCCCCCTCTTTTACGATGCTGCTACTCTGTTTATTATTTATGCATAGTCACTTTAACTCTACCCACATGTACATATTACCTCAATTACCTCGACTAACCGGTGCCCCCGCACATTGACTCTGTACCGGTACCCCCCTGTATATAGCCTCCCTACTGTTATTTTATTTTACTGCTGCTCTTTAATCTATTTTTTACTTAACACTTTATAAAAAAAATCTTTAAAAAACTGCATTGTTGGTTAAGGGCTTGTAAGTAAGTATTTCACTGTAATGTCTACAGCTGTTGTATTCGGCGCATGTGGCAAATAAAATTTAATTTGATAAAGTGAGACTTCATCACTGGTATTCATGTGAGAAGGTGGATGTGAACCCATGTCTGTTGCTTGTCAAAACACTGCCTTAGTCCACTCAGTCAGTCTTCAGGAGTAAACTATTGTGCTGAACCACCTTTGTTACACTGATCACATTGGGCCCGATTCAGACTTGAGATAAGTAGACTTAACATGGACTGAAGAAAAAAGGACTATGGTCATCATTTTTTAAATTCCACGTTAAATCAACTTATCTCAAGTCTGAATAGGGCTTACCATAATGTTTTTTGTGTGAAATTCCACCTTTATTTTTCATACCTTCATATCAGAAGACAAATGTTTAGATTAAAGGAAAAATGTGATCTTCAAACATTGTGCTTTTGTACTGTTCAGAATTTCCCCAGTCTGAGGCATAAGAGGTGGCGGGAGGGCATTCATGGGCAGGTGTGCCCTCTAGCAAACTCTATGGTGAAGTATAAAAACAGGCAAATTTGCAGGTGCCTCCCCTGTATTCGGGTACATCACAAACTCAGACATGTGAGAGCACATCAAATGCTCAGATTAAACGCTCCAAAATAATCCAAGAAAGTATGCTTCAATGAAAACGTGAGTACACAATGGTATCACATTGATGAAGGAAACAAAAGGAATTCACTCAATACGAACATTTGCTTTGTGTAGCATTTCGGCCTCTAATGCTAATAGTCCAAGTAAAACAGCCATTTTGATTCATTGATCAGTTTTCTTGATGCTGCATGTGGTTGTTAATTGACACATTTCATCCTTTCGTGCACTTGATTTATATGCAAATTAAGGCCTGCTTTTGTGTTAATACTGCTGGCTTGTTTGCCTACTAGCTTTGAGTTGTATCTACTGTTTAATGTATACCCCACATGCTATATGCTACACTATATAGCCACTGCCAATTTAGCCTACTTTAGCTTTGGCCTACCACACCACATATTATTGCATCCTACTTTTGACATTCATATTGTTATCTTGTTGTTATTCAAAAAACAGGGCTTAGTCGTTGACTCTGGCCTACAGCTCTAAGCTTTGACACAATATCTAACGGAATGTATGAATTAGAGTTCAGCCGACTTCCATGTTCCTCAACTGTCACCCCCTCTGACCTCTGGAGGCCAAAAGTCCACAGCTAAAAAGGATTAGGACAGGAAATTAAACTGACGAGGTTCTGTATTACAGATGCCTTGTCAACAAACAAAGAGCATGATGTTGCTCAGGTTTATTTTCATTCTGTGTGCATGTTTGAATGTACCAGGCAGCTTTTCTCACACCTATGGGCCAACACACTGTGTCTGTGGTGGTTCAACTTTTTTGTTTTGTTATTGTTGTTGCTCTTCTTCCCCTGTGACACAGTATTCTCTTTTAGCCTGCTGAAATAAAACATCTTCTTTCTTTCTTCCGACCACAGTGTTTTCAATCAGATTAGTACAGCACATTCTGTTCTGTTTCACTTCCTGATGACTTGGTATCCTTGCATGAACCCGTCCTCGTGCTTGCAGTTACCGTACTCACACACACACACACACACACACACACACACACACACACACACACACTTTCTTATAATAGCGGCATTGAATTCTGGAGAAGAATACGTAGGCTATATTATTTTCTAAACATCTGTTGTTGCTGACGATAACCAAAGGAATAGTTCAACAATAATACCATGATAACAACAATTCCTTAAAATGTCAACACAAACATACACTATATATACAAATGTATGTGGACACCCCATAAAATTAGTGGATTCGGCTATTTCAGACACACCCGTTGCTGACAGGTGTATAAAACTGAGCACACAGCCATGCAATCTCCATAGACAAACATTGGCAGTAGAATGGCCTTACTGAAGAGCTCAGTGACTTTCAACGTGGCACCGTCATAGGATGCCACCTTTCCAACAAGTCAGTTAGTAAAATGTCTGCCCTACTAGAGCTGCCCCGGTCAACTGCAAGTGCTGTTATTGGGAAGTGGAAATGTCTAGGAGAAACAACGGCTCAGCTGCCAAGTGGTAGGCCACACAAGCTCACTGAACGGGACCACCAAGTGCGGAAGCGCATGCAAATTGTCTGTCCTCGGTTGCAACACTCACTACTGAGTTCCAAACTGCCTGTGGAAGCAATGTCAGCACAAGACGTCGGGAGCTTCATGAAATGGGTTTCCATGGCTGAGCAGCCCCACACAATCTTAAGATCACCATGCGCAATGCCAAGCGTCGGCTGGAGTGGTGTAAAGCTCGCCGCCATTGGACTCTGGAGCAGTGGAAACGCGTTCTCTGGAGTGATGAATCACGCTTCACCATCTGGCAGTCCGACGGATGAATCTGGGTTTGGCGGATGCCAGGAGAACGCTACCTGCCCCAATGCATAGTGTCAACTGTAAAGTTTGGTGGAGGAGGAATAATGGTATGGGGCTGTTTTTCATGGTTCGGGCTAGGCCCCTTAGTTCCATTGAAGGGAAATCTTAACGCTACAGCATACAGTGACATTCTAGATGATTCGTGCTTCCAACTTTGTGGCAACAGTTCGGGGAAGGCCCTTTCCTGTTTCAGCATGACAATGCCCCCATGCACAAAGTGAGGTCCATAAAGAAATGGTTTGTCGAGATCGGTGTGGAAGAAGTTGACTGGCCTGCACAAAGCCCTGGCCACAACCCCATCGAACACCTTTGGAATGAATTGGAAGGCCGACTGTGAGCCAGCCCTAATCGCCCAACATCAGTGCTCGACCTCACTAATGCTCTTGTGGCTGAATGGAAGCAAGTCCCCGCAGCAATGTTTCAACATCTAGTGGAAAGCCTTCCCAGAAGAGTGGAGGCTGTTATAGCAGCAAAGGGGAGACCAACTCCATATTACTGCCCATGATTTTGGAATGAGATGTTCGACGAGCAGGTGTCCACATACTTTTGGTCATGTAGTGTACATTGAATGGACAAATTAAGTTAAATTAGCTCACTGTAAAAACTGTTGTATAAATACATAGAGATTCACAATTTCACATACTCAAAAATACATTTCTGCTGTGTTGGGAAAAACATTATTTGAACCGAAAACCCCAAAACTATGTTAGCATCACAGTTCTTTTTTGGAATGAATTCTGGTGAGCAATGTGCAATGTCAACATTTGTGTATAGGCGTAGTTTCATTCCAACTGGGTAACCAAACCAGCAGTAGGCATTGCATAGCAAAAACAGAACCGGACAGGACAGGGCCAATAAAGAACTTACTTTATTGGACTGACTATCCAATGGCTTGACTCCTTTTACCTGAGGGATATAAAACAAATGAATTATAGAATTAGGCTTTCCTGATTGTCTGTGCATCTTACCTAGTCCAGTCAACACACAATCACAGCTTATTGTGAAATAGACACAAATTACTTATTAGAAATGTAAGTCCAGTATATTGTTGAATTTATTATAGTACAGCAACAGAATATCATCATGCTGATTATCTTATTTCCAACATATTAAGTGACAGTTACTGTGATGGATGGGGAAATAGGAATAGTGCCAGAGTATTATGATTCATAGTCATAGCTAATACATGATATCATAATTGTTATTTTCAGAAACCTAAATGCACTAATTACAGGATAACATGTAGCTTAGTGATACAATGTAAACCAATTATCTTGAGTAACACTCTGTCCTAGCTGCTTTTAGTGAACATAAAAGTGATGACAACTTCAAATGGGTTAGGCAATGAGTCATGACTGAGGATTTAAAAATGCAACAAATGAAGTATCAACTATGTTATTGCATTATATATTCTTGTAAGATGACTCCGTCCCCACGCGGTACACAGTGTTGGTAACATCCCTGTGGGTTTGGTCAGCCGAGTCATTTCCACCTGTGCTATGTCACTGTTATAATTAACAAGAACATAATGTTCCATCCAATAACTCATGGCTCTCTGACAGACCATCTTTTAGTCCGACAGGTATCTTTGGTCACCACCACCACTACTTCTCAGTCTAGAATTAAATCATACCCCCACCACTGAATTGTGTATTGAGGATAAATAACACTATTAACACTAATAACACAGTAACTAACTACATTTAAATGACAATATCATGTAATTAACTGGACAATGGTTACAAAGTGAAACAAAACAAAACTCTTATGAAAGGGTGAACCTTTCCTGTATGTCAATTACTGTGTGTTATTATGCATGTTCTAAAATTCCCAGGACATTGATTGAATCTGATATGGAAAGCGATGTGAATGTAGGCTAGACTTTGAGCAGCAGAACAGCAGATCATTGACCTTAGTCAGAGGTGGGAGGCCTTATGTCATGTTTCACATTTAAGTCATTTAGCAGATGCTCTTATCCAGAGCGACTTACAGTTAATGAGTGCATACATTATTTATTTTTTCATACTGATCTCATGCAAGAATTTCCCTCTCAAGTGACATCAAACCAATCCCAGAGGAAGTTGTGCAAATGTTTCTTGAAAGCATGGAGGCATGTTATTTTAACTATAGCCATATCAATTTATAGTATAGTGAGGTGCCATTTTCTTTTTCAATAAATGTATGCACTTACTAAAACTGTAAGTCGCTCTGGAAAAGAGTGTCTACTAAATGACAAAATTTTTTTACAAAAAATAAATTGGCAACATTGGTAACATTCCTGTTTACAGACTGCCCAGAGGCAAACAGAGAACTGTGTCTGTGGTTTGTAGCAACTGGAATACACATCCTCAACTTCCTATGTCGCTGAGAAACCGAGTTGATTTTGGCACACTAAATATTGCTAGACGGGCAGGACCGATGGACCCATATTGTTATAGTCCCTCCTGGCCTATAGATCATTACTACTCCCGAAGACTCACAAATTATGAAATGTAGGTGAAATATACATTTAAATACTACATGAAATGAGTAGCCTAATGTTGAATTAAGGGAAACGTGACATGATATATATACTGTAACTTACCCACATGAATTACCTACAGTATAAACTAGCTGCAAATATCTTATGTCAGTTACAGTTGAATCACAGGTCATCTGTAGTTCCTAAAATAGCCTACAGATTTCACTTCTAAAAATGCCTTGGCGGTTTCTCTGGTAATGGGCTACATTTTGTGGGTTCTCCTAAAATATATTTTGAGGGGACGTATCTTCTAGACATTAGTTTATGAAACATTAGCCTAAACAATGCTTGAGTAACATAGTGATTGATATATATTAGGCTGATACTTTGTTAATCCCTAGAGTCCTGCTTACCAGCATTTAGGCAAATTGAAACAAAGATATCACCGTCAAAGGCCAATCATGATCAGCAATAAATAGATTGAACAGGGCACAAATAATTGGTAAGCATTTCACTGTAAGTTGTATTCGGCGCATGTGACAAATAACATTTGATTTGATTTGAACATTCAAAAGGGCTGTTATTCACTTATACAATATATATACCCCTTGACTTATTCCACATTTTGTTGTGTTACAGCCTGAATTCAAAATGGATGAAGTAGATTTTTTTCTCTCACTTACCTACACACAATACCCCATAATGATGAAGTGAAAACATGTTTTTAGAAATTGTTGCAAATGTATTGAAAATGAAATACATAAATATCTCATTTACATAAGTATTCACACCCCTGAGTCAATAATTTGTAGAAGCACCTTTGGTAGCGATTACAGCTGTGAGTCTTTCAGCTGAACCAGGTTTTCCTCTAGGATTTTGCCTGTGCTTAGCTCCATTCCTCCCCAGTCCTTAACGATTACAAGCAAACCCATAACATGATGCAGCCACCCCTACGCTTGAAGATATGGAGAGTGGTACTCAGTAATGTGTTGTATTGGATTTTCCCCAAACATACCACTTTGTATTCAGGACAAAAGGTAAACTTCTTTGCCACATTTTTTTCAGTTTTATTTTAGTGCCTGTTTTGGAATATTTCTATTCTGTACAAGCTTCCTTATTTTCACTCTGTCGATTAGGTTAGGATTGTGGAGTAACTACAATGTAGTTGATCCGTCTTCACTTTTCTCCTATCACATCCATTAAACTCTGTAACTGTTTTAAAGACACCATTGGCCTTATTGTGAAATCCTAAGCGGTTTCCTTCCTCTCCGGCAACTGGGTATCTTTGTAGTGACTGGGTGTATTGATACACCATCCAAAGTGTAATTAATAACTTCACCATGCTCAAAGGGATATTCAATGTCTGCTTTTTTTTTACCCATCTACCAAAAGGTGCCCTTCTTTGCGAGGCATTGGAAACCCTCCTTGGTCGTTGTGGTTGAATCTGTGTTTGAAATTCACTGCTCGGCTGAGGGATCTTACAAGTAATTGTGTGTGTGCGGTACAGAGATGCGGTATTCATTAGGCTATCATGTAGTCCTGTATGGCTCAGTTGGTAGAGCATGGCGCTTGCAATGCCAGGAATGTGGGTTTGATTCCCGAGACCACCCATATGTAAAATGTATGCATGACTGTAAATTGCTTCGATAAAAGCTTCTGCTAAATAGCATATAATGTAGATACTATTATTACACATGGAGTGAGTCCATCAACTTATTATGTGAGTTATTAAGCAAATACTCCTGAACTTATTTAGGCTTGCCATAACAAAGTGGTTGAATACTTATTGACACAAGACATTTCAGTTTTTATTTTTTTTATTTTTATGTGTAAGCATTTCCAAAAACATAATTCCACTTTGACATTATGGGGTATTGTGTGTAGGCCAGTGACAAAAAAACTCAATTTAATCCATTTTAAATTCAGGCTGTAACACAACAAAATGTGGAAAAAGTAAAGGGGTGTGATGAATACTTTCTGAAGGCACTGTGTATATATATATATACTGTAGATAGATAGATAGATAGATAGATAGATAGATAGATAGATAGATAGATAGATAGATAGATAGATGATAGATAGATATTTAAAACAATACTTAGATTAAACATGAGAAAATTACTGCATAGAAATTAAGGTCATTTGGGCAACATTTGGTAAGTTTTTAAAAAGCTACTCAAGGTTAGCCCATAACATAAGTTTAGGCTATGGCCTAGGCCTAATACATGTAGACCTAGGCCTAAATATATGTGAAATATAAAGGCTAAATATACAGTATGTTAGTAACTGTCCAGTGAAAATCTCAGTTTTAAAAGTATATATTCTGTTAACTCATACCCAAATAATGTTTTTGACTCGTCCTATACTCGTATTTGTGGTCAAAGCATGAAAGAGAAAAAACACTTCAAAAACCTCACCATTGCAGGTATGGTTCCATTGTATAAGAATTACTGCTATACGGTCTTTGTATTGAAGATTTTTTATTATTTGATTCTATACATTATGGCTTCATGTATGAATGTGATTGTGTGAGTCCGTGAAAACACAGAGAGAAAGAACAACTTGTCAGACGGATGTGTTCCTGTCCTGTCTTTTCATATCATTGCAGATCTACATAAAAGCCCAAAAAGACAGCTGTGGTGTTGCTCTTACTTTCTTTGGTGGTTCTGTGGTACATATAAGGACCGCTACACACACACACAACAAAACAGTCGTGAAAAAGGCACGACAATGCCTCTTCCCCCTCAGTAGGCTGAAAAGATTTGGCATGGGCCATCAGATCCTCATAAAGTTATACAGCTGCACCATTGAGAGCATCTTGACTGGCTGCATCACAGCTTGGTATGGCAACTGCCTGGCATCCGACCGCAAGGCGCTACAGAGGGTAATGCGTAAGGCACCAGTACATCACTGGGTCCGAGCTCCCTGCCATCAAGGACCTCTATACCAGGCGGTGTCAGAGGAAGGCCCTAAAAATTGTCAAAGACTCCAGCCACCCAAGTCATACACTGTTCTCTCTGCTAGAGCATGGCAAGCGGTACCGATGCTCCAAGTCTGGAACCAACAGGTCCCTGAACAGCTTCTACCCCCAAGCCATAAGACTACTAAACTTTTTTTGACTCATCACATTAGCTGCTGCTACTGTTTATTATCTATCCGGTTACCTAGTCACTTTATTCCTATTTATACAGTGCTGTGAAAAAGTATTTACCCCCTCTCTGATTTTCTCTATTTTTGCATATTTTTTTATACTGAATGTTATCAGATCTTCAACCAACACCTAATATTAGATAAAGGGAACCTGAATTTACAAATAACAAAAAAAAGGATACTTATTTTATTTATTTAGGGGGCAAATACTTTTTCACAGCACTGTATGTACAGTGGGGAGAACAACTATTTGATACACTGCCCGATTTTGCAGGTTTTCCTACTTACAAAGCATGTAGAGGTCTGTAATTTTTATCAAAGGGACACTTCAACTGTGAGAGACGGAATCTAAAACAAAAATCCTGAAAATCACATTGTATGATTTTTAATTAATTAACTTGCATTTTATTGCATGACATAAGTATTTGATACATCAGAAAAGCAGAACTTAATATTTGGTACAGAAACCTGTGTTTGCAATTACAGAGATCATACGTTTCCTGTAGGTCTTGACCAGGTTTGCACACACTGCAGCATGGATTTTGGCCCACTCCTCCATACAGACCTTCTCCAGATCCTTCAGGTTTCGGGGCTGTCGCTGGGCAATACGGACATTCAGCTCCCTCCAAAGATTTTCTATTGGGTTCAGGTCTGGAGACTGGCTAAGCCACTCCTGGACCTTGAGATGCTTCTTACGGAGCCACTCCTTAGTTGCCCTGGCTGTGTGTTTCGGGTCGTTGTCATGCTGGAAGACCCAGCCACGACCCATCTTCAATGCTCTTACTGAGGGAAGGAGGTTGTTGGCCAAGATCTCGCGATACATGGCCCCATCCATCCTCCCCTCAATATGGTGCAGTAGTCCTGTCCCCTTTGCAGAAAAGCATCCCCAAAGAATGATGTTTCCACCTCCATGCTTCACGGTTGGGATGGTGTTCTTGGGGTTGTACTCATCCTTCTTCTTCCTCCAAACACGGCGAGTGGAGTTTAAACCAAAAAGCTCAATTTTTGTCTCATCAGACCACATGACCTTCTCCCATTCCTCCTCTGGATCATCCAGATGGTCATTGGCAAACTTCAGATGGGCCTGGACATGCGCTGGCTTGAGCAGGGGGACCTTGCGTGCGCTGCAGGATTTGAATCCATGACGGCGTTGTGTGTTACTAATGGTTTTCTTTGAGACTGTGGTTCCAGCTCTCTTCAGGTCATTGACCAGGTCCTGCCATGTAGTTCTGGGCTGATCCCTCACCTTCCTCATGATCATTGATGCCCCATGAGGTGAGATCTTGCATGGAGCCCCAGACTGAGGGTGATTGACCATCATCTTGAACTTCTTCCATTTTCTAATAATTGCGCCAACAGTTGTTGCCTTCTCACCAAGCTGCTTGCCTATTGTCCTGTAGCCCATCCCAGCCTTGTGCAGGTCTACAAGTTTATCCCTGATGTCCTTACACAGCTCTCTGGTCTTGGCCATTGTGGAGAGGTTGGAGTCTGTTTGATTGAGTGTGTGGACAGGTGTCTTTTATACAGGTAACGAGTTCAAACAGGTGCAGTTAATACAGGTAATGAGTGGAGAACAGGAGGGCTTCTTAAAGAAAAACTAACAGGTTTGTGAGAGCCGGAATTCTTACTGGTTGGTACGTGATCAAATACTTATGTCATGCAATAAAATGCAAATTAATTACTTAAAAATCATACAATGTGATTTTCTGGATTTTTGTTTTAGATTCCGTCTCTCACAGTTGAAGTGTACCTATGATAAAAGTTACAGACCTCTACATGCTTTGTAAGTAGGAAAACCTGCAAAATCGGCAGTGTATCAAATACTTGTTCTCCCCACTGTACATATCGACCTCAAATACCTCGTACCCCTGCACATCGACTCGGTACTGGTACCCTGTGTATATAGCCAAGGTATCGTTACTCATTGTGTATTTATTATTACTTTTATTATTATGTGTTTTACTTTTCTATTATTTCTCTATTTTCTTTCTCTCTGCATTGTTGGAAGGTGCCTGTAAGTAAGCATTTCACTGCTGGTCTATACCTGTTATTTACGAAGCATGTGACGAATAAAATTTAATTTAATTTAAATTGTAATTCTTACTGACAAGCTATGTATGATTGGTGATATTTTGTGACATGAAATCTTAGGTAATGTACATCATGTACCTGAGAGAGATATTGAGCCTGATTTGATAGAATATGTGTGTATCCTTGAAAAATTAGAAAAACATCAACAACATACAGGAGCCTATAAGCCAAGTTAGTAGGCAATAGGGCCTATAACATACACCAAAAGTATGTGGACACCCCTTCAAATTAGTGGATTCGGCTATTTCAGCTACACCTGTTGCTGACAGGTGTATAACATCGAGCACACCGCCATGCAATCTCCATAGACAAACATTGGCAGTAGAATGGCCCATACTGAAGAGCTCAGTGACTTTCAACGTGGCACCGTCATAGGATGCCACATTTCCAACAAGTCAGTTCATCACATTTCTGCCCTGCTAGAGCTGCCCCGGTCAACTGTAAGTGCTGTTATTGTGAAGTGGAAATGTCTAGGAGAAACAACGGCTCAGCCGTGAAGTGGTAGGCCACACAAGCTCACAGAATGGGACTGTCGAGTGCTGAAGCGCGTAGCTCGTATAAATTGTCTGTCCTCGGTTGCAACACTCCAGACTGCCATTGTAAGCAACGTCACCACAATAACTGTTAGTCGGGAGCTTCATGAAATGGGTTTCCATGGCCGAGAAGCCACGCACATGCCTGAGATCACCATGCACAATGCCAAGCGTCGGCTGGAGTGGTGTAAAGCTCACTGCCATTGGACTCTGGAGCAGTGGAAACGCATTCTCTGGAGTGACGAATCACGCTTCACCATCTGGCAGTCCGATGGACAAATCTGGGTTTGGCGGTTGCCAGGAGAACGCTACCTGCCCAAATGCATAGTGCCAACTGTAAAGTTTGGTGGTGAAGAAATATTGGTCTGGGGCTGTTTTTCATGGTTCGGGCTAGGCCCCTTAGTTCCATTGAAGGGAAATCTTAATGCTACAGCATACAATGACATTCTATATGATTCTGTGCTTCCAACTTTGTGGCAACAGTTTGGGGAAGGCCCTTTCCTGTTTCAGCATGACAATGCCCTCGTGCACGAAGCGAGGTCCATACAGAAATTGTTTGACAAGATCATTGTGGAAGAACTTGACTGGCCTGCACAGAGCCCTGACCTCAACCACCATTGGGATGAATTGGAAGGCCGACTGCGAGCTAGGCCTAATCGCCCATCATCAGTGCCCGACCTCACTAATGCTCTTGTGGCTGAATGGAAGCAAGTTCACGCAGCAATGTTTCAACATCTAGCAGAAAGTATTCCCAGAAGAGTGGAAGCTGTTATAGTAGCAGAGGGGTGGCCAACTCCATTGTTCGACGAGCAGGTGTCCACATACTTTTGACTCTGTAGTGTATTATGCCTTTAGCCAGTGGTTCTCAAACCTCTCCTCAGGTACCCTCAGACGTTTCACAATTTTGTTGTAGTCCTGAACTATCTCATCCGATTTACCTAAAGGGCTTGGTGAGTAGTTGAATAAGGTGTGCTAGCTTTGAATATATCAAAAACATGGAACGCTAGGGGTCACCGAGAAGAGGTTTGAGAACTACTGCATTAGGCTACACTGAAACTAACTAAAAACGTTATATATTGTCCATATGATTTATATATTGGTATATTTTATTTGTATTAGTCCAAAAAGATGGTTCTGCACAGAGGCCACTTTTATTAGGCCTAAATCAGTGACTGGATTCTGCTTTGTTAAAAAACAACTGTAGGCAAGAAACCTCCCAAACCACTCTTCAATCTGTTGAATCTTATATAAAATGTCTCATGTGCTTGATTAACCTAATTAATCGTGGCTGGCAATCAACGCTCCTAATAGCCTGTTGGTTGTTATGGTGATCGAGATGTGGAAATTGATCATGTAAATATTATTCTAAGGGAAAAAACGAGTTTTAATTTAGCCTACATAACAAATTGAATGAAATTTCTTTCCACATCATTAATAACCTCGGCAGCCAGTATATCGCGCGCTTGAGAAATTATTCCAATCCAGATGGCGTACCTATCCTTTCTGTCCTCCAATAAAGCATTGAACCCTTCTGAAATCTGTGAAATGATCTGTTCAAAATCGAGGACAGTCCGTGAGTACACTGCTGCTGTACAGACTGTTCCCGGTAGTTGCGCTGCGCTGCGCTGCGCGAGCTGCGGCGGCGCTCGGCACAGAATGGGTTAAAGGGTCAGGGTGTCTACTAGAACACTGTGTCCTCACCAGAGTGCAGCTACAGTACAGCCGGAACATTGTGTTACTTTGTGGCCACTTTCCAAGACCTGCCCTTAATTTGTACACTAAATGCCCCCCCCCCCCGCCCCCCCAACCGTCTTTCCACATCCCATTAATAACCTCGGCAGCCAGTATATCGCGCGCTTAAGAAATTATTCCAATCCAGATGACGTACCTATCCTTTCTGTCCTCCAATAAAGCATTGAACCCTTCTGAAATCTGTGAAATGTTCTGTTCAAAATCGAGGACAGTCCGTGAGTACACTGCTGCTGTACAGACTGTTCCCGGTAGTTGCGCTGCGCGAGCTGCGGCGGCGCTCGGCACAGAATGGGTTAAAGGGTCAGGGTGTCTACTAGAACACTGTGTCCTCACCAGAGTGCAGCTACAGTACAGCCGGAACATTGTGTTACTTTGTGGCCACTTTCCAAGACCTGCCCTTAATTTGTACACTAAATGTCCACCCCCCCCCCCCCCCCCCTCAGTTCCTTCCACCTTCTTCACAGTGTCATTTCAATTCTCTTCTCCATGTGGCTCAAACTCGCGTGTTGATCGTCACTAGTGTCCGGGGGTATTGACTGTAAAAAAAAACTGCCGGCAGAACATTTAGTACCCTGGTTGGTTATGAGAGGGCGGGTTTGAAATCACGGTGCTTACGTGCGTTGCGGAGCCAGTGTGGCGATATACCGGCTGAAGTAATAGCACGAAAGCAGCACACGAGCAATATAATAAATATAAAAAGGTAAGTTACAGCTTTAGCCTATTTCTTATTATTTTATGGAAATAGGATAATTGGTTTGCTTTATTGGGCATGTTTTAACCATCAAGACCGAGTAGGTATCGAGTTACAATGTATCCAATTGTACCCGGTTAGAAATGAAGGTGCCTCAGAATAAGATTTATAAATAGATAATAAAAAACATAAAAGTTTACATTTGATATACTTATGATTCAGCTTATTTGTCTTATCTAGAATCAGTGTTCAGCACTATTAAGTTGTGTTCTAGGCTTCTTTTCCAGATACATGTGGATATCATGCTCATGTTCTATTCCTCTACTTATCACTTGTCAATGTTTTTAATGAGAGTGGAATGAATTTACATCAATTGAAGGTGTTAATCAAATGCTATTATAAAGGATAACTCTTTATGATTTTCGGTTATTTCTTTCTCAATCTCTCTTACACACATGCACACACACACACACACACACACACACACACACACACACACACACACTGTGAATAATGTATCTATCATCTTACTCTCAATTAATATTTTCAATTTCATTAAAGGTAAATCAAATTGACCTACAATGAAAATGTAGCCCCATGTCTTCCTATTACAGGTAGTTAAGAAATGGCAATTAATCTGATATATGGTAGACAGTAACATTTATTTGACGTTTACGTTACATTTATTCAACATGTATCTTCAGAACCATTGGTGATGCAGTGAATGAATCATAGCATATAGGTGTGACTCTCGTTTGAAAAAACAACAACATGATTTGATCAATTTCTTGTTTCAGTCTAGTTAGTGACTTGAAGACTGAGCAGAACAGATATGAACTAGGACACTTAGAAATACATTTATCTGTAATTGCCTTTGCGCCACAATAAATGTATAAAATTGCAGGTTGCATGTTGGAAGGCAACCATGGCATTTATTTCAGCACATGTTCAAGGCTTGTTATGTGTGGGGGTTTACGTGGACATACAGTACCCTCAGTATTATCAGACCAAGGTTTCCTCCCAAGGTCTGCTTGGCCACATAATGGTTTACTGCATTTCAGCCTTCCTATCTATTTGCCAATGTTGTGGGGGCAGGTAGGTTGGTCCTGTGGGAGAGTGCATGGCATTGGGCACATGTCTTTAGTATTTTATGGTGGTAAAGCTGACAGTCAGAGGGAGAACTTGGCCCATATTCATAAAGTCTCAGAGTATGAGTACTGTATTGTATTCATTATTAAGGGTAAACTAATCCTTTATCAGCAATTCTACTCCTAGACACTCTATGATTAAGGGGCCAAGAGTGGTATGGTACGGATAGATGAGACGACGTGACCCTGTGGAAATAAATCAGAGAGAGAGAGTGTTGGAGAGAGAGAGAGAGAGAGAGAGAGAGAGAGAGTATGAGAGAGAAAAAGAGAGCATTTCCAAGAAATGGCATCCAGCGATCGCCCTGAATGAAATGAGTCCAGACAGTATTGACTTAGCAGCACAGATACCTCGTACCTTGGGTCATATAATGCCCATGTCATTACATATCAGACCCCATTCCCTGCTTCTAGATGAAAGGGTATTCTGCTGCTACCTGGCTTTCTTTCCAACCAAGGTGCTTAATAAAATATCAAATTGGAAATGTGGAAATTTCAGCAAGTCTTGGAGGACAATGGAAGTTGACTTGTAAAATAAGTGTGTATAATTTAAAACCAACACTCTTCCTCTTGTGTCCTATTAAAGCAGATAAATTCAACCAAAACCATTAGGAACGTGTTTCCCCGATGAAAGACCCAAGCACCTCCGTAGAAAACCCTGATGAGGGCTATATTTCCAATTAAGTTTGTTTTAATAGTAAATAAATGTTTTTTTTCTAGTCAACTTCCTTTGTCCTCCAATACTTGATTAATATTTTTCACATAATTCCTACTTTGAACCATGGCAGACAATGTCCCTCTCCCCAGGACTGACAATGTCTACTTAGCCTATGTTAGACAATGTCCACTATGACAGAAAATGTCCTGTTCTTTTAGACAATGTCCTGTTCTTTCAGACAGTATCCCAGTCCGTAACCATGTCAGCCTTTGTCAGCCAGGACAGCCAGACAGTGTCTCCAGTTTGGCTACCACTGCTCTTTATATGTGGATTAGCGTGAAGCATTGACTTGTGATAAAGTGCTTTGAGGCACAATGTGTATCTGTGGAGTGACTGTGCTGCTGGAGCTCTCAGGACTGAATGTTCTCTACTTTGTTATGTTCCGTCTCTGCATTTCTCCACAGGGTCTCTGAGTTCCACGCTCTCTCTGACTAAGACGCACTGACGCACTGCTGGCTCTACCACAGCTGTAACTTATATTGAAAATCCTATACCCAGATGGTTTACATTTATTCATCATAAAGATGAAGTTAAAGACAAATGCACAAACATTCTGAATGACTGATGATTGGATGAAATACTGTGATACAGAATGACATTACACATTCAGTTATTAGAGTACCGTAGCCTGTGTTACACATTTTTTTTACAGAGTACTTCTAATATTTAGAATTGAGACTTTCCCCCCTCCAAAGTCAGATTGGACATTTCAGCAATAAAAATATGATTTTGTTTTGTTTTTCTGCGTCAATCCCTGCATTTCCCCAATAAAAAAAAGACGTAATGTGCGTTAGTCTCTATTTGTGTTGAGGGGAACCTATTTGGGTATTGCCATCCGAAGCAGATGCTGTGTTGTGACTGAGTAGGTTTCAGATTGGTGAACACCATCAGATTGTGCCAGGAACTCAGAACAGAAGGAACATCGTGTTCCCCCCCACACACTACTCACAAACACACACACACTCTGCGCAGACACATACATAGATGGACACACAACCCAGATGGACACACACATACACATGCACACACACTACTGTGCAGATGAACACAGACAGAGATGGACAGAGGCAGACACAGACACAGAGGTGGACAGAGACAGACAGAGTCAGACCGACACACTGGCACACATAGGCATACACGCATTCCCCCGCACAGAGCCACTCATATTTTAGGTTAAATTTATAATTATTTTACTAGATCATTAAATCAACTAATTATTCTTACGTGTTATTGATGTGTGTGTGTGTGTGTGTGTTAATGCATTTGGCCCTGTCAATGTGGAAAGCTATAATGTTACAGCTCCCAGAACATGATGTTCTGTTCCAACTTTTTTTAGAAGTGATGTCCATTCCGTATTAAGAAAGGCCCCAGTCCCAGAAAATAATGATACTTTTAAGCTTTATTACTATGGTTATTGCTGTTTACGTTAACAATGGCAAGTGATTACATGCTACTTATATCCTTCTGATGTATGTGAGAACAAATGTGAGATTCTTACATACAGTGCATTCGGAAAGTATACAGATCCCTTGACTTTTTCCACATTTTGTTACGTTATAGCCTTATTCTAAAATGGATTAAATAGTTTTTTCCCCTCATCAATCTACACACAATACCCCATAATGATAAAGCAAAAACAGGTTTTTAGAAATGTTGGCACATTTTTTACAAATAAAAAACAGAAATATGACATTTACATAAGTATTCAGACCCTTTACTCAGTACTTTGTTGAAGCACCTTTGGCAGTAATTACAGCCTCGATTCTTCTTGGGTATGACGCTACAAGCTTGGCACACCTGTATTTGGGGAGTTTCTCCCATTCCTCTCTGCAGATCCTCTCAAGCTCTGTCAGGTTGGATGTGGAGCGTCACTGCATAACTATTTTCAGGTCTCTCCAGAGATGTTCGATCGGGTTCAAGTCCGGGCTCTGGCTGGGCCACTCGAGGACATTCAGAGACTTGTCCCGAAGCCACTCCTGCATTGTCTTGGCTGTGTGCTTAGGGTCGTTGTCCTGTTGGAATGTAAACCTTTGCCCCAGTCTGAGGTCCTGAGCGCTCTGGAGCAGGTTTTCATCAAGGATCTCTCTGTACTTTGCTCCGTTCATCTTTCCCTCGATCCTGACTAGTCTCCCAGTCCATGCCGCTGAAAAACATCCCCACAGCATGATGCTGCCACCACCATGCTTCACTGTAGGGATGGTGCCAGGTTTCCTCCAGATGTGATGCTTGGCATTCAGGCCAAAGAGTTCAATATTGGTTTTCATCAGACCAGAGAATCTTGTTTCTCATGGTCAGAGTCCTTTAGGTGCCTTTTGGCAAACTCCAAGCGGGTTGTCATGTGCCTTTTACTGAGGAGTGGCTTCCGTCTGGCCACTCTACCATAAAGGCCTGATTGGTCGAGTGCTGCAGAGGTGGTTGTCCTTCTGGAAGGTTCTCCCAACTCCACAGAGGAACTCTGGAGCTCTGTCAGAGTGACCATAGGGTTCTTGGTCACCTCCCTGACCAAGGCCCTTCTCCCCCGATTGCTCAGTTTGGCCAGCTCTAGGAAGAGTCTTGGAAGAGTCTTGGTGGTTCCAAACTTCTTCCATTTAAGAATGATGGAGGCCACTGCATTCTTGGGGACCTTCAATGCTGCAGAGATGTTTTGCTATCCTTCCCCAGATCTGTGCCTCGACACAATTCTGTCTCGGAGCTCTAAGGACAATTACTTCGACCTCATGGCTTGGTTTTTGCTCTGACATGCACTGTCAACCGTGGGACCTTATATAGACAGGTGTGTGCCTTTCCAAATCATGTCCAACCAATTGAATGTACCACTGGTGGACTCCAATCAAGTTGTATAAACATCTCAAGGATGAAAAATGGAAACAGGATGCACCTGAGCTCAATTTCGAGTCTCATATCAAAGGGTCTGAATACTTATTTCTGTTTTTAATTTTTTATAAATGTGCAAACATTTCTAAAAAACAGTTTTAGCTTTGTCATTATGGGGTATTGTGTGTAGATTGATGAGGAAAAAATGTTATTTCATAAATTTTTGAATAAGGCTGTAACGTAACAAAATGTGGAAAAAAACTTTCTGAATGCACTGTAGATCTAAATTAAGCACCAAATCTGTTTGTGTGTGATTTGTGTGTGTATTAGAGAGATAGAGTGAGAGAGTATGTGTGGGTGTGTCCCACAGGCACCTCTGTACATTATGAACAATAGCACCAGTACACAGTTAGGTACTCTCCATCAGAAAGAGGAAGAGAGGAAGCTGAATTAAATGTGAAATGTGAGAGTGAGAGTGAGGGGTTAAGAAAGAGGCAGATATATATCAGGGGAGGCGGTGAGGGGGTAGAGGGGTGGAAGAGATGTAAGGAGGAAAGACTGAGCACAACGATTAATAGTAAGCCAATTAACTTAGTCTCATGTTTGGCATGAATTGTCCAGACCAGCAGTGAAGCAGGTCACTTGGTATCTAGAGGGCCAACAGATCAACTGTGTCAGCTGCTCCCAATTTGCTCACTTTCCCTGTTACCCTTCAATGTTAGCAGATTTGTAAGGTTTAAGCAATATGGTGGAAGCTCCACCACAACCCTGCTTATTACAGTACCCGTCCAGACTCTTCAGATCTACAAACATTGAAAGGTTACGGCCAAAGGTTTATATATACACTAAATTACTGACAGGGGGCGCTGTTTTGAAGCCACCGCACCTCCAACTTGACACTCACCCACCATTGCAAAAAATATTTTGGAAGCTATATTTTAGTCATTTAGCAGACGCTCTTATCCAGAGCGACTTACAGTTAGTGAGTGCATAAATTTTTTCATACTGGCCCCCTGTGGGAATCGAACCCACAACCCTGGCGTTGCAAGCACCATGCTCTACCAACTGAGCTACAGGAAACGCATTTATTATCGTCTACATTTGTTTTTGCCATATTTATTCTATTACAGACACCTTAATGCATACTTTTAATTATATTATGTAAACTAAACATAATTTACATACTTTTTTTGAGCAGTGTATATATATATTTAAGGGAACACTAAAATAACACATCCGAGATCTGAATGAATGAAATAATCTTACTAAATACTTTTTTCTTTACATAGTTGAATGTGCTGACAACAAAATCACACAAAAATGTATCAACCCATGGAGGTCTGGATTTGGAGTCACACTCAAAATTAAAGTGGAAAATCACACTACAGGCTGATCCAACTTTGATGTAATGTCCTTAAAACAAGTCAAAATGAGGCTCAGTAGTGTGTGTGGCCTCCACATGCCTGTATGACCTCCCTACAATGCCTGGGCATGCTCCTGATGAGGTGGCGGATGGTCTCCTGAGGGATCTCCTCCCAGACCTGGACTAAAGCATCCGCCAACTCCTGGACAGTCTGTGGTGCAACGTGGCGTTGGTGGATGGAGCGAGACATGATGTCCCAGATGTGCTCAATTGGATTCAGGTCTGGGGAACGGGCGGGCCAGTCCATAGCATCAATGCCTTCCTCTTGCAGGAACTGCTGACACACTCCAGCCACATGAGGTCTAGCATTGTCTTGCATTAGGAGGAACCCAGGGCCAACCGCACCAGCATATGGTCTCACAAGGGGTCTGAGGATCACATCTCGGTACCTAATGGCAGTCAGGCTACCTCTGGCGAGCACATGGAGGGCTGTGCGGCCCCCCAAAGAAATGCCACCCCACACCATGACTGACCCACCGCCAAACCGGTCATGCTGGAGGATGTTGCAGGCAGCAGAACGTTCTCCACGGCGTCTCCAGACTCTGTCACACCTGTCACATGTGCTCAGTGTGAACCTGCTTTCATCTGTGAAGAGCACAAGGCGCCAGTGGCGAATTTGCCAATCTTGGTGTTCTCTGGCAAATGCCAAACGTCCTGCACGGTGTTGGGCTGTAAGCACAACCCCCACCTGTGGATATCGGGCCTTCATACCACCCTCATGGAGTCTGTTTCTGACCGTTTGAGCAGACACATGCACATTTGTGGCCTGCTGGAGGTCATTTTGCAGGGCTCTGGCAGTGCTCCACCTGCTCCTCCTTGCACAAAGGCGGAGGTAGCGGTCCTGCTGCTGGGTTGTTGCCCTTCTACGGCCTCCTCCACGTCTCCTGATGTACTGGCCTGTCTCCTGGTAGCGCCTCCATGCTCTGGACACTACGCTGACAGACACAGCAAACCTTCTTGCCACAGCTCGCATTGATGTGCCATCCTGGATGAGCTGCAGAAATAAACACACATACAAGTCAAGGACATTACATCATCATACAACTGGTTAGTTCACACGAGAATATCCAGAAAAGTTGTACTGTTGACGAAGATCCAAGAGGTTAATCATTGACAAGGTCAAGTCTGCAGTTAGACTCACATTGTCAATACTACTGTTACGTACTGTACAGGCCATTATCCTTATTCTCTTCCAAATAAAAAATGAGTACATGGATTACACACTACATGACCAAAAGTATGTGGGCACCTGCTCGTCGAACATCTCATTCCAAAATCACGGGAATTAATATGGAGTTGGTCCGCCCTTTGCTGCTAAACAGGCTCATTGCTGCGGGGACTTGCTTCCATTTAGCCACAAGAGCATTAGTGAGATCGGGCACTGATGTTGGGCGATTAGGCCTGGCTCGCAGTCGGGGTTCCAATTCATCCCAAAGGTGTTCGATGGGGTTGAGGTCAGGGCTCTGTGCAGGCCAGTCAAGTTCTTCCAAATCGATCTCGATAAAAACCATTTCTGTATGGACCTTGCATTGTCATGCTGAAACAGGAAAGGGCCTTCCCCAAACTGTTGCCACAAATTTGGAAGCACAGAATCTTCTAGAATTTCAGTGTATGCTGTAGAGATAAGATTTCCCATCACTGGAACTAAGGGGCCAAGCCCGAACCATGAAAAACAGCCCCAGACCATTATTCCTCTTCCACCAAACTTTACAGTTGGCACTATGCATTCAGGCAGGTAGCGTTCTCCTGGCATCCGCCAAACACAGATTTGTCTGTTGGACTGCCAGATGGTGTAGTGTGAATTATCACTCCAGAGAACGCGTTTCCACTGCTCCAGAGTCCAATGTCGGCGAGCTTTACGCCACTCTAGCCGACGCCTGCCATTGCGCATGGTGATCTTAGACTTGTGTGCTACTGCTCGGCCATGGAAATCCATTTCATGAAGCTCCCGACTGACAGTTCTTGTGCTAACGTTGCGTCCAGAGGCAGTTTGGAACTCGGTAGTGAGTGTTGCAACCAAGGACATACGATTTTTACACGCTATGCGCTTCAGCACTCAGCGGTTCCGTTCTGTGAGCTTGTGTGGCCTACCACTTCGCGGCTGAGCCGTTGTTGCTCCTAGATGTTTCCACTTCACAATAACAGCACTTACAGTTGACTGGGGTGGCTCTAGCAGGGCAGAAATCTGATGAACTGACTTGTTGGAAAGGAGACACCCTATGACGGTGCCACGTTGAAAGTCACTGAGCTCTTCAGTAAGGCCATTCTACTGCCTATGTTTGTTATATAGATTGCATGGCTGTGTGCTCGATTTCATACACCTGTCAGCAACTGGTATGGCTGAAATAGCCGAACCCACTAATTTGAAGGGGTGTCCACATACTTTGTATTTCATTCATATAGTTTACAACTTTACATTGTTCAGTAGGTGTGTTTTCCATGCTGACTTACAGTGCCTTAAAAAGTATTCATCCCCCTTGGCGTTTTTCCTATTTTGTTGCATTACAACCTGTATTTTAAATGGATTTTTATTTGGATTTCATGTAATGGACATACACAAAATAGTCCAAATTGGTGAAGTGGAATGAAAAAAATAACTTCTTTCAAAAATTCTATAACGGAAAGATGGTGCATGCATATGTATTCACCCCCTTTGCTATGAAGCCCCTAAATAAGATCTGGTGCAACCAATTACCTTCAGAAGTCACCTAAGTAGTTAAATAAAGTCCACCTGTGTGCAATCTAAGTGTCACATGATCTGTTACATGATCTCAGTATATACACCTGTTCTGAAAGGCCCCAGAGTCTGCAACACCATTACGCAAGGGGCACCCCCAAGAAAGCGGCACCATGAAGATCAAGGAGCTCTCCAAACAGATCAGGGACAAAGTTGTGGAGAAGTACAGATCAGGGTTGGGTTATAGAAACATTTCAGAAACTTTGAACATCCCACAGAGCACCATTAAATCCATTATTAAAAAATTGAAAGAATATGGCACCACAACAAACCTGCCAAGAGAGGGCCGCCCACCAAAACTCAGACTAGGCAAGGAGGCCATTAATCAGAGAGGCAACAAAGAGACCAAAGATAACCCTGAAAAAGCTGCAAAGCTCCACAGCGGAGATTGGAGTATCTGTCCATAGGACCACTTTAAGCTGTACACTCCACAGAGCTGGGCTTTACCGAAGAGTGGCCAGAGAAAAGCCATTGCTTAAAGAAAAAATTAAGCAAACACGTTTGGTGTTCACCAAAAGGCATGTGGGAGACTCCCCAAACATATGGAAGAAAGTACTCTGGTCAGATGAGACTAAAATTGAGCTTTTTGGCCATCAAGGAAAACGCTATGTGTGGCGCAAACCCAACACCTCTCATCACCCCGAGAACACCATCCCCACAGTGAAGCATGGTGGTGGCAGCATCATGCTGTGGGGATGTTTTTCAACGGCAGGGACTGGGAAACTGGTCAGAATTGAACGAATGATGGAGGGCGCTAAATACAGGTAAATCCTTGAGGGAAACCTGTTTTAGTCTTCCAGAGATTTGAGACTGGGACGGAGGTTCACCTTCCAACAGGACAATGACAACTAAGCATACTGCTAAAGCAACACTCGAGTGGTTTAAGGGGAAACATTTAAATGTCTTGGAATGGCCTTGTCAAAGCCCAGACATTTACATTTTAGTCATTTAGCAGACGCTCTTATCCAGAGCGACTTACAGTTAGTGAGTGCATTCATTATTATTTTTTATATATATATTTTTTTCATACTGGCCCCCCGTGGGAATCGAACCCACAACCCTGGCGTTGCAAACGCCATGCTCTACCAACTGAGCTACATCCCTGCCGGCCATTCCCTCCCCTACCCTGGATGACACTGGGCCAATTGTGCGCCGTCGCATGGGTCTTCCGGTCACGGCCGGCTACGACAGAGCCTGGATTCGAACCAGGATCTCTAGTGGCACAGCTAGCACTGCGATGCAGTGCCTTAGACCACTGCGCCACTCGGGAGAATCTGTGGAATCTGTGGTATGTCTTAAAGATTGCTGTACACCAGCGGAACCCATCCAACTTGAAATAGCTGGAGCAGTTTTGCCTTGAAGAATGGGCAAAAATCCCATTGGCTAGATGTGCCAAGCTTATAGAGACATACCCCAAGAGACTTGCAGCTATAATTGCTGCAAAAGGTGACTCTACAAAGTATTGACTTTGGGGGGGTGAATAGTTATGCACGCTCAAGTTCTGTTTTTTTGTCTTATTTCTTGTTTGTTTCACACCAAAAAATATTTTGCATCTTCAAAGTGGTAGGCATGTTGTTTGAATCATGATACAAAACCCCCCAAAATCAATTTTAATTCCAGGTTGTAAGGCAACAAAATAGGGAAAATGCCAAGGGGGGTGAATACTTTCACAAGCCACTGTACATGACCATCAACTTTCACTGTATACACAGGCCTTGCTGCTATTCCAGTTTCAACTGTTCTGCCTGCGGCTACGAAACCCCTACCTGTCCCAGACCTGCTGTTTTCAACTCTTAATGATCGGCTATGAAAAGCCAACTGAGAGACCTGAGCCCTAGGACCATACGTCGGGACTACCGGCCGTGGTGACTCCTTGCTGTCCCCAGTCCGCCTGGCCTTGCTGCTATCCCAGTTTAAACTGTTCTGCCTGCGGTTATGGAACCCCTACCTGTCCCAGACCTGCTGTTTTCAACTCTTAATGATCGGCTATGAAAAGCCAACTGAGATTTATTCCTGATTATTATTTGACCATGCTTGTCACTTATGAACATTTTTGAACATCTTGGCATGGTTCTGTTATAATCTCCACCCGGCACAGCCAGAAGAGGACTGGCCACCCCTCATAGCCTGGTTCCTCTCTAGGTTTCTTCCTAGGTTTTGCCTTTCTAGGGAGTTTTTCCTAGCCACCGTGCTTCTACACCTGCATTACTAGCTGTTTGGGGTTTTAGGCTGGGTTTCTGTACAGCACTTCGAGATATTAGCTGATGTAAGAAGGGCTATATAAAATAAAATTGATTGAATTGATTGAGATAGTTTTGCTTGAAATCTCATATTTTCAGTTCATAACCAGATGTTGTTTACAGAAAAACATTAGTAATATCTGGGGCACATAAACTGTTGTATTGAGGCTTCTAAACAAAATATTCACAATACAATGGAAAAAGGGTTAGCCAAGTCCCTGTCTCAATCATACATTTGTTTTCACCCCCTCTCTACCTCTATTCAATTCTCTTTTACCATCTCTTGCACATTTTTCATGCACCTGAAAGTTCCAAATATTTATCTACTCATAAATGTGGTTTCTGACTGCTTTCATTTAATCAAATTGAATTTTGTAGGCTTATGGAATAATAAGCATAGCCAAAATGTCTGAATTAAATACACACATTTATAAATAAATATAGAGCAGGTCTCCACCCCTACTTTATTTTCTTTACCCCAAGTATTTGTTTTTCAGCAATTTATACTTTTTTTATCCAGAACTGTACAACATTGCCATCCACATGATTCAGCTCTCTACTCCAATCATATTTTCTTATTGTACCAAATCTGTAGTGTGGATTTAACACTTTCAAAAATGAGGTTCTCTCCTCTATTAAAAAAAGTGTTGCATTTTAAACCACAATTTACAGTTTTAAAACAACAACTCATTCTAGCTAAAAGCTGTGTTTTGTGCATATTTGTGGGGTGCAATAATATAAATACTGTGTCGTCATATTTGTTATATATACATTACCAGTCAAAAGTTTGGACACACCTACTCATTCAAGGGTTTTTCTTTATTTTTACTATTTTTTACATTGTAGAATGACATTGAAGACATTACAACTATGAAATAACACATATGGAATCATGTAGTAACCAAAAAAGTGTTAAACATATCAGAATATATTTTATATTTAAGATTCTTCAAATAGCCACCCTTTGCCTTGATGACAGCTTTGCACACTCTTGGCATTCTCTCAACCAGCTTCACCTGGAATGCTTTTCCAACAGTCTTGAAGGAGTTCCCACATATGGGAACTCCTTCAAGTAGTCCTCTGTAGCTCAGTTGGTAGAGCATGGTGCTTGCAACGCCAGGGTTGTGGGTTCGTTTCCCACGGGGGGCCAGTATGAAAATGTATGCACTCACTAACTGTAAGTCGCTCTGGATAAGAGCATCTGCTAAATGACTAAAATGTAAATGAAATATGTTGAGCACTTGTTGGCTGATTTTCCTTCACTATGCCGTCCGACTCAAACCAAACCATCACAATTGGGTTGAGGTCGGGGGAAGGCCAGGTCATCTGATGCAGCACTCCATCCCTCTCCTTCTTGCAACTCTGCCTATGTCAGCATCCCGGAGTCGCCTCTTCACTGTTGAAGTTGAGACTGGTGTTTTGCGGGTACTATTTAATGAAGCTGCCAGTTGAGGACCTGTGAGGCGTCTGTTTCTCAAACTGTCTACACTGTATTTCTGATAAGTTTGATGTTATTTTAATGGACAACAAATGTTGCTTTTCTTTCGAAAAGAAGGACATTTCTAAGTGACCCCAAACTTTTGAACGGTAGTGTATATAAAACATTTTTCCTTAAAGGGGAAGTTACAGTGCCTTCAGAAAGTATTCATACCCCTTGACTTATTCCACATTTTGTTGATTTACAGCCTTAATTCAAAATGGATTAAATATATTTTTTTCTCTCTCACCAATCTACACAGAACGCCCCATAATGACAAAGTGAAAACAAGTTTTTAGAAATGTTTGCAAATTTATTGAAAATGTAATACAGAAATATCTAATTTACATAAGTATTCACACCCGTGAGTCAATACCGTTGCAGTGATTACAGCTGTGAGTCTTTTTGGGTAAGTCTCTAAGAGCTTTACACACCTGGATTGTACAATTATTATTTTTTCAATTCTTCAAGCTCTGTCAAGTTGATTGTTGATCATTGCTAGACAGTCATTTTCAAGTCTTGCCATAGATTTTCAAGCGAATTTAAGTCAAAACTTTAATTAGGCCACTCAGGAACATTCAATGTCATCTTGGTAAGCAACTCCAGTGTATTTGTTCTTATTGTCCTGCTGAAAGGTGAATTCCTCTCCCAGTGTCTGTTGGAAAGTAGACTGAACCAGGTTTTCCTCTAGGATTTTGCCTGTGCTTATAGCTGTATTCTGTTTATTTTAATCCTAAAACATTCCCTAGTCCTTGTCGATGACAAGCATACCCATAACATGATGCAGCTACCATCATCCTTGATAATATGAAGAGTGGTACTCAGTGATGTGTTGTGTTGGATTTGCCCCAAACATATCGCTTTGTATTAAGGACAAAAAGTAAATTTCTTTGTCACATTTTCTGCAGTATTATTTAAGTGCCTTATTGCAAACAGGATGCATGTTTTGGAATATTTTCATTTAATACAGGCTTCCTTCTTTTCACTCTGTCATTTAGGTTAGTATTGTGGAGTAACTACAATGTTGTTGATCCATCCTCAGTTTTCTCATATCACAACCATTAAACTCTCTAACTGTTTTAAAATTGCCATTGGCCTCATGGTGAAATCCCTGAGCAGTTTCCTTCCTCTCCAGCAACTGAGTTAGGAAGGACGCCTGTATCTTTGTAGTGACTAGGCGTATTGATACACCATCCAATGGCTAATTAATAACTTCACCACGCTCAAAGGGGTATTCATCATCTGTAATATATATATATATATATATATATATATATATATATATTTATATTTATATTTTACACGTCTACCAATCGGTGCCCATCTCTCATGTTAACCACTGTTATTGAAAACGAGATGAGTCCATGCAACTTATTATTTACATTTACGTCATTTAGCAGACACTCTTATCCAGAGCGACTTACAGTTAGTTAGTGCATACATTATTATTTTTTCATACCCCCTGTGGGAATCGAACCCACAACCCTGGCGTTGCAAACGCCATGCTCTATCAACTGCGCTACATCCCTGCCGGCCATTCCCTCCCCTACCCTGGACGACGCTGGGCCAATTGCGCGCCGCCCCATGGTTTTGACCACTAGATGCTGCTATTCTGGCTATACCGCCACACTCTTGAATCAATTTTGCTGGTCTCTTGTGTTTAAAAAAAAATAGATCACATTTCCTTTAATAATAAGGGCGGCAGGTAGCTTAGTGGTTAAGAGCGTTGTGCCAGTAACCGAAAGGTCGCTGGTTCTAATCCCCGAGCCGACTAGGTGAAAAATCTGTCGATGTGCCCTTGAGCAAGGCACTTAACCCTAATTGCTCCTGTAAGTCGCTCTGGATAAGAGCGTCTGCTAAATGACCAATTATTATTATTTATTTTATCATGAGCCAAACACAAGAGACCAGCAAAATGGTGGGGGGCTTTTGACAATTTTTTGGGATTCCTCATGTCTTAAGGCGTCAGCATGCTTCAGTACGACTGGTGCCTAGCCGAACTCGGCTAGCCGAACCGAACAAGTGTGCTTGCATAATCCCTTAAAAGACCTTCGCTTGAAAAACGAGACAAAAGTGGCAATAGTACTGTTTGTCCATTTTGAGACGCCATAGCCAGTATTCTTCAAAATAGTCATAATTAATCTAAGATAACTCAAGAAATCTGTCATTCATTTTGACGTTTTTGCCGAGGAGATCTTAGTCGTAAAATTTTACATCTATCTAAGATGTTTGGTGCAGTATTTCTCAATGAAAAATGTGCATGTAAACGAATTGTCTCTCGTTGAATGACAACAAAGACTTTATTGAAGAATCCCTACTGTTCACCAATCACCGACGAAGGGGCGTAGACTTTGGCTCTGAACTTCGGCTTGCCTCCAGAAAAAAATGTTGTGTGCCCGAACTGCGAATAAAACCCTCACTGAATTCCAAACCGAACAAAAAAACATCACAAAATGTCATCATAATATATGCACGAACTCTTACGAACTGTTTCTGGTGGGAAGAATGCGGACGCCTTTACTTATTGGTAGGAAGAGGTTTGGTCCAAATCGAATGTTAGGTACTATATTTATTGAAAATTATCTGAATCCTATAAATTAAAATGGCCAATTTGGGTGCAATCAATTAGCTTAATTTCTCTGATATAAAATGTACTTTCAACAAAAGCCGGGGGAGGTGGGGGTGGGGGGGTTCTACTAAGCTATATAGAATTGTTTTAAGAAGGTCATACCAAGGATCATTTTACTATTTGATTATGAATTTTAAGACCCTTTGAAGTATCCCCCCCCAAAATATATATATTTGATTAAAAAAAAGATTTGGCCTTACTGCTATTAGCCTACACAAACGCATTGAATAACATATTCACTACATGGAACAACAGATAGTCCCCCCAAAAAATCTAAAAGAAATTTGTTCTGAAGTGTCTATCCTATATCTAAGAGAGATAGGAAAGATCAGCAAACATTTTTATTTAATTTTTGACATGTATTTAACCACTTATTTTTTTCACTAAACAGTCTTCATATACAGTACCAGTCAAAAGTCTGGACACACCTACTCATTCCCGGGTGTTTCTTTATTTTTACTATTTTCTACATTGTAGAATAATAGTGAAGACATCAAAACTATGAAATAACACATATGGAACCAAAAAAGAGATTCTTAAAAGTAGCCACCCTTTGCGTTGATGACAGCTTTGCACACTCTTGGCATTCTCTCAACCAGCTTCATGAGGTAGTCACCTGGAATGCATTTCCATTAACAGGTGAGCCTTGTTAAAAGTTAATTTGTGGAATTCCTTTCCTTCTTAATGTCACGCCCTGGCTCTGGGGACCCTTATATTGTTGAGCCAGGGTGTGGAGTTTCTATGTGTTATTTTCTATGTTGTGTTCTAGTTCGTGTTTTCTATGTTGGCCAGGGTGGTTCCCAATCAGAGGCAGCTGATTCTCATTGTCTCTGATTGGGAACCATACTTAGGCAGCCTGTTGGCACTTTTGTTTTGTGGGATCTTGATCCGTAAGGTTTGTGTTTAACCCTAGGACTTCACGTATCGTTTATTGTTTTGTTCGTGTCTGTACTCATTAAAAGAATGTACGCTTATCACGCTGCGCCTTGGTCCGCTGTTTCTAACGATCGTGACACTTAATGTGTTTGAGCCAATCAGTTGTGTTGGGATAAGGTAGGGGTGGTACACAGAAGATAGCCCTATTTGGTAAAAGATCAAGTCTATATTATGGAAAGAACAGCCCAAATAAGCAAAGAGAAATGACAGTCCATTACTTTGAGACATGAAGGTCAGTCAATCCGGAACATTTCAAGAACTTTGAAAGTTTCTGCAAGTGCAGTCGCAAAAAACATCAAGTGCTATGATGAAACTGGCTAACATGAGGACTGCCACAGGAATGGAAGACCCAGAGTTACCTCTGCTGCAGAGGATAAGTTCATTAGAGTAACTGCACCTCAGATTGCAGCCCAAATAAATGCTTCACAGAGTTAAAGTAACAGACATATCTCAACATCAGCTGTTCAGAGGAGACTGCATGAATCAGGCCTTCATGGACGAATTGCTGCAAAGAAACCACTACCAATAATAAGAAGAGACTTGCTTGGGCCAAGAAACACAAGCAATGGACATTAGACTGGTGGAAATCTGTCCTCTGGTCTAATGAGTCCAAATGTGAGATTTTTGTTTCCAACCGCCGTATCTTTGTGAGATGCAGAGTAGGTGAACAGATGATCTCCGCATGTGTGTTTCCCACCGTGAAGCATGGAGGAAGAGCTGTGATGGTGTGGGGGTGCTTTGCTGGTGGCACTGTCTGTGATTTATTTAGAATTCAAGGCACCCTTAACCAGCATGGCTACCACAGCATCCCATCTGGTTTGCGCTTAGTGGGACAATCTTTTTTTTTTTCAACAGGACAATGACCCAACACACCTCCAGGCTGTGTAAGGGCTATTTGACCAAGAAGGAGAGTGATGGAGTGCTGCATCAGATGACCTGGCCTCCACAATCACCCGACCTTAACCCAATTGAGATGGTTTGGGATGAGTTGGACGGCAGAGTGAAGGAAAAGCAGCCAACAAGTGTTCAGCATATGTGGGAAAAGCATTCCAGGTGAAGCTGGTTGAGAGAATGCCAAGAGTTTGCAAAGCTGTCATCAAGGCAAAGGGTGGCTACTTTAAAGAATCTAAAATCTAAAATATATTTGGATTTGTTTAACACTTTTTTGGTTATTACATGATTCCATATGTGTTATTTCATAGTTTTGATGTCTTCACTATTCTACAATGTAGAAAATAGTAAAAAATTAAGTAAAACCCTTGAATGAGAAGATGTGTCCAAACTTTTGACTGGTACTGTATACTTCCATACATTTTTTAGACTGGTACCAGGGACCTTCAGACGAGTCTTGTGAGGCCTGTGGGTGTCCTAGAGTAAAAAGCCATCGTGTTCGTGAGAGTCTAATTTTCCATAGATGGGTCATAATAGTTTGTAGGCCAAACCGTTCGGACGCTACAGACGATTTTGTGAGAAGACAGATTTTCGGGATGTCTCGTGACGTCTTATGGTCTGACAAACACTGCTCTAGCTCTGTAAACTTTCACCCCAGATGCGGAACTGTTACATAGGCTGATGTAGTGGATTGAGATGCATCCAATTTAAAAAAACGGATATCTCTAGTTTAATCTGACGATTCATGCGAATGTGTTAATTATGATAATTATATTTATCCTATAAACTACTACTGGTTGTAGCCATCAATTGTCCCATTAACAATCACCCATGTTAGCAAACATATTTAATTTCAAACGTTACATTTCTCTAGTATAGGCTTCTTATCGTAATGAACGATATCAGCAAAATGCCTGCGATAAGTGATCGGTATGGTCGGTGTCGATCATTTTTGGTTTATCGTCCTAGCTCTACTCTGTGATCTCTACAAGATGATCCAGATAGACTAGTAGATTATTTCAGGAACCCTACATTATTAGAGCTAACATATAAATACCACATTGCAGGTTTTACTGTATATGACCCCTGGCTTTTTTTGTGTGTAGCATTTTCAGTCATTAAATGTGAGAAGTGTTTATTAGTTAGTTATGTCAGACCTACGTCCACTGCACACGTGACACTAGTATTATGGTATGAATTAAAATGTGTTGAAATGATGTACTGATGTACTGTGGTTTGAGAGATAAAGGCTGCTATAGAAAGATATCAGGATAATATTATAATGTACTCATCACCAGAAAGCTCTTCAACAGTCTCCCGACAACGATGGTGCAGCATGTCTCACAAAGAGTGATGGCACTGAGTGACGGCACAGAGTGACGGCACTGTTGCACCATCAGATCTCATATTTCAGGGTCCAGTTTTTCCAGAATGAAGAAGAAACACTTTTTTTGGGTCATTTTATTTGACCATGGGAAAAAAAGTGCTACTGCGTAAATAGGTTACCACATTGCAGTTTTGATTGCATTAAAACTTTTGGCATTGTCTATAGTGAATGTGGGCGTTGTATACTGCAATGAAACATCATAGATATATGTACATTGTCTTCATTACAGCTTGTGCCAAGCAGACCTATGTGTACTGGAGTCTTGACATTAGTATGATGGTATGACTGCAGCAAATTCCCAGAGTTAGCATGATCTACTGTGGGCTGGGAGAAGGCGGCCATTGAGGCATATGAGGATATTATTTCTGTAGCTCTTAATCAGAAGGTTTATTTGGCTCTTCAACAGTCTCCCAATAATGTACTGTGCTGCATGTCTCACAAAGAGTGACGGCACAGAGTTTTCTCTCCGTTAGTCAGCACCTCTACATATACTTTGGGGTGTGTGTCAGCTCATGCATTTTATCAGAATGAAGAGTTGAGATGTTAGAAACATCATTCCCTGACTCACAGAATGTCAGAAATATAGCATAGCTAACAAATGTACCTACTTAAAGCATATGCATATCATTGATTACTGTTTAATTGACATTCAGGTGGTCCTTGAAGGCCTTTTCTAAGGGGGGCTTTGTGTGTTGGTGGGGTTTTGTGTGTGTGTTATTACATTGGTGCGCATCCCAGTTTTAACAATGTGTGTGGGACTCTTTTGTGCAGGGTTAGAGTGGCATGCCCAGGTGCAGATATGACCACAGATAAGGACCAGTCCATGGATGACCAGTCTCCTGCTGTGGTCTTTGCTGCCAAGGGCATCGACGTCACTCCTAACAAAGATGAGGGAGTTCTCAAGGTAGGCTTCAACCTCATTCCCAACCTCCTCTGTCAGGGACAAACTCTGTCTTGACATACAGCAACCTGGTCTCAGAGCATTTCGTATTATTTTGTACGTAAACTGAGACACTCCTTTTGGTATGATATGTTACGTTTCGAATGGTATGTATTAATTTGTGGATGTGCATGATCCATTTCGTATGATACAAAGGGTTAGGATTAAGGTTAGGGTTAAGGTTAGGAGTTAGGTTAAAGGGTTAAGGTTAGGAGTTAGGTTAAAGGGTTAAGGTTAGTGTTAGGGGAAGGGTTAGCTAACATGCTAAGTAGTTGCAAAGTAGCTAAAAAGTAGTAAGTAGTTGAAAAGTTGCTAATTAGCTACAATGCTAAAGTTGTCCGTGATGAGATTCCAACACGCAACTTTTGGGTTGCTAGATGTTCGCGTTATACGCCCACCCATCCACCCCGGCCAACCACCTCCTCCATTTTTGCCTGTAACCATACCAAATGTAACATATCCCACTAATTTGAGTGTTTCAGGTTTACATTTACTATGTTACATCTAGTCTATGAGACCAGGCTGCATACAGGAGTCCAGCTCAACATATTAAATGAAGCATGCACACAAAGTCTTCCCTTTGGCACAGTAATCAGAGAGACTTCAGAGAAATGCATCTTTCATAATTCTGCCACCACTCAAGAGTATTCCTTTGTATTGAGCACATCCTCCTGTCCCGGTGTTACTTCTAAAACAGAGCATAGCAAAAAATGCATAACTGTTAGGATGAAAAATAATAATAGGGGGTACATGAAAAAGAAATATTTTACATGAAGAAACCATCATCACTGTCTAGCTAGAGAAACAAGTACTAGCATGCTGAGGAGATTATCTCAGGGCTGACATCTGTTCTTTGTACAGGTGGTGAAAAACCAGGGAGAGGATGGGGACAGACCCATGATTGGGGACAAGGTAGCAGTGCACTACACTGGCAAACTACTCAATGGGAAGAAGTTTGACTCCAGTATGGAACGCAAGAAACCCTTCACCTTCAGTCTGGGAAAGGGTATGTCCGAGTCTGCCTCTTACTGCACTACTTGTTTCTCAGATACCTTTTCAGCTGAAGAGGAACTGTCATCAGGACATACAGATGTACATATAGCATATATTATACTTACATCTCACATTTATGTGGCACCTGTGTGACATCTGTATGTGTGGAAGGGGCAATGAGTGTGAAGGGGGGGGGGGGGGGTGTAACATCTTATTAATCCGTCGTATGTATCGCCCATATGTCACTGCATATGTCAATGCATATGTAGCCTACATCTGTTCATCATGTCTCTAATTTTATATCACTCCACAGGTCAGGTGATTAAGGGCTTGGATATTGGTGTCTCCTCTATGCAGAGAGGAGAGGTGTGCATGCTCCTCTGTAAACCAGCATATGCTTATGGGTCAGCTGGATGCCCGCCCAAAATACCTCCCAACGCCATGCTACAGTTTGAGGTAGGTAAAGCATAGTGCTTTCCAAGGGGATGATGGAAATAGGCCTTCCTCTGCACGTAACAGGTTTCCCCTTTATATTCTGACTGCACATTGTCCTAGATTCTCTCTCGGCATTGTGAACAGAACACATAACACTGTCTCTGTCATAATTTTCATCATTATGGAATCTTATGATTACCATTGTGTAAAAGTGTGCCACTGCTGCTAGTGTTGCTATGGCAACACATGGATGTAACGTGACGTTTTATTGTGTCCTTACGTGTTTATTCACTTCCTGTAGGTGGAGCTGCTGAGCTTCAAAGGGGAGGTGCTGACGGACGACGGCGGCATCACAAGGAGGATAAAGGTCAAAGGGGAGGGCTATAATAACCCCAACGATGGATCAACTGTCCACGGTAAGGCGGACATGCTCTCTCTCTATCACATTCACTGTGATCTTGGTGATCAATATGTTTAACTGATTTTGGTACAAAGGCTTTGTCTCACATTAACCAGGTTTCCATCCAACCTTTTTATGTGAGTACAGTACATGGAAATGACAAATTCGTCAGTCAACTTTCCAAATGTCGACAAAACAAATTATGCTAGAGAAAGTGAGCTCTTTTTGTGTTGGTAAAATGCATTATGTGAGAAATGGCGGTATTATTGTAACCATCATATCAAAGTAAACTTGGTCACGCAATTATATGTTGTGTGGTCCTCTCACTACAACTCGGGAAAGCATGCAGTTTAATTTATTAGGCTGCAGATGAAATAAGTTATGTTGAACTTCACAGGGTGGTGAAAGTGCAAGGTGATGAGCTTAATGCTCCTTTCCAATAAATATTGAGGGTCTTATTCTGGTGACATGATGATCGATGCTTGGCTGCTGTTTGACAAATAAAAATAATATTTTGTCCATAATAATGTCATCATGTAGGCTAGCCTACCCGCACTGTATATCTGCAAGCTGTTGGGTAGAGTGCACGTGCCAAGACCAGAGTGGGCATATTCGCTATATAACTGCAATTTATTTTGTGACAAAACCATCAGTAAAGTTGAAAATGCGATGGAAACCTATTTAACTTGTATTTTTTTATTCGGTACATGGGAATTTAACCACAAAAGTTATTTTTATGTGCAGTACGTCATCATTCACAGCCTTTTATCTGCAACAAGTCAATTTGATGGAATCGCATATCTGGTGGGAAAATGCGCATATTGTTTTTATGCAGATTTTTGGATGGAAACCTAGCTAATGACTGTGATCAGATTGATTGAGATCAAAATATTTATCGATTTTTATACAGTCTCAAACAAGACAAAAAAACATATTGAACACTCAAACTAAACATGTTGTGAACAATGAAAACTACATTATGTGATCTGAACAGCCTATTCCCATTAAGTAAAATATAATAATATTAATATTTTCCATTTAAAAAAATCTTGTTTTCAATTGCCTCCTGTATCCCACAGTGCACCTGGAGGGTCGCTGTGAAGAGCGTCTGTTTGACTCCAGGGATGTGCACTTCGTGGTGGGCGAGTCAGAGGACATGGGCGTTCCTCTGGGTGTAGACAGGGCCATGGAGAAGATGCAGAAAGGAGAATGCTGCATGCTCTACTTAAAACCCAAGTAAGGGCTTCTAATCTACTCTACTCCCTATCGCTAGTGATGGGAAAACTAGGCTTTCTGAAGGCTTCGGCACTTTCACCAAATTGTGCCAAAAAACTGTGAATTACTCGTAGCTTCATTATTTATTCACAATGCACATTAGTGACATTTGCTGGTCAACAATAAATAGCAGAAAGTGATTATCAGATAGACGTTTTCGTTCTCCACTGGTTTTTATCAAAACTCCCATGGGGCAGCAGTAAGTTGTTGGCTTTAGTAGCCTATAATCAGTTTGAATTCCAGGTTCACATCATGCTTCCCTTTGCCTTCAAGTTTACCATTTTTTAAAAACTGAATTTATGGCATTAGTTAGGATGCTTAAGACAGAAGCTTATACAATACTAAATACATCAAATTATCAGAACAACAGTGCAGAAAGTGTGGTTTCACATAAAACTATTTTCAAAATAGTATGCCTTCAACAGGATTCTACCTCACCCACACAGGACTACCCGCCAACGCCTCGATCACACCAATAGGGGCGGCAGGTAGCTTAGTGGTTAAGAGTGTTGTGGCAGTAACCGAAAGGTCGCTGGTTCTAATTCCCGAGCTGACTAGGTGAAAAATCTGTCGATGTGCCCTTGAGCAAGGCACTTAACCCTAATTGCTCCTGTAAGTCGCTCTGGATAAGAGCGTCTGCTAAATGACTAAAATGTAAAAATGTTGCGCAAACTGGTAGGCAGCATCATCTGGATATGTGTGCTACAAAGGTTCAACATTCACCTTCTGCTACAATTTCTGTCAAGCCGTGAACGCATACAGTTTGACACATACATTTGATAAATCCAACGTATGCACCACACAGAACGTACTGCAACTGCCTCTGCAATGCAGCAAGGCAAATGCAGCGTTCCATTGGAAATTAATGTACCAAAATGCAGTGAGGCTGTCAGTGTGATGGGAGTTGTAAGCTACCGGTCAGGTGAAACTTTTTATACAAAATCCTACAATTATACAAAATCCTACCTATATTTGTAAGTACTATGTCCAGTAGAGGTCGGTGTTTGAAAGCAGCTTGAAATCGAAGAAAGCACTGGAATCATTGCGAAATCAAATCACAAATCACATGAACAGACTAAGCTTCGGACGTCATTGATACATGCATTGGCACACTGCTTCAAAATGTTCTGCTTTCGCCTCGATCACACCGATAGCGTTTTTGCATTTTGGTACACCAGAAGTACATTAATTTCAAATCAAATCAAAATGTATTTGTCACATGCGCCGAATACAACTGTCACGTTCGTTCATAGACGGGTCAGACCAAGGTGCAGCGTGATATGCATACATGTTTATTTGAACCGAATAAACAACGACAAAACAACAAACTAAGTCCAAGGTACACAAACAACATACCTCACACAGAACAAGATCCCACCACTACACAGTGCCAATAGGCTGCCTAAGTATGGTCCCCAATCAGAGACAACGAGCGACAGCTGCCTCTGATTGGGAACCACACCGGCCAACATAGAAATACACATACTAGATAAACACCCATTGAAAACGCACAACAAAGAATATACACACCCTGACTCAACATTTAAGCGTCCCCTGAGTCAGGGCGTGACAGTAACAGGTGTAGACCTTACTGTGAAATGCTTACTTACAAGCCCTTAACCAACAATGCAGTTTTATTTTAAGAAATAGAGTTAAGAAAATATTTACTAAATAAAATGAAAAATGAAAAACGTAACACAATAAAATAACAATAATGAGGCTATATACAGGGGATACCGGTACCGAGTCAATGTGTGGGGGTACAGGTTAGTTGAGGTAATTTGTACATGTAGGTAGGGGTAAAGTGACTATGCACAGATAATAAACAGCGAGTAGCAGCAGTGTAGCAGCAAGGGGGGGGGGGTCAATGCAAATAGTCCGGGTGGCCATTTCATTAAAAGTTCAACAGTGTTATGGCTTGGGGGTGGAAGCTGTTAAGGAGCCTTTTGGACCTAGACTTGGCGCTCCGGTACTGCTTGCCGTGCGGTAGCAGAGAGAACAGTCTATGACTAGGGTGGCTGGAGTCTTTTACCATTTTTTGGGCCTTCCTCTGTCACCGCCTAGTATAGAGGTCCTGGATGGCAGGAAGCTTGTTCCCAGTGATGTACTGGGCTGTACGCACTACCCTCTGGCAGCGTTGTGTTGCAGAGGCAGTTGCAGTGCATTCTGTGTGGTGCATACGTTGGATTTATTGAACGTATGCGTCAAACTGTATGCATAAACGGCATTACAGAAATGGTAGCAGAAGGTGAATGTTGAACTTTTGTTGCACACATATCCAGATGATGCTGTGTACCATTTTGCGCAATGACGCTGTCGGTGTGATCGAGGCGTCAGTGATTTTGACGCATGCCTCGGAGCTCCGGTATCAAACGTAACATCACTACCTATCGCTGAAGTGTCCCTGTTGCAACACAAAGTAGATACACTCATAACCAAATAATGTTGTTGACTCATCCTAGACTCGTATTTGTGGCCAGATCATAAATAAATAAAAATAAAAAACACTTCAAAAACCCCACCTCAAACTTGTATCTCAAACAGACCATAAAAAAAAGAAATCCTGCTATTTCCTCATAGAGGATGATGCCATCATCCTGAGGAGGAAGAGCTAGCCAATCAGTGGTCTACTCGCATGAATTATTTTTAATGACCAGTATACGTCCACACCATTCTGTTGTTGCGGTAAGCCCACACCATTGCAACATATAAAAGCATTATTTTGGAAGGAAAACTATTTCACTCATATTGTAATTAATTATAGATAATATTTCATAGAAATCTGGAAACGCTGCAGTTACTTTAAAGGGTCAATCTGCATTTGCTACATATACTTTTTGATTTATAAATTAATGATATGTACCCATTGATTCTTGAAGACTACAACTTATAAACGCCTCTAGAGCTTAGTTCAACTGTCATACCCCATGAGAACTCCAATGTTTGTAAACAAACATTGCCTCAAAACATGGTTAAAACTATAATTTTGATATCATGGATGGTCAGACCTTGCATCCATAGCTCTGTCTATGAATTTGAGAGTGGTTACATTTCTCCAGCCCCATCCCTCAGCTTTTTACCGAAACAGGGTCGGGAAAAACGCTGTGTTATTGTTTCAACTGCAGATTGCTACTTTAAACAAGCATCCCTATAGACAAATCTTGATTTTAGGTATGCCTTTCATGGAACAGGTGTGTGTCAGGACTAATCAGCCATACAATACTCTGTCTTGTTTTTTGTAGGTATGGTTTCGGGAAAGAGGGTAGAGCACAGTATAAGATTGGACCAAACTCAGACCTCGTGTACGAAGTGACTTTAAACAACTTTCAGAAGGTGAGTTCCACTTGCTGGATTAGACAGGGTAACAACAATGTGTTCAAGTATCCTAATAGTGTCTCTGGAAGATACCAACAGATTGCTTTTATTTGAGCTGGTGGAGTTTAAACAATGAGGGTCTCAGTTAGATATTGCATAATGGCAGAGTGACCCTGGAGAAAGTAATGGGTCGAAACAGGCATCATCTCAATGAAAGTCAAATCGCCTCCTCTGAAATTGATAACAATATGTTTTCTTTTCAAGGCCAAAGAATCCTGGGAGTTGGATCAGAAGGAGAAACTGAAATTGTCTGCTGCAGCCAAACAGAAAGGGACCCAATATTTCAAGGTATAGTGGGCCATCTCTGTCATTCAGACAATAGACAAAATCTCATGGCCATTGGATGCATCTGTGTATGAATATTTCAAAAAACTTGAACCAAACCCTGTGAACTTGCAGAACTTCAACCCTGCAAACGAGTTCACAAGTACGTTTCAGAATTTTTCATTTATTTAACGTTTTATTGAGACAAATAGCGAAATTATCGTAGTGCAAAAGCATTGTACGAAGTGTAAAAATGACCATAAACCTCATTATAACCTGGAAGCGTAATTTCATTTGAAACTTTTCTTCAACAACATGCGTTATGAAGAGGTGACTATTTATGTATTACTAAACTCTAGTTAAATAATGGTCTCCTCATACCACACATTGTTGAAGAGAAGCTTCAAATTAAATCACACTGTGAGATTATAATTAGGTTCACAGTTTTTTTTGTACTTTGTACATTGCTTTTGAACAAACCTACTAAACTTAGCCCATGTGTTGTCCCTGGTTGTAGGCTGGCCGTTACCTTCAGGCAGTGGTCCAGTACCAGCGCATTGTGTCTTGGCTGGAGATGGAGTTTGGTGTGGGCAAGGAGCAGCAGCAGAAGCTCCAGGACTTCCTACTGGCCGCCCAGCTCAACCTGGCCATGTGCTACCTGAAGCTGAGAGAGTACGCACTGGTTGTGGAGAACTGCAACAAGGTACACTGCATACCTGGCACTACGCATGAGAAACCCCACACACAAACATATACACGTATACCATATACTGAAGCCACACAGAGCATGCAGCTAATGCCTGTTCATTGAATAGCATTAAGGTGTGGTGTGTCTATGACTTTTTGCTGGGTCAGTGGGGTTGTATACATGTATTCATCTGTTTGGAAGCATTAAATTTACAATTACACATTTTCAACTTTTTTAATCAGCTTTATAAACTAATAATTAGCTCTTTAAAACTACTTATAAAGCCCTTTATAAATCCCTGTAGGTACACCTTCATGTAATATGTTACAAATGTGTCTATGCGTGTATCTCCTAGGTGATAGAGCTGGATGAGAAGAATGAGAAGGCTCTGTACCGGCGTGGGGAGGCTCGTCTCTTCCGTAACGAGTTCAGCCTGGCCATGTCTGACTTTAAACTGGTGCTGCAGGTCAACTCCTCCAACCGGGCCGCACGCGGTCAAGTATCCAACTGTCAACGCAAGATCCGGGAACACCACGAAAAGGACAAGAAGATCTATGCCAACATGTTCCAGAAGTTCGCTGAGCATGACGTCAAGGTCTGTAACAACGTCTTTCACAGTCTAGATGGGCTCCATTCCAAATGGCACCCTATTCCCTATATAGTGCACTACTTTTAAATAGAGCCCTAAGGGCCCTGGTCAAAAGTAGTGCACTATATAAGGAATAGGGTTCCATTTGGGACGTAGTCTGTATGTGTAATCAGTTGTACAATCTGACCTGCTGGTTCACTGTTCTGTTTGAGTAAATGGATACATGTGATTTCACACATTTATCTATTTCAATCATCTCTGCTGTGCTGAAGACCTATTGTGGTCCATTGTTCATGGTTTAGATATTCACGTTTACTGGTAGTAGGCTGACACCTAGTGGTAGTACTGAGTAGCAACTTTATTTGATCTTCAGTTATCAAATTCTCTCATTATAATATAATATATGCCATTTAGCAGACACTTTTATCCAAGTGACTCATTAATATTTTTTTAAAATGTATGGGTGGTCCTGGGACTCAAACCCACTATTCTGGTGTGGCAAGAACCATGCTCTACCAACTGAGCTACAAAGGACCACTCATTGATGCTTCCTTTTTACTCCATAATCTATAATCAATTTGTGTCTTCTTTAACATAAACATTTATATTATACTAATTAATATTGCAAAACAAAATGTAAAAAAAGTGATTTATTTGAGCAAAATGGAAGAAATCTACACATGACTTCCATAAACATGCTTTACTCAAGTCCTGCTCCTTTGTATCTGTTTGCTCAACAGGCAGGGAAAGGGAAGAGGAGGAGGGGGGAGGACAGTGGAGCGATGAACGAGAACCATCAAGTGGCCATTAAGAGGCGACGCAGAAGTCAGGACCATGGCCAGGACTGTCCCTGATGCTCCAGAGGATGTCTGGAGGAGGGCAAAGCCAGGGGGGCAGGTCTCCCCTCGCTACCCAAACAGAGACCATGGGTCTGAGGCAGGGGTTGGACCATACCCCTCCACCCTGATCTCATCATCCCCTACCTACCCCTCCACCATGTGTGCTGTACCCCGCACGACAGACAGGGGGCATGAGTGAGTGGGGAAGGGTGCAAGCCAAACCGCAATCCTTCCTTCAGTCTATAACATGGAATCCCGTCCAGGTCCAATCCTCAACCTCTTGTGTTGCGCAATTCCTCCAAATGCACACCTCAATTGAACTCAAATCCACAGCGTGCATTCTGTTGATAATCAAATCAAATGAAATCAAATGAATCATATAAGATAATACAATACAATATAATTTTGTTTGGCATTGCATTTTCCCATTTTGCACATGCAGATGAACAACAGGAATCATTGTATTTTGGTTGCTTTGATCTATTGGTTGGGATGTCTGGGGTTGCCTTGCACCTTGGGCTTACAGTCACCATTGGAATCCTAAATATATATATTTGGCCATGTGGAACAGTGGTGCGACGCTGAGCCACTATAACAGATAAAACAGCTGGCATCATCGTCAGCTAGTTTTCATGACACCCGCAGTCCCAAAAGACTAGTTATGTTTAGACAATGAGTCATACAGTATATTTGCACAGACAGTTTGGCTGAAGAACCTCCCACTCTTTACTCTTGAACATAGAGAATAAACAAGTACAGACTCATGGACCATTGCATGCTACAGATGTTACATACTGTTATGTGTTTGCTACTCTCTTTGACTGTCCGGGAAGTCCAATAATGAAGCTTTAAGTCTCAGCTTTCCAAGCTGCTGTCTAGTCCTGTCTGACTTCAACCTTTCATTCTCTCCTGGACAAATGCTTTTTTCCATCTACGCTGTTAGAATTTGGGTTATGTGACTGATAAATAGGGCATATAGGTTCTAGTTGTGTAGTTCTCTTCCTCCCCAGTCCTGGAATGGGTGACTGTACTGTCTGACTCTGTTTAATACACTTATTTCCCTCTTATTATCCTCTACTAAAGGAGTGTTCAATTATGGACAGGGATTCACTTCGATCTTCAGCTAAGATTGTAAAACCACCAATGTTGTCTTTTTATGAAAAATAACACTCAATGATTCAAGCTTTGGATACAATCTGGGCTTTTTCTTTTTTTTTTTTACATTTGCTTATGCATTCGTTGGACATCAGGCCCTTGGGTGTCTTAATGATATTATTTATCATTGTGAAACAAACAAAAAAAGGCAAGGTTAAACTCAATATAAAAAGAAACCATTGACTCCTTGTGTATGCTTTTTTATTTTTATTAAAAATGTCTGTACCCAACACTATTTATTGGAAGGTAGTTACCTATACCTACAGTCATGCCACATGGTTAGGAGTTGAGTGTAGTGTTGCCAGGATTAGATATCAGAGCATAGAAACCTTATCAAGAGTTTCTATGCTAATAACGTCCATAATATTTGTTCACCAATGCTTTGGATACAAATGGCCTGCTTCAATTCGTACTGTTTTCTATGGGAGCCAACTATTAATGATATTGGACTACACTGAGCGTTAGATATAACGGGGTCTTAGAGTGTTATAATGCTATATATCACGTACTGTACAGAAGCCTGCTGTAAGTGTTATTAACATGACACAGATGCTATTGAAACTGTGTATCATCCAATGATTTCAATGATCAGAGATCCAATGATTTTTGCAAATTTGCAAATTCAGGCATTAGAGATTAAGCTTTTAGTTTGCATTGACCTGCCACCTACCCCAACTGTACTGTTAGTGATAAGTGTTCTTTACCAAGGGACATTAGTGAAAAAGTGACTGGATCTCAATGGTGTTCAGTCAGAGGAACAAGATGATGTCCTTCTGTGTGTAAACATTTTAAGATAAAATAACTTGGAAAGGAACAAAGAAAACCCAGTCAAAAAGCCCCAATATCAATTGCCTGTAAAGAGAACTTGAAATTGTATTTTTTTTACTCTGTTTTAAACCAAATGCTGTATAAGTTAGGTAATATCATGAGTCTAGTGTTGCTCTCTAGCGATATGTTTTTGTGGAACAAAAACCTATATTACTTGAGGTGTCAAACAAGGGTGATGTACTGTAGGTAGGACACCATGTGTATCTATGGAAATAAAAGCGGAGTCAGACACCATTTCAGTTGATGAGATAGTGTGTCCCTGTTGTAGGCTTAGTTGTATAATATCTTCACTACAAGTAATATATTTCCTGTTGTAACTCGTGTTTTATATTTTACTGCCGAACCCATAAGTTCTCTGGTGGAGGTAATGTAAAATATCTTCAACCAGAAATAAGGGTTGTTATACCCAGGCACTAAGCTATCAGCTCTCTTCACTTCTGGCCTGAAATGTCAAATACAGAAAGGGTACAAATGTCATATTTTATCATTTGACATATGAATGCAGAAGGCAATAGTACAAAGTACAACTTGTCACTCAACACAGTCACACTGAAAGTCTCTAACAGAATGATCTCATAGTACCACATACTGTAGGCATGTTGTATAACCTGATAACTGGCACACTTTTAATAGGCATTCTGTCTTACCTTACAAACAACGTCAAGCTTCCTCATATTTGAATTGCAAGGAGCACACAATATTAGACTTCTTCAGGTTTTGTACTTTTCTTTTTTATTTACTGTTAATGCAATACCATAACAGTGACCCTTTCAAACGCTTGTTTATGTTAAGATGACATCGGCATTATGTATTTTCAGTCTCTCCCTGGATTGGCTACTCTTTCAAATTTCAAATGAGTATTAAAAAAGGTAGGAAATAATGGGCCAGTTTCCCAGATCCAAGACTAAAATGGATTCTCAATGGAGATTCTGAGAGATATATTGAGTGAATATTACATTTACATACAGTGGGGAGAACAAGTATTTGATACACTGCCGATTTTGCAGGTTTTCCTACTTACAAAGCATGTAGAGGTCTGTAATTTTTATCATAGGTACACTTCAACTGTGAAAGACGGAATCTAAAACCAAAATCCAGAAAATCACATTGTATGATTTTTAAGTAATTAATTTGCATTTTATTGCATGACATAAGTATTTGATCACCTACCAACCAGTAAGAATTCCGGCTCTCACAGACCTGTTAGTTTTTCTTTAAGAAGCCCTCCTGTTCTCCACTCATTACCTGTATTAACTGCACCTGTTTTAACTCGTTACCTGTATAAAAGACACCTGTCCACACACTCAATCAAACAGACTCCAACCTCTCCACAATGGCCAAGACCAGAGAGCTGTGTAAGGACATCAGGGATAAAATTGTAGACCTGCACAAGGCTGGGATGGGCTACAGGACAATAGGCAAGCAGCTTGGTGAGAAGGCAACAACTGTTGGTGCAATTATTAGAAAATGGAAGAAGTTCAAGATGACGGTCAATCACCATCGGTCTGGGCCTCCATGCAAGATCTCACCTCGTGGGGCATCAATGATCATGAGGAAGGTGAGGGATCAGCCCAGAACTACACGGCAGGACCTGGTCAATGACCTGAAGAGAGCTGGGACCAGTCTCAAAGAAAACCATTAGTAACACACTACGCCGTCATGGATTAAAATCCTGCAGCGCACGCAAGGTCCCCCTGCTCAAGCCTGGGCATGTCCAGGCCTGTCTGAAGTTTGCCAATGACCATCTGGATGATCCAGAGGAGGAATGGGAGAAGGTCATGTGGTGTGATGAGACAAAAATAGAGCTTTTTGGTCTAAACTCCACTCGCCGTGTTTGGAGGAAGAAGAAGGATGAGTACAACCCCAAGAACACCATCCCAACCGTGAAGCATGGAGGTGGAAACATCATTCTTTGGGGATGCTTTTCTGCAAAGGGGACAGGACGACTGCACCGTATTGAGGGGAGGATGAATGGGGCCATGTATCGTGAGATCTTGGCCAACAACCTCCTTCCCTCAGTAAGAGCATTGAAGATGGGTCGTGGCTGGGTCTTCCAGCATGACAACGACCCGAAACACACAGCCAGGGCAACTAAGGAGTGGCTCCGTAAGAAGCATCTCAAGGTCCTGGAGTGGCCTAGCCAGTCTCCAGACCTGAACCCAATAGAAAATCTTTGGAGGGAGCTGAAAGTCCGTATTGCCCAGCGACAGCCCCGAAACCTGAAGGATCTGGAGAAGGTCTGTATGGAGGAGTGGGCCAAAATCCCTGCTGCAGTGTGTGCAAACCTGGTCAAGACCTACAGGAAACGTATGATCTCTGTAATTGCAAACAAAGGTTTCTGTACCAAATATTAAGATCTGCTTTTCTGATGTATCGAATACTTATGTCATGCAATAAAATGCAAATTAATTACTTAAAAATCATACAATGTGATTTTCTGGATTTTGGTTTTAGATTCCGTCTTTCACAGTTGAAGTGTACCTATGATAAAAATTACAGACCTCTACATGCTTTGTAAGTAGGTGTCACGATCGTCGAGGAGTGAAGGAGACCAAGGCGCAGCGAGTGAAAAGAACATGATGACTTTATTTAATAAAGCAACCACGAAAAACAACAAATGACGATAGTGAAGTCCTCTGTAACACTGACAGAAACATGGAACAAAAACCCACAAACCAAGGAGAAACCACACAGTTTAAATATGGCTCCCAATCAGAGATAACGAGCCGACAGCTGACACTCGTTACCTCCGATTGGGAGTCATATGACTAATCGAGAACAATACCCAAACATAGAAATGAACAACTAGAATACCCAACATAGAAATACACCCAAACAATGAAAATGAACAACCCTGGCTCAAATAATCAAAGTCCGTGGAGCCAGAGTATCACAGTACCCCCCCCTAAAGGTGCGCACTCCGGGCGCACCAGCATACAGTCTAGGGGAGGGTCTGGGTGGGCGTCTGTCCATGGTGGCGGCTCTGGCCCAGGTCGTGGTCCCCACCCCACCTTAGTCACTATCCGCTTCCGTAGCCCCCTCCACCTGACCACCCCCCAATTAAACCCCACTGGATTAAGGGGCGGCACCGGACTAAGGGGCAGCACCGGGCTAAGGGGCAGCACCGGACTGAGGGACAGTACCTGACTAAGGGGCAGCACCGGACTGAATGGCGGATCCTGGCTGGCTGGCTCTGGCGGATCCTGGCTGGACGGCTCTGGCGGATCCTGGCTGGACGGCTCTGGCGGATCCTGGCTGGACGGCTCTGGCGGATCCTGGCTGGACGGCTCTGGCGGATCCTGGCTGGCGGACGGCTCTGGCTGATCCTGTCTGGCGGAAGGCTCTGGCTGATCCTGTCTGGCGGAAGGCTCTGGCTGATCCTGTCTGGCGGAAGGCTCTGGCTGATCCTGTCTGGCGGAAGGCTCTGGCTGATCCTGTCTGGCGGAAGGCTCTGGCTGATCCTGTCTGGCGGAAGGCTCTGGCTGATCCTGTCTGGCGGAAGGCTCTGGCTGCTCCTGTCTGGCGGAAGGCTCCGGCTGCTCCTGTCTGGCGGAGAGCTCTAGCGGCTCCGGTCTGGCGGACGGCTCTGAAGGCTCATGGCAGACGGGCGGCTTTGTAGGCTCAGTACAGACGGGCAGTTCCTGCGGCGCTTGGCAGACGGACAGTTCAGACGGCGTTGGGCAGACGGGCAGTTCAGACGGCGTTGGGCAGACGGACAGTTCAGGCCCCGTTGGGCAGACGGCAGACTCTGGCCGTCTGAGGCGCATCGTAGGCCTGGTGCGTGGTGCCGGAACAGGAGGTACCGGGCTGAGGACACGCATCTCAGGGCTAGTGCGGGGAGAAGCAACAGGGCATGCTGGACCCTGGGGACGCACCGTAGGCCTGATGCGTGGTGCCGGAACTGGAGGTACCGGGCTGAGGACACGCATCTCAGGGCTAGTGCGGGGAGAAGCAACAGGGCATGCTGGACCCTGGGAACGCACATAAGGGCTAGTGCGGAGAGCCGGAACAGGGCATGCTGGACCCTGGGGACTCACATTAAGCCTAGTGCGGAGAGCAGCAACAGGACGCACAGGACTCGGGAGACACACAGGAGGCTTGGGGCGTGGTGTAGGCACTGGTGGGAAAGGGCTGGCGACGCGCACCGTATCCCTGGTGCGAGTGGCCGGAACAGGCCGGGCCGGGCTGGCGAAGCGCACCGTATCCCTGGTGCGAGTGGCCGGAACAGGCCGGGCCGGGCTGGCGAAGCGCACCGTATCCCTGGTGCGAGTGGCCGGAACAGGCCGGGCTGGGCTGGCGAAGCGCACCGTATCCCTGGTGCGAGTGGCCGGAACAGGCCGGGCTGGGCTGGCGAAGCGCACCGTATCCCTGGTGCGAGTGGCCGGAACAGGCCGGGCTGGGCTGGCGAAGCGCACCGTATCCCTGGTGCGAGTGGCCGGAACAGGCCGGGCCGGGCTGGCGAAGCGCACCGTATCCTTGGTGCGAGGGGTCGTAACAGGCCGGACCGTACTGGAGGCACACACCACTGGCTCTACCCCGGGAACTGGAACGGGCCGGACCGGACTGGATACACACCTCAGTCTCTCACGCCGTGCCTCTACATCTCCTTTCCCTACTTTGGCCAGTGACCCCCGTAACCTGGTTGCCTCTTGAATTCGCCCCTTCTCTGCCTCCGTTAGCCCCGCCGTCCAAGCCATGTGCCCCCCCCAAAAAACTTTTTGGGGTTGCCTCTCGTCCTTCCAACGATGATGGCCCTGCTGACGCCGTTGCTCCTCTCGCCGTCGCCTCTCCACCGTTTCGCTCCATGGACGGCGATCCATCCCATCCAGGATCTCCTCCCAAGTCCAGGACCCCTTTCCGTCCAAAATCTCCTCCCATGTCCAGGAAGCCTTTGGAGCTGGGTCCTGTTGCCGCTTCACACGCTGCTTGGTCCTTTGATGGTGGGTTTTTCTGTCACGATCGTCGAGGAGTGAAGGAGACCAAGGCGCAGCGAGTGAAAAGAACATGATGACTTTATTTAATAAAGCAACCACGAAAAACAACAAATGACGATAGTGAAGTCCTCTGTAACACTGACAGAAACATGGAACAAAAACCCACAAACCAAGGAGAAACCACACAGTTTAAATATGGCTCCCAATCAGAGATAACGAGCCGACAGCTGACACTCGTTACCTCCGATTGGGAGTCATATGACTAATCGAGAACAATACCCAAACATAGAAATGAACAACTAGAATACCCAACATAGAAATACACCCAAACAATGAAAATGAACAACCCTGGCTCAAATAATCAAAGTCCATGGAGCCAGAGTATCACAGTAGGAAAACCTGCAAAATCGGCAGTGTATCAAATACTTGTTCTCCCCACTGTAAGTATTCAGACCCTTTACTCAGTACTTTTCTAAAGCACCGTTGGCAGCGATCACAGCCTCAAGCTTTCTTGGGGATGACACTACAAGCTTGGCACACCTGTATTTGGGGAGTTTCTCCCATTCAACATGCTCTGTCATGTTGGATGGGGAGCATCGCTGCACAGCTATTTTCAGATCGGGTTCAAGCCCAGGCTCTGGCTGGGCCACTCAAGGACATTTAGAGACTTGTCCCGAAGCCACTCCTGCGTTGTCTTGGCTGTGTGCTTAGGGTCATTGTCCTGTTGGAAGGTGAACCTCCGCCCCAGTCTGAGGTCCTGAGCACTCTGGAGCAGGTTTTCATCAAGGATCTTTCTCAATCCTGACTTGTCTCCCAGTTCCTGCCACTGAAAAACATCCCCACAGCAATATGCTGCCACCACCATGCTTCACCATAAGGATGGTGCCAGGTTTCCTCCAGACGTGACGCTTGGCATTCATGCCAAAGAGTTCAATCTTGGTTTCATCAGACCAGAGAATCTTGTTTCACATGGTCAGAGTCCTTTAGGTGCCTTTTGGCAAACTCCAAGTGGGCTGTCATGTGCCTTTTACTGAGGAGTGGCGTCCGTCTGGCCACTATACCATAAAGGCCTGATTGGCGGAGTGCTGCAGAGATGGTTGTCCTTCAGGAAGGTTCTCCCATCTCCACAGAGGAACTCTGGAGCTCTGTCAGAGTGACCATTGGGTTCTTGGTCACCTCCCTGACCAAGGCCCTTCTCCCCTGATTGCTCAGTTATGCCGGGCGGCCAGCTCTAAGAAGAGTATTGTTGTTTCCAAACTTCTTCCATTTAAGAATGATGGAGGCCATCAATGATGTGTTCTTGGGGACCTTCAATGCTGCAGAAATTTTTTGGTACCCTTCCCCAGATCTGTGCCTTGACACAATCCTGTCTCAGAGCTCTACGGATAATTTGTTTGACCTCATGGCTTGGTTTTTGCACTGTCAACTGTGGGACCTTATATAGACAGGTCTGTGCCTTTCCAAATCATGTCCAATCAATTGAATTTACCACAGGTGGACTCCAATCAAATTGTAGAAACATTTCAATGATGATCAATGGAAACAGGATGCACCTGAGCAAAATTTTGAGTCTCAGAGCAAAGGGTCTTAATACTTATGTAAATAAGGTATTTTTTAAATATTTTTTTTTATAAATGTGCAAGCATTTCAAAAAAACTGTTTTTGCTTTGTCATTATGGGGTATTGTGTGTAGATTGATGAGAATTTTTATTTATTTAATCAATTTTAGAATAAGGCTGTAATGTAACAAAATGTGGAAAAAGTCAAGGGGTCTGAATACTTTCTGAATTCATGTATATGTCAGCCCAATCGGAAATGACCTTTTTCTATCGCGGAATCTGTAACACTTCAGCTTTAAAGATTGAATAGAGCCCCTAGTATTTAAACTCAGTGGAGTTTAGAACCTCTGTTAGAACTAGTATTATAAGTTGCTGAAGCACACCAGATGATAGATAGCCTGACACATGTGGAATGACACAACCAATCAATGGACCACAATGTCAAATACTAGTGGAATACGTCATGTGTAGCTGGGGAATTGTGTAAAATAATCATGAGAACAACAATAATATGTCCAAATCTTGAAACATTATTGTCACCCTAACCTGCTACACTGAGGGTCGTTATGGTATCTATGAATGAAAAAACACAAACTGTCATCAGGGATAGTAGAGCTGGAGCTGCCACCGCCTTTGGTCAGCAATCATCAGAGCCATTTGTACACTGTAATACAGATCATAATACTTCATTAAAGGATGAATATAGATATTGTACAAACAACCATCTAAAATTCATTTTCATATCAGGCTAAATTCACCTCAGACACCAATGCAGGTGGGGTGTGCTCTGTGTTGGTTTAGCCTGAACTGGCTGTTAATGATAACTGCTGTTACCTACTGGTCTTACCAGTAATTCATAGGATAGTTATGCAAGTTTTCAGTTTTTTTATACCTAGAGTAATGCCACATGGTTAGGAGTTGAGTGTAGTGTTGCCAGGATTAGATATCAGAGCATAGAAACCTTATCAAGAGTTTCTATGCTAATAACGTCCATAATATTTGTTTACCAATGCTTTGGATACAAATGGCCTGCTTCAATTCATACTGTTTTCTATGGGAGCCAACTATTAATGATATTGGACTACACTGACCGTTAGATATAACGGGGTCTTAGAGTGTTATAATGCTATATATCACGTACTGTACAGAAGCCTGCTGTAAGTGTTATTAACATGACACAGATGCTATTGAAACTGTGTATCATCCAATGATTTCAATGATCAGGGATCCAATGATTTTTGCAAATTTGCAAATTCAGGCATTAGAGATTAAGCTTTTAGTTTGCATTGACCTGCCACCTACCACAACTGTACTGTTAGTGATAAGTGTTCTTTACCAAGGGACATTAGTGAAAAAGTGACTGGATCACAATGGTGTTCAGTCAGAGGAACAAGATGATGTCCTTCTGTGTGTAAACATTTTAAGATAACATAACTTGGAAAGGAACAAAGAAATCCCAGTCAAAAAGCCCCAATATCAATTGCCTGTAAAGAGAACTTGAAATTGTATTTTTTTTACTCTGTTTTAAACCAAATGCTGTATAAGTTAGGTAATATCATGAGTCTAGTGTTGCTCTCTAGCGATATGTTTTTGTGGAACAAAAACCTATATTACTTGAGGTGTCAAACAAGGGTGATGTACTGTAGGTAGGACACCATGTGTATCTATGGAAATAAAAGCGGAGTCAGACACCATTTCAGTTGATGAGATAGTGTGTCCCTGTTGTAGGCTTAGTTGTATAATATCTTCACTACAAGTCATATATTTCCTGTTGTAACTCGTGTTTTATATTTTACTGCCGAACCCATAAGTTCTCTGGTGGAGGTAATGTAAAATATCTTCAACCAGAAATAAGGGTTGTTATACCCAGGCACTAAGCTATCAGCTCTCTTCACTTCTGGCCTGAAATGTCAAATACAGAAAGGGTACAAATGTCATATTTTATCATTTGACATATGAATGCAGAAGGCAATAGTACAAAGTACAACTTGTCACTCAACACAGTCACACTGAAAGTCTCTAACAGAATGATCTCATAGTACCACATACTGTAGGCATGTTGTATAACCTGATAACTGGCACACTTTTAATAGGCATTCTGTCTTACCTTACAAACAACGTCAAGCTTCCTCATATTTGAATTGCAAGGAGCACACAATATTAGACTTCTTCAGGTTTTGTACTTTTCTTTTTTATTTACTGTTAATGCAATACCATAACAGTGACCCTTTCAAACGCTTGTTTATGTTAAGATGACATCGGCATTATGTATTTTCAGTCTCTCCCTGGATTGGCTACTCTTTCAAATTTCAAATGAGTATTAAAAAAGGTAGGAAATAATGGGCCAGTTTCCCAGATCCAAGACTAAAAGGCATTCTCAATGGAGATTCTGAGAGATATATTGAGTGAATATTACATTTACATAAGTATTCAGACCCTTTACTCAGTACTTTTCTGAAGCACCTTTGGCAGCGATCACAGCCTCGAGCTTTCTTGAGGATGACACTACAAGCTTGGCACACCTGTATTTGGGGAGTTTCTCCCATTCAACATGCTCTGTCATGTTGGATGGGGAGCATCGCTGCACAGCTATTTTCAGATCGGGTTCAAGCCCAGGCTCTGGCTGGGCCACTCAAGGACATTTAGAGACTTGTCCCGAAGCCACTCCTGCGTTGTCTTGGCTGTGTGCTTAGGGTCATTGTCCTGTTGGAAGGTGAACCTCCGCCCCAGTCTGAGGTCCTGAGCACTCTGGAGCAGGTTTTCATCAAGGATCTTTCTCGATCCTGACTTGTCTCCCAGTTCCTGCCACTGAAAAACATCCCCACAGCAATATGCTGCCACCACCATGCTTCACCATAAGGATGGTGCCAGGTTTCCTCCAGACGTGACGCTTGGCATTCATGCCAAAGAGTTCAATCTTGGTTTCATCAGACCAGAGAATCTTGTTTCAAATGGTCAGAGTCCTTTAGGTGCCTTTTGGCAAACTCCAAGTGGGCTGTCATGTGCCTTTTACTGAGGAGTGGCGTCCGTCTGGCCACTATACCATAAAGGCCTGATTGGCGGAGTGCTGCAGAGATGGTTGTCCTTCAGGAAGGTTCTCCCATCTCCACAGAGGAACTCTGGAGCTCTGTCAAAGTGACCATTAGGTTCTTGGTCACCTCCCTGACCAAGGCCCTTCTCCCCCGATTGCTCAGTTATGCCGGGCGGCCAGCTCTAAGAAGAGTATTGTTGTTTCCAAACTTCTTCCATTTAAGAATGATGGAGGCCATCAATTATGTGTTCTTGGGGACCTTCAATGCTGCAGACATTTTTTGGTACCCTTCCCCAGATCTGTGCCTTGACACAATCCTGTCTCAGAGATCTACGGATAATTTGTTTGACCTCATGGCTTGGTTTTTGCACTGTCAACTGTGGGACCTTATATAGACAGGTCTGTGCCTTTCCAAATCATGTCCAATCAATTGAATTTACCACAGGTGGACTCCAATCAAATTGTAAAAACATTTCAAGGATGATCAATGGAAACAGGATGCACCTGAGCAAAATTTTGAGTCTCAGAGCAAAGGGTCTTAATACTTATGTAAATAAGGTATTTTTTTAATATTTTTTTGTTATAAATGTGCAAACATTTCAAAAAAACTGTTTTTGCTTTGTCATTATGGGGTATTGGTAGATTGATGAGAAATTTTATTTATTCAATCAATTTTAGAATAAGGCTGTAATGTAACAAAATGTGGAAAAAGTCAAGGGGTCTGAATACTTTCTGAATTCATGTATATGTCGGCCCAATCGGAAATGACCTTTTTCTATCGCGGAATCTGTAACACTTCAGCTTTAAAGATTGAATAGAGCCCCTAGTATTTAAACTCAGTGGAGTTTAGAACCTCTGTTAGAACTAGTATTATAAGTTGCTGAAGCACACCAGATGATAGATAGCCTGACACATGTGGAATGACACAACCAATCAATGGACCACAATGTCAAATACTAGTGGAATACGTCATGTGTAGCTGGGGAATTGTGTAAAATAATCATGAGAACAACAATAATATGTCCAAATCTTGAAACATTATTATCACCCTAACCTGCTACACTGAGGGTCGTTATGGTATCTATGAATGAAAAAACACAAACTGTCATCAGGGATAGTAGAGCTGGAGCTGCCACCGCCTTTGGTCAGCAATCATCAGAGCCATTTGTACACTGTAATACAGATCATAATACTTCATTAAAGGATGAATATAGATATTGTACAAACAACCATCTAAAATTCATTTTCATATCAGGCTAAATTCACCTCAGACACCAATGCAGGTGGGGTGTGCTCTGTGTTGGTTTAGCCTGAACTGGCTGTTAATGATAACTGCTGTTACCTACTGGTCTTACCAGTAATTCATAGAAGGGCATTGTTCCTGTATTAGTTTTCAGCTCGGCTATATAACACAATCTGTACCCTCTGGGAAAAACGTATTTAAAGTCTGTGGAATGTGGATGTCTCTGTTCAATTACCTCAGAGTAGGAGCGCTTATCTTGGATCAGTTTAGCCTTTTCTATGATCCTAGATCAGCACTTCTACTCTAGGACGCTTTATGAATACGAGCCCAGGTCTCAGATGAATGTTACGTCTGAATATCGGAAGAGATTTCTGCAGCGAATTACACTTTTTATTTATAGTACTCCAAAAAATAAGGGTGGAAAATTGACATATAAAGCATGGCACAAGGTTTGATGATTGTATTGATATTGGCAACAAATCCTATCACAGTATTGAACAGTGTTTCTACTATACAGTGCCTTGCAAAAGTATTCATCCCCCTTGGTGTTTTTCCTATTTTGTTGCATTACAACCTGTAATTTAAATGGATTTGTATTTGTATTTCATGTAATGGACATACACAAAATGGTCCAAATTGGAAAAGTGGTGCGTGCATATGTATTCACCCACTATGCTATGAAGCCCCTAAATAAGATCTGGTACAACCAATTACCTTCAGAAGTCACATAATTAGTTAAATAAATTCCACCTGTGTGCAATCTAAGTGTCACATGATCTCAGTATATATACACCTGTTCTGAAAGGCCCCAGAGTCTGCAACACCACTAAGCAAGGGGCACCACCAAGCAAGGGGCACCACCAAGCAAGCGGCACCATGAAGACCAAGGAGCACAGGTCAGGAACTAAGTTGTGGAGAAGTACAGATCAGGGTTGGGTTATAAAAAAAAAATCCTAAACTTTTAATATCCCATGGAGCACCATTAAATCCATTATTAAAAAATTGAAAGAATATGGCACCACAACAAACCTGCCAAGAGAGGGCCGCCCACCAAAACTCACGGACCAGGCAAGGAGGGCATTAATCAGAGAGGCAACAAAGAGACCAAAGATAACCCTGAAGGAGCTGCAAAACTCCACAGCAGAGATTGGAGTATCTGTCCATAGGACCACTTTAAGCCATACACTCCACAGAGCTGGGCTTTACAGAAGAGTGGCCAAAAAAAAGCCACTGCTTAAAGAAAAAAATTCGCCAAAAGGCATGTGGGAGACTCCCCAAACATATGGAAGAAGGTACTCTGGTCAGATGAGACTAAAATGTAGCTTTTTGGCCATCAAGGAAAACGTTATGTCTGGCGCAAACCCAACACCTCTCATCACCCCAAGAACACCATCCCCACAGTGAAGCAGGGTGGTGGTTGCTGTACACCTGCGGGGGGGGGGGGGGGGGATAGTTATGCAAGTTTTCAGTTTTTTTATACCTAGAGTAATGCCACATGGTTAGGAGTTGAGTGTAGTGTTGCCAGGATTAGATATCAGAGCATAGAAACCTTATCAAGAGTTTATATGCTAATAACGTCCATAATATTTGTTTACCAATGCTTTGGATACAAATGGCCTGCTTCAATTCATACTGTTATCTATGGGAGCCAACTATTAATGATATTGGACTACACTGACCGTTAGATATAACGGGGTCTTAGAGTGTTATAATGCTATATATCACGTACTGTACAGAAGCCTGCTGTAAGTGTTATTAACATGACACAGATGCTATTGAAACTGTGTATCATCCAATGATTTCAATGATCAGGGATCCAATGATTTTTGCAAATTTGCAAATTCAGGCATTAGAGATTAAGCTTTTAGTTTGCATTGACCTGCCACCTACCACAACTGTACTGTTAGTGATAAGTGTTCTTTACCAAGGGACATTAGTGAAAAAGTGACTGGATCTCAATGGTGTTCAGTCAGAGGAACAAGATGATGTCCTTCTGTGTGTAAACATTTTAAGATAACATAACTTGGAAAGGAACAAAGAAAACCCAGTCAAAAAGCCCCAATATCAATTGCCTGTAAAGAGAACTTGAAATTGTATTTTTTTTACTCTGTTTTAAACCAAATGCTGTATAAGTTAGGTAATATCATGAGTCTAGTGTTGCTCTCTAGCGATATGTTTTTGTGGAACAAAAACCTATATTACTTGAGGTGTCAAACAAGGGTGATGTACTGTAGGTAGGACACCATGTGTATCTATGGAAATAAAAGCGGAGTCAGACACCATTTCAGTTGATGAGATAGTGTGTCCCTGTTGTAGGCTTAGTTGTATAATATCTTCACCACAAGTCATTTATTTCCTGTTGTAACTCGTGTTTTATATTTTACTGCCGAACCCATAAGTTCTCTGGTGGAGGTAATGTAAAATATATTCAACCAGAAATAAGGGTTGTTATACCCAGGCACTAAGCTATCAGCTCTCTTCACTTCTGGCCTGATATGTCAAATACAGAAAGTGTACAAATGTCATATTTTATCATTTGACATATGAATGCAGAAGGCAATAGTACAAAGTACAACTTGTCACTCAACACAGTCACACTGAAAGTCTCTAACAGAATGATCTCATAGTACCACATACTGTAGGCATGTTGTATAACCTGATAACTGGCACACTTTTAATAGGCATTCTGTCTTACCTTACAAACAACGTCAAGCTTCCTCATATTTGAATTGCAAGGAGCACACAATATTAGACTTCTTCAGGTTTTGTACTTTTCTTTTTTATTTACTGTTAATGCAATACCATAACAGTGACCCTTTCAAACGCTTGTTTATGTTAAGATGACATCGGCATTATGTATTTTCAGTCTCTCCCTGGATTGGCTACTCTTTCAAATTTCAAATGAGTATTAAAAAAGGTAGGAAATAATGGGCCAGTTTCCCAGATCCAAGACTAAAAGGCATTCTCAATGGAGATTCTGAGAGATATATTGAGTGAATATTACATTTACATAACTATTCAGACCCTTTACTCAGTACTTTTCTGAAGCACCTTTGGCAGCGATCACAGCCTCGAGCTTTCTTGAGGATGACACTACAAGCTTGGCACACCTGTATTTGGGGAGTTTCTCCCATTCAACATGCTCTGTCATGTTGGATGGGGAGCATCGCTGCACAGCTATTTTCAGATCGGGTTCAAGCCCAGGCTCTGGCTGGGCCACTCAAGGACATTTAGAGACTTGTCCCGAAGCCACTCCTGCGTTGTCTTGGCTGTGTGCTTAGGGTCATTGTCCTGTTGGAAGGTGAACCTCCGCCCCAGTCTGAGGTCCTGAGCACTCTGGAGCAGGTTTTCATCAAGGATCTTTCTCGATCCTGACTTGTCTCCCAGTTCCTGCCACTGAAAAACATCCCCACAGCAATATGCTGCCACCACCATGCTTCACCATAAGGATGGTGCCAGGTTTCCTCCAGACGTGACGCTTGGCATTCATGCCAAAGAGTTCAATCTTGGTTTCATCAGACCAGATAATCTTGTTTCAAATGGTCAGAGTCCTTTAGGTGCCTTTTGGCAAACTCCAAGTGGGCTGTCATGTGCCTTTTACTGAGGAGTGGCGTCCGTCTGGCCACTATACCATAAAGGCCTGATTGGCGGAGTGCTGCAGAGATGGTTGTCCTTCAGGAAGGTTCTCCCATCTCCACAGAGGAACTCTGGAGCTCTGTCAAAGTGACCATTAGGTTCTTGGTCACCTCCCTGACCAAGGCCCTTCTCCCCCGATTGCTCAGTTATGCCGGGCGGCCAGCTCTAAGAAGAGTATTGTTGTTTCCAAACTTCTTCCATTTAAGAATGATGGAGGCCATCAATTATGTGTTCTTGGGGACCTTCAATGCTGCAGACATTTTTTGGTACCCTTCCCCAGATCTGTGCCTTGACACAATCCTGTCTCAGAGATCTACGGATAATTTGTTTGACCTCATGGCTTGGTTTTTGCACTGTCAACTGTGGGACCTTATATAGACAGGTCTGTGCCTTTCCAAATCATGTCCAATCAATTGAATTTACCACAGGTGGACTCCAATCAAATTGTAAAAACATTTCAAGGATGATCAATGGAAACAGGATGCACCTGAGCAAAATTTTGAGTCTCAGAGCAAAGGGTCTTAATACTTATGTAAATAAGGTATTTTTTAAATATTTTTTTGTTATAAATGTGCAAACATTTCAAAAAAACTGTTTTTGCTTTGTCATTATGGGGTATTGGTAGATTGATGAGAATTTTTATTTATTCAATCAATTTTAGAATAAGGCTGTAATGTAACAAAATGTGGAAAAAGTCAAGGGGTCTGAATACTTTCTGAATTCATGTATATGTCGGCCCAATCGGAAATGACCTTTTTCTATCGCGGAATCTGTAACACTTCAGCTTTAAAGATTGAATAGAGCCCCTAGTATTTAAACTCAGTGGAGTTTAGAACCTCTGTTAGAACTAGTATTATAAGTTGCTGAAGCACACCAGATGATAGATAGCCTGACACATGTGGAATGACACAACCAATCAATGGACCACAATGTCAAATACTAGTGGAATACGTCATGTGTAGCTGGGGAATTGTGTAAAATAATCATGAGAACAACAATAATATGTCCAAATCTTGAAACATTATTATCACCCTAACCTGCTACACTGAGGGTCGTTATGGTATCTATGAATGAAAAAACACAAACTGTCATCAGGGATAGTAGAGCTGGAGCTGCCACCGCCTTTGGTCAGCAATCATCAGAGCCATTTGTACACTGTAATACAGATCATAATACTTCATTAAAGGATGAATATAGATATTGTACAAACAGCCATCTAAAATTCATTTTCATATCAGGCTAAATTCACCTCAGACACCAATGCAGGTGGGGTGTGCTCTGTGTTGGTTTAGCCTGAACTGGCTGTTAATGATAACTGCTGTTACCTACTGGTCTTACCAGTAATTCATAGAAGGGCATTGTTCCTGTATTAGTTTTCAGCTCGGCTATATAACACAATCTGTACCCTCTGGGAAAAACGTATTTAAAGTCTGTGGAATGTGGATGTCTCTGTTCAATTACCTCAGAGTAGGAGCACTTATCTTGGATCAGTTTAGCCTTTTCTATGATCCTAGATCAGCACTTCTACTCTAGGACGCTTTATGAATACGAGCCCAGGTCTCAGATGAATGTTACGTCTGAATATCGGAAGAGATTTCTGCAGCGAATTACACTTTTTATTTATAGTACTCCAAAAAATAAGGGTGGAAAATTGACATATAAAGCATGGCACAAGGTTTGATGATTGTATTGATATTGGCAACAAATCCTATCACAGTATTGAACAGTGTTTCTACTATACAGTGCCTTGCAAAAGTATTCATCCCCCTTGGTGTTTTTCCTATTTTGTTGCATTACAACCTGTAATTTAAATGGATTTGTATTTGTATTTCATGTAATGGACATACACAAAATGGTCCAAATTGGAAAAGTGGTGTGTGCATATGTATTCACCCACTTTGCTATGAAGCCCCTAAATAAGATCTGGTACAACCAATTACCTTCAGAAGTCACATAATTAGTTAAATAAAGTCCACCTGTGTGCAATCTAAGTGTCACATGATCTCAGTATATATACACCTGTTCTGAAAGGCCCCAGAGTCTGCAACACCACTAAGCAAGGGTCACCACCAAGCAAGGGGCACCACCAAGCAAGCGGCACCATGAAGACCAAGGAGCACAGGTCAGGAACAAAGTTGTGGAGAAGTACAGATCAGGGTTGGGTTATAAAAAAAATATCCTAAACTTTTAATATCCCACGGAGCACCATTAAATCCATTATTAAAAAATGGAAAGAATATGGCACCACAACAAACCTGCCAAGAGAGGGCCGCCCACCAAAACTCACGGACCAGGCAAGGAGGGCATTAATCAGAGAGGCAACAAAGAGACCAAAGATAACCCTGAAGGAGCTGCAAAACTCCCCAGCAGAGATTGGAGTATCTGTCCATAGGACCACTTTAAGCCATACACTCCACAGAGCTGGGCTTTACAGAAGACTGGCCAAAAAAAAGCCACTGCTTAAAGAAAAAAATTCGCCAAAAGGCATGTGGGAGACTCCCCAAACATATGGAAGAAGGTACTCTGGTCAGATGAGACAAAAATGTAGCTTTTTGGCCATCAAGGAAAACGTTATGTCTGGCGCAAACCCAACACCTCTCATCACCCCAAGAACACCATCGCCACAGTGAAGCAGGGTGGTGGTTGCTGTACACCTGCGGGGGGGGGGGGGGGGGGGGGGGGGAATAGTTATGCACGCTAAAGTTTTCTGTTTTTTTATACCTACAGTAATGCCACATGGTTAGGAGTTGAGTGTAGTGTTGCCAGGATTAGATATCAGAGCATAGAAACCTTATCAAGAGTTTCTATGCTAATAACGTCCATAATATTTGTTCACCAATGCTTTGGATACAAATGGCCTGCTTCAATTCATACTGTTTTCTATGGGAGCCAACTATTAATGATATTGGACTACACTGAGCGTTAGATATAACTGGGTCTTAGAGTGTTATAATGCTATATATCACGTACTGTACAGAAGCCTGCTGTAAGTGTTATTAACATGACACAGATGCTATTGAAACTGTGTATCATCCAATGATTTCAATGATCAGAGATCCAATGATTTTTGCAAATTTGCAAATTCAGGCATTAGAGATTAAGCTTTTAGTTTGCATTGACCTGCCACCTACCCCAACTGTACTGTTAGTGATAAGTGTTCTTTACCAAGGGACATTAGTGAAAAAGTGACTGGATCTCAATGGTGTTCAGTCAGAGGAACAAGATGATGTCCTTCTGTGTGTAAACATTTTAAGATAACATAACTTGGAAAGGAACAAAGAAAACCCAGTCAAAAAGCCCCAATATCAATTGCCTGTAAAGAGAACTTGAAATTGTATTTTTTTTACTCTGTTTTAAACCAAATGCTGTATAAGTTAGGTAATATCATGAGTCTAGTGTTGCTCTCTAGCGATATGTTTTTGTGGAACAAAAACCTATATTACTTGAGGTGTCAAACAAGGGTGATGTACTGTAGGTAGGACACAATGTGTATCTATGGAAATAAAAGCGGAGTCAGACACCATTTCAGTTGATGAGATAGTGTGTCCCTGTTGTAGGCTTAGTTGTATTATATCTTCACTACAAGTCATATATTTCCTGTTGTAACTCGTGTTTTATATTTTACTGCCGAACCCATAAGTTCTCTGGTGGAGGTAATGTAAAATATCTTCAACCAGAAATAAGGGTTGTTATACCCAGGCACTAAGCTATCAGCTCTCTTCACTTCTGGCCTGATATGTCAAATACAGAAAGGGTACAAATGTCATATTTTATCATTTGACATATGAATGCAGAAGGCAATAGTACAAAGTACAACTTGTCACTCAACACAGTCACACTGAAAGTCTCTAACAGAATGATCTCATAGTACCACATACTGTAGGCATGTTGTATAACCTGATAACTGGCACACTTTTAATAGGCATTCTGTCTTACCTTACAAACAACGTCAAGCTTCCTCATATTTGAATTGCAAGGAGCACACAATATTAGACTTCTTCAGGTTTTGTACTTTTCTTTTTTATTTACTGTTAATGCAATACCATAACAGTGACCCTTTCAAACGCTTGTTTATGTTAAGATGACATCGGCATTATGTATTTTCAGTCTCTCCCTGGATTGGCTACTCTTTCAAATTTCAAATGAGTATTAAAAAAGGTAGGAAATAATGGGCCAGTTTCCCAGATCCAAGACTAAAAGGCATTCTCAATGGAGATTCTGAGAGATATATTGAGTGAATATTACATTTACATAAGTATTCAGACCCTTTATCCAGTACTTTTCTGAAGCACCTTTGGCAGCGATCACAGCCTCGAGCTTTCTTGAGGATGACACTACAAGCTTGGCACACCTGTATTTGGGGAGTTTCTCCCATTCAACATGCTCTGTCATGTTGGATGGGGAGCATCGCTGCACAGCTATTTTCAGATCGGGTTCAAGCCCAGGCTCTGGCTGGGCCACTCAAGGACATTTAGAGACTTGTCCCGAAGCCACTCCTGCGTTGTCTTGGCTGTGTGCTTAGGGTCATTGTCCTGTTGGAAGGTGAACCTCCGCCCCAGTCTGAGGTCCTGAGCACTCTGGAGCAGGTTTTCATCAAGGATCTTTCTCGATCCTGACTTGTCTCCCAGTTCCTGCCACTGAAAAACATCCCCACAGCAATATGCTGCCACCACCATGCTTCACCATAAGGATGGTGCCAGGTTTCCTCCAGACGTGACGCTTGGCATTCATGCCAAAGAGTTCAATCTTGGTTTCATCAGACCAGAGAATCTTGTTTCAAATGGTCAGAGTCCTTTAGGTGCCTTTTGGCAAACTCCAAGTGGGCTGTCATGTGCCTTTTACTGAGGAGTGGCGTCCGTCTGGCCACTATACCATAAAGGCCTGATTGGCGGAGTGCTGCAGAGATGGTTGTCCTTCAGGAAGGTTCTCCCATCTCCACAGAGGAACTCTGGAGCTCTGTCAAAGTGACCATTAGGTTCTTGGTCACCTCCCTGACCAAGGCCCTTCTCCCCCGATTGCTCAGTTATGCCGGGCGGCCAGCTCTAAGAAGAGTATTGTTGTTTCCAAACTTCTTCCATTTAAGAATGATGGAGGCCATCAATTATGTGTTCTTGGGGACCTTCAATGCTGCAGACATTTTTTGGTACCCTTCCCCAGATCTGTGCCTTGACACAATCCTGTCTCAGAGATCTACGGATAATTTGTTTGACCTCATGGCTTGGTTTTTGCACTGTCAACTGTGGGACCTTATATAGACAGGTCTGTGCCTTTCCAAATCATGTCCAATCAATTGAATTTACCACAGGTGGACTCCAATCAAATTGTAAAAACATTTCAAGGATGATCAATGGAAACAGGATGCACCTGAGCAAAATTTTGAGTCTCAGAGCAAAGGGTCTTAATACTTATGTAAATAAGGTATTTTTTAAATATTTTTTTTTATAAATGTGCAAACATTTCAAAAAAACTGTTTTTGCTTTGTCATTATGGGGTATTGTGTGTAGATTGATGAGAATTTTTATTTATTTAATCAATTTTAGAATAAGGCTGTAATGTAACAAAATGTGGAAAAAGTCAAGGGGTCTGAATACTTTCTGAATTCATGTATATGTCGGCCCAATCGGAAATGACCTTTTTCTATCGCGGAATCTGTAACACTTCAGCTTTAAAGATTGAATAGAGCCCCTAGTATTTAAACTCAGTGGAGTTTAGAACCTCTGTTAGAACTAGTATTATAAGTTGCTGAAGCACACCAGATGATAGATAGCCTGACACATGTGGAATGACACAACCAATCAATGGACCACAATGTCAAATACTAGTGGAATACGTCATGTGTAGCTGGGGAATTGTGTAAAATAATCATGAGAACAACAATAATATGTCCAAATCTTGAAACATTATTATCACCCTAACCTGCTACACTGAGGGTCGTTATGGTATCTATGAATGAAAAAACACAAACTGTCATCAGGGATAGTAGAGCTGGAGCTGCCACCGCCTTTGGTCAGCAATCATCAGAGCCATTTGTACACTGTAATACAGATCATAATACTTCATTAAAGGATGAATATAGATATTGTACAAACAACCATCTAAAATTCATTTTCATATCAGGCTAAATTCACCTCAGACACCAATGCAGGTGGGGTGTGCTCTGTGTTGGTTTAGCCTGAACTGGCTGTTAATGATAACTGCTGTTACCTACTGGTCTTACCAGTAATTCATAGAAGGGCATTGTTCCTGTATTAGTTTTCAGCTCGGCTATATAACACAATCTGTACCCTCTGGGAAGAACGTATTTAAAGTCTGTGGAATGTGGATGTCTCTGTTCAATTACCTCAGAGTAGGAGCACTTATCTTGGATCAGTTTAGCCTTTTCTATGATCCTAGATCAGCACTTCTACTCTAGGACGCTTTATGAATACGAGCCCAGGTCTCAGATGAATGTTACGTCTGAATATCGGAAGAGATTTCTGCAGCGAATTACACTTTTTATTTATAGTACTCCAAAAAATAAGGGTGGAAAATTGACATATAAAGCATGGCACAAGGTTTGATGATTGTATTGATATTGGCAACAAATCCTATCACAGTATTGAACAGTGTTTCTACTATACAGTGCCTTGCAAAAGTATTCATCCCCCTTGGTGTTTTTCCTATTTTGTTGCATTACAACCTGTAATTTAAATGGATTTGTATTTGTATTTCATGTAATGGACATACACAAAATGGTCCAAATTGGAAAAGTGGTGCGTGCATATGTATTCACCCCCTTTGCTATGAAGCCCCTAAATAAGATCTGGTACAACCAATTACCTTCAGAAGTCACATAATTAGTTAAATAAATTCCACCTGTGTGCAATCTAAGTGTCACATGATCTCAGTATATATACACCTGTTCTGAAAGGCCCCAGAGTCTGCAACACCACTAAGCAAGGGGCACCACCAAGCAAGCAGCACCACCAAGCAAGCGGCACCACCAAGCAAGCGGCACCATGAAGACCAACGAGCACAGGTCAGGAACAAAGTTGTGGAGAAGTACAGATCAGGGTTGGGTTATAAAAAAAAATCCTAAACTTTTAATATCCCACGGAGCACCATTAAATCCATTATTAAAAAATGGAAAGAATATGGCACCACAACAAACCTGCCAAGAGAGGGCCGCCCACCAAAACTCACGGACCAGGCAAGGAGGGCATTAATCAGAGAGGCAACAAAGAGACCAAAGATAACCCTGAAGGAGCTGCAAAACTCCACAGCAGAGATTGGAGTATCTGTCCATAGGACCACTTTAAGCCATACACTCCACAGAGCTGGGCTTTACAGAAGAGTGGCCAAAAAAAAGCCACTGCTTAAAGAAAAAAATTCGCCAAAAGGCATGTGGGAGACTCCCCAAACATATGGAAGAAGATACTCTGGTCAGATGAGACTAAAATGTAGCTTTTTGGCCATCAAGGAAAACGTTATGTCTGGCGCAAACCCAACACCTCTCATCACCCCAAGAACACCATCCCCACAGTGAAGCAGGGTGGTGGTTGCTGTACACCTGCGGGGGGGGGGGGGGGGTGAATAGTTATGCACGCTCAAGTTTTTTGTCTTATTTCTTGTTTGTTTCACAAAACAAAATATTTTGCATCTTCAAAGTGGTAGGCATGTTGTGTAAATCAAATGATACAAACCCCAAAAATCAATTTTAATTCCAGGTTGTAAGGCAACAAAATAGGAAAAATGCCAAGGGGTTGAATACTTTCGCAAGCCCCTGTATATACATCTACACAATCCCTTCTCGCCAACCATCGATATTTTCACAAATGTCATACTTCACAAAGTCTTAAGAAATTAGTAGCATGTTTGATTATTAAACCTAGCCAAATCAAAGATGACCTTTCTCTTTAAAAAGTGTTTGTTCACTTGTATATACAGACTCAGTTAACCAACCGGGACCAATAGCATGACCGTCATGTTTTTGTTTCCACCATGTGGTGTGACAGGTGTCTGAACCATTCATCCATTTCTCTGAAATACTGTGTCTTCCATCACCCAAGTCCTGGTTAAAGCACAACTTCAAAGGTCCATCTTTTGTGCCGAACCTTACTCAATATCTCACTTCAGAGGCTTTCTCTGCATTCTAACATGAGTCAGTCAGATTGACCTGTAATTCTAGTAATTCTAGGTAGTGTTTTCTAGACCAAACAGAATGGCCCATCTCTCTTTCCACATCAAGACTTTCCCAGATCCAGTGCCTCTACGTCTCATCAGCTCTACATACAGGAAGTAGTGTGTGTTTTGGAAACACTTGCCCACATTGCCCTCCCAAGAAAAAGGTCCTCTGTAGCTCAGCTGGTACAGCACGGCGCTTGTAACGCTAAGGTAGTGGGTTCGATCCCCGGGACCACCCATACACAAAAAAAAAAATGTATGCACGCATGACTGTAAGTCGCTTTGGATAAAAGAGTCTTCTAAATGGCATATTATTTTTTTATTATAAAAAGGCATGGGGTGGATTGTATTCTGTAGTATACTTTTCTAACCCACTCAGACCAAGTGAAGGGTCACATAAGCCTCTGTTACACTACGGAAAGTATATGTATTGTTTATGTCAGGACCTTTGGGAGAGTGAGAGACTTGCTGGACCTGCTTATCTCTAGTCCTGTAGAGATGATGGCTGAGCGAGAGAGTCTACAGGGGGCCAGTGTCTCTGTCAAGGAGGATGTTGCCCCAGGCTGGTATCTCCATGTCCACCAGGGGTCTGTCCTTCTCTGACTGCTTGGCCAGGAGGGCCTTCTTCTGGGCCTTGGTCATGGGGAGATCCTCTGAGGGCGTGGTGAGGATGGACAGTCTCTGAGGAATAAGAGAGAGGACAGAGGAGCATTTCAAAGAGAAACCACCAAAGGAATGAGACGTACAATAACTGGTGATGTTTGCAGAGCATTGTTTGTTTGTCTTCTTTTCTTAGTTGGTAGAAGAAACAACACCATCAGTGTGTAATGGGGAGTAAATGAGGTTTGGGTTATGGTTCTGATCATTGTATAAATAGAGACATAACTAGCGATAACAACAAAAGTGGTATCTGCCACCTTTTAAAAGATCTGAAGTTTGGAATTGATAGTGAGAAATTAACCATTGCCTCTCATGACCATCGCTCCATCTTTGGAGGATGTACTCAAAGACTTAGCCTCTATCGGTCGACCTACGTAGCTAGCAATAGTTAGGCTACCCATGATATATTGCTATTTTTTTTGTTGCTTTTGGAGCACTTTAAGATGCTTTTCTGTTATGAAACTCCAGTGCTTGACTTGGGCTGAAACAGGTGCCGGTACTCATGTTGTGTGCCGGTACTGTTTATATTTAGGTGCAGGAGCTCCACAATACTTTTGAGCTAATATTCCATAAGAGGAACAGGATCTCAAGCAGTTGAACATTTTAGGTGCCGGTACTCAGCTCCTGCCCAAGTCAAGCACTGTGAAACTCTATAGAAACGTAATAAATGATGTCACTATTTACCTGTCGCAGTGTACCAGGAGTGATGCTCACGATGTACACCATCCATAGCGGAACCATGAGTGTGGAGGAGAGAGTGAACCACCAGCCAATGGCGTAACCCCACCAAGGATACTGAAAGGTGTTGTTGAACTTCAGCGGGGTAAACTTGATCAAGGAGAAGACTAATGTAGCCTAGAACAAAAGATATGGTAGGAGGTTGTATAATAAACATTGAAGAACACAATGTCTTTTCCGATAGCATTGTACTAATTATAACATAGTAGGGTAACAGTGAGGGTTGAGTGAGGACAGAGATGAACAAGATAAGGTCAAGAACAAGGTTATGGTTTCTCCAGTACATTTAGGTCAGGCTTCTGGTGAAGCATTTATAATGAACATAAAGTTAGGATGATCTACATTACATAGGTTACACATAGACACCATTTGATTTCTATTTCTCTGTATTGTCAACTTATTAACTTTTGGTTGTCTGTAAATCACTTGTATTACTGTGACATCAACATCATGTTTACTATAACTATAATTGGAAAAATAACAAATTAATTTGCTGTTGAGAGTGGGGTGTAAAGAAGTCAAACTTACAGTGCAGATGACTGGAGTAACATACTTCAAACAGTACTTAATGAGGGGTAATGGTCGATAACCGATCATGTCCTCTATATTATCGTACAGACGGTCTGCACCTGTGGAGTAAGCATATCAACAGGAACTCAAAATCACAGCAGTCAAGAAAAGGGTTTGGTCAGTTGGTCTGTCAAATACCCTGTCAAAAACCCAGTTGGTCTGTCAAATACCCAGGTAAACATTCTCAAACCACCAAGTTACAGACAGGTTCAAACAATTGCAGATTAGGAAACCTGGACAAGATCTCTAAGGCAGGGTTTCCCAAACTCGGTCCTTGACATATTTTAGGACCACCTAAAAAGCAACTCCATGAGAATAACTAATTTTTGACCAACATGTCAGATAGAACCTTATAGTCCCAAGGTAACGAGGTGTCGTTTCACATCAATGTCCAAAGTGACAATGTCTGCCAGAGGAACAGCTTGGATAACGCCATAAACACCTCGAACAGAAACATCCTGAGGGAAGCTGACCTGCAATTAGGGTTTCTGTGATTGATTATCTGTGATTGATGGAATGGGGCCATGCAGGGTCTTTTACCGCTCCTTGCTATCCGGGATCCTTGGGACGTTCCTACCCCATTGAAGTTGACATTTAAAATGGTTAGGGTTAAGGTAAGGCTCATGGTTAGGGTAAGGGTAGGGGTTAAGGTTAGGGTTTAAGGTAGGGACGTCCCAAAGATTCCAGATAGCACTGACCGTCTTTTACTATGATGTCCTACAATGATAGCGGTAACACTTTACAATAACTTACATTAAAACGCCTTCATAAATGTTTGTAATATAATACAAGGTTTAGATAGCCGGCTAGACTAACTTACCTTGCAATCTATAACATATTAGCTGATATGGGCTAATTGGGTGACTGTCAGTGACTGACATAACAAGAGGAAAACTGCGGATGCACTAGCACATTTAAAAATGTCACGTTGTGTATTCTACCATCTTAACTAACAGTAAGTTGAGACCCCGACTAACTTTGAAAAAAAGTGGTTGCGGCCCTAAGCGGCCTCTAATATACCTAGAAACTGCACTGGGAGCAGGCAGGGCTAACTCACCATAAACCCAGCTGATACACACTGACTGTAGTATAGCGAAGAGAAGGAGAGTCATCCCACTGCAGGCATAGTAATCAAACAGCTGGAAGATATACAGGCCTCCCTGCAAATAGAGGAGGGGAAGAAAGAGAAAGAAAGTATAAAGTACAGTCTCACTGAGCACAACAATAAGACTATAATCTAATTCCATGGTGTACAAAACACTCAGACAATGATCGTAAGTGTGTCCAGCGGTCCAATCGCTTACGGAACAATTCTGCGGAACGAGTTATGTTCCCTTAAGGGGGGTATGTTGAAACACAGGGATATGTTGAAACAGATTACTTGAGAGGTAGATTATCAATCATATATCTGGTTACTGTCATGATTGATCTAATAACGATGGCCTTGAAATTCTATATTTTATATCCTATATCCTTATAGAATGATGACTTCAAATGACCTCTCACCTCTGTGACCATGACCAGGCCGATGAAGAAGCTACCCACACTGATGATGATGAGGAGGATTTTACGCCGATGGCCAACCAGGAAGAAGGAGGGATACATGTCTGAGATAGCTGTTATCAAAGCCTCCAGACCTACAAACTGAAGAAGAGATGATGGGGAAGTTTAGTGGAAATTCTCTTCTTTGAAATACTAGCTACTCCTTCACAGCTTCACGTCCATTGGGTTTAGTGATGATTGTAGCATCTATTGTAAGTTATGTAATTATCCGTCACTAAGCAAATATTTCATAGGCCTTCAGGGCCACTCTAACACACCTCACTGTCTAACCCCAGTAGGATGATCATGATGAAGAAGAAGATGGCCCAGAGTTGGGGTACTGGCATCATGGCCACGGCACGAGGGTAGGCGATGAACGCCAGGCCAGGACCTGTGTGCAGCAACACAGGTAAACTCATTACTGAACTCTCAGGGGCAGGGAAGAGGGAATAGTTAGATGCTAAGACACCTGTCTTGTAACAAAGCAGAACATAAAAGGGTTTGTTCATTTGTTCATTTGTTTATTCATTCATTTATTAATTCATTCATTCATATCTCACTGCTGCAACACTTACCTGATTCGGCCACGGTTGAGATGTCTGTCCCTTGTTCATAAGCCATGAAGCCCAGTACAGAGAAGATAGCAAAGCCAGCCACAAAGCTGGTTCCGCTGTTCAAAAGGCACAGGTACACACAGTCCCTAAAAATAGATTAACTTCCCTGTTAGTCACAACACAAAGGCATCCAAATGAATTACAATATGGAGATCATCAATCTTTCCAGACACCCTACCATTTCAGTCATTTAGCAGACACTCTTGTCCAGAGCAACTTACAGTTATTGAGTGCATACATTTTCATACTGGCCCCCCGTGGGAAACAAACCCACAACCCTGGTGTTGCAAGCACCATGCTCTACCAACTGAGCTACAGGGGACTACCCAACCCAATAATTATGTGCACAGGGGATGTTTTTGCAGGCAAGAGAAAACGTTCTGCCTGCACATTTGATCTAGCAAGGCACATTTACTGTCAGTGTACTTCATTCTTCCACTCACTTGTAACAGTTGTTGTCATACTTGTTGTAGCTGCCAAGAGCAGTCAGACAGCCGATGCAGATAGCATAGGAGTAGAAGATTTGTGTTCCAGCATCCATCCACACCTGTGAGACACACCAGAGAGAGACACAATAGTCTTCATAGTTTCAGAGTTTCGATACACTAGTCTCATCCCAGGGTATCAGAGGCGAATTCAAATGGTACCAATTTTGACCTTATAATAGGTCAACAGGAAATGCATTTGCTTTGAAATTCAGATTCCTCTTATTGTTATCAGGTATTGATATTGTAACAAATCTGATGTTCTTAAGATCGCAAACTGTTCCTCCAAGGGAGTTAAGTGTCTTGGCCCAGTGGTTATGGTTGCTGCCCTTGGTCATGTAGACCAGGGTTCAAACACAGGTAGAGACGAATCACTACAGTATGTACGAATGGTTTTTGTTACACCTGAACTCAAATTATACATTGAAGTGTGTTCCTACCTGTGGGTCAGCGAGGCGGGCTGGGTCTGGGTAGAGGTAGAACTTGATACCATCTATTGCCCCCGGCAGTGTGAGTCCACGGACTAGCAACACCACCAGCATCAAATAGGGGAAGGTGGCAGTGAAATAGACCACCTGAGGGGAGGGGGGACCAGACCAGCATTACATTCCCTCAGTCTTTGGCTCTACAGTATTAATGGTGTCATCAGGCTGAATGGCAGAGATCCCACCTTACCTTCCCAGTAGACTTCACTCCTTTCCAGACACAGAAGTAACAGAGAATCCATGACAGTAGAAGACACAGAGCCAGCTCCCAGCGAACATTGCCTAGCTTGTCTGGACTGTCTGTTAGATTCAAAACTCTTCTCCTGAAAATCATATTTTCAGTTACAATCCCACCACTTGCTTTTCACCATTCTCTCAGCGCCTCCTAAGGCACATAGCCATTATTTCCATCTGTAAGGACTTAATAAGGAGTTGATCAATTGGAACAATTTTGTATACTCACTCCCAGAACTCTCTCACTGGCGATGTTGCGTTTCCTGCTACTGTCCAGTTTAGATGTCCCACTACTCTTCTGTCAAACTCCATGCAGGTTGCTGGTTAGGAGGAAATTACACAATAACAAGCAAGTCTCAGAACTCTCTGAATCTTTCCTGGATAAGGAGACATTTAATTTTTTAAAACATTAATCAAATCACTTGTCAAAAACGGAATATCTCAGTTTGAAGTGGTGTCCATAAATGTAAGATACTATCTATCATTTGAGCATGACAAAGGTACGTCACCATCAACAACCTGATCCCAGATCTGTTTGTGCTCTTGGCAATGCCAACTCCATTTCTGTCCTTGTCAATCCAAACAGGTTTGGCATGACAATGATTGACAAGCAGTTGGTATGATAGCACAAGCAGACTGGCTGGACTGAAGTACGTACCTGTGTTCCAGCTGTTTCTACATCTAGCCCAGGGGAGCTCAGAGCTGAATGAGGAGAAGAGGTAGAAGAAGGCCCACGCTAGGATGATGATGTAGTAGGTGCTGGAATATAGAACCACCACCTGACTACCATAACCCAGTCCTGAGGAGGAGGAGGAAGAGGAGGAGGAGGAGGAGAAGAAGAAGAAGAAGAAGAAGAAGAAGAAGAAGAAGAAGAAGAAGAAGAAGAAGAAGAAGAAGAAGAAGAAGAAGAAGAAGAAGAAGAAGAAGAAGAAGAAGAAGAAGAAGAAGAAGAAGAAGAAGAAGAAGAAGAAGAAGAAGATTTTACGGACAAATATGGAGATGTAAATGTTCGGAAAATAAATGCTTCTTCTGTAACTGTGTATATCTTTGATGTGGATTAGACTCCTTTCAAAGTCACCAGCCCTGATTAATAAGTTATTGTGCCATTGCAACAAGATAGACGTGAGTGTTTGAACACAGGACAAGTGTCCTGAATGCACGTGTCATGTCACAGGAAGGACAATCACTTACTCTATCATGTAATAGCTCATGCATTAGTGTGAGCCTGTGTAATAATGTTGATGTTTAATCCAAGATTCATCCAATAACTTGAATGAAGTGTCTTGTTACTTTGATCCCTTTTCCATTTTTGAAGTTACATCAGGTCAGAAACAGACCAGTCATCCCCAGAGTGCCATTACAAGCAATATAGAATGTATCCTTATATTATTTCAAACTGGTAAAGCAATGTGATTAAAATCATGGTGGATTTACTTTTACAAATACAATAGTGCAATATCATTTACAGAAGGAAAAGCATGCATGTACTGTGCCTATATGGATACATGTCAACCTCAACCAGCACATTCTTGACAAAGGCTCCAGACAGAAACCTTGAGTTTATGTGCTGAATACCAATTTAAATTGTATTGACATTGTTTTGGATTACAACGCTACTTTCTCAAGTTTGGATATTGCAGCAAGGAGTTTTCCTGAGTACAAATAGAACAAACAGACAAAGTTTGGTCTACAGTCCCTCTGAATGTTGTCTTTTCTTTGGGCACAGTTTACAGTACTAGGACATCTTCACTTATCTGAAGGCTATAGCCTTTCTTCCTTCTAGCTATCAGGCACTCATGTCTATTTCACCAATATGGCATCCATATTAGGAAGTAAATGATATCAATGGTCAGGCAAACTCTGACAACTCAATTCCTAATATGGATGCAATACGTACAACAAGACCCCGTGGCCGCATTCATAAAGCATACCAGAGTAGGATGGCTGATCTTAGATCAGATTAGCCTTTTAGATCATAATGACTAAGCTTATGGACAGAGGGGACCTTATTCTAGATCAGCAGTCTTACGCAATGACGCTTTATGAATATGAGCCCTGGTATTTACCTTCAAACAGGGGGCAGATCTTCCTCCAGCAGGTGATGCTGCCCTGCGTGGTGTACTGGCCCAGGGAGGTCTCCAGGAGGAAGAGTGGAATGCCACAGGTGAACAGGAAGAGCACATAAGGGATGAAGAACACCCCTTAAGAACAAGACAAGTTAAACCACAAGTAAACATATGGCCCAAGACCATAACTTCATGTTTCACTTCACGTGAATGTGGTTTCACAAAACAAAAATGTATCCCCGAAGCCATCTCAATCATCTCAACTGAGAGGCATGTTTGTTCTACATAGCATATTTAGAAATGAGCATAAAAAAAACATTGTAAAGTAGTGATGTGCATATCAGTATAGAGATTCTGGAAGCACTTAGAAGGTTTTGGTGCCTTCTGTGCACCCAGGCACGCACTGTTGTTTTTATGATAGTGCCTGCCAGATAACATCTAGCCCTATTGTGTCAATATCCCTATAATATTATAACAACCACAGATATGCTTATATCAAGCCATGTTTACACATCTCTTAATGATTATTCCATTACCTTCTTGCCATTGTGTGATTTCAATATTAGCCTAAGATATGAAAATAACGATTCTGTACTGTCTCCACCACAATGAAGTTATATGAAGTGACTAGCTCTTTTGCATTGATGATGTAAAAGCCAAAGACTCACCTCGCCATACATTTAATGTGTGTTTAAATGTATGACCATGTAAAGATGTGATGTGATACTCACCTCCTCCATTTTTGTAGCACAGATATGGGAACCTCCATACATTCCCCAGGCCTATGATCTGTCCGGCCACAGCCAGGAGGAACTCCAGCTTACTGGACCACTGTCCCCTGGTCTGGGTGCTTGGCACAGGGACAGGCTGGACCAGACCCATCTCCTGCTGGGCAAACTTATTGAACCTCAATTCGGGATCATTATGCTTCGCCATGACACTGAGGGAGACAAAGACAAAGGCTTTATGCAGTCAACACACATTTATCTAACATAGTCTGTATGCTATGAAGCCAGTATATGGACAAAGCAGTTGGTTTTTATGTAGTGAACAGTGACACACAGCAAACAGCTACATATGACTGCTACATATGACCAGCTACATATGACCTTCTACATATGACCAGCTACAGTACATATAACCTTCTACATATGACCAGCTACATACGACCAGCTACTTATGACCAGCTACATATGACCAGCTACATATGACCTGTCAAGAAAAATTTAATAGGAGGAAAAAGGGAAGGTCCAGTGCAGCAAAACATGAGCCCCTTTTATTCAATAAATTGGATCTTCCTTTTGTCCAGCTCCTGTTATTACTTTGGATGTGCGTAAAAACCCCTCCTTTCAATGGAAATTAGTGGGGCACTGTTAAAATGTACTGTTCTGAAGGTAAATTACAGCAATGTTGACTTATAACAGTGGAATCAACTGTTGTATTGTGTCTTATTTTTAGTAATTTAACAGACACTCTTATCCAGAGCAACTTACAGTAGTGAATACACATATGTTTGTACTGTTCCCCTGTGGGAATCGACCCCACAACCCTGGCATTGCAAGTGCCATGCTCTACCAACTGAACTACACAAGACATTATGAGAACACATAGATTTTTATTCTTTATTGATCCTGAAAAAAGTCACGGTTCCTGTACGCTGATCCATACTAGGGTCTATTCTAGGAGTAGCCTGAGTATCGGGAGTAGCCTAATTATCTGGGAATAGCCAATATATTTGGCATTGGCCACACAAGCGGTGAGATTCCAATTGAATCTGGTATTGTGAAGAGCCAGGGCGGCATCTCACTGCTTGGCAATGTGTACAGTGCATTCGGAACGTACTTAGACCCCTTTCCTTTTTCACACATTATGTTATGTTGGTGCCTTATTCTAAAATTAATTCAAATAAAAAATTTCCTCATCAATCTACACATAATACCCCATAATGACAAAGTGAAAACAGATTTTTTTACATTTTTGCTAATTTATATATATATATTTTTAAACAAAAATACCTTATTTACATAAGTGTTCAGACCCTTTGCTATGAGACTCGAAATTTAACTCAGGTGCATCCTGTTTCCATTGATCATTCTTGAGATGTTTCTACAACTTGATTGGAGTCCAACTGTGGTAAATTCAATTGATTGGACATGATTTGGAAAGGAACACACCTGTCTATATAAGGTCCAACAGATAACAGTGCATTTCAGATATAAAACCAAGCCATGAGGTCGAAGGAATTGTCCGTAGAGCTCCGAGACAGGATTGTGTCGAGGCAAAGATCTGGGGAAGGGTACCAAAAAATTTCTGCAGCATTGAAGGTCCCCAAGAACATAGTTTGGAAACACCAAGACTCTTCCTAGAGCTGGCCGCCCGGCCAAACTGAGAAATTGGGGGAGAAGGACCTTGGTCAGGGAGATGACCAAGAACCCAATGGTCACTCTGACAGAGCTCCAGAGTTCCTCTGTGGAGATGGGAGAACCTTCCTGAAGGACAACCATCTCTGCAACACTCCACCAATCAGGCCTTTATGGTATAGTGGCCAGACGGACGCCACTCCTCAGTAAAAGGCACATGACAGCCTACTTGGAGTTTGCCAAAAGGCACCTAAAGGATTCTCAGATCATGAGAAACAAGATTCTCTGGTCTGATGAAACCAAGATTGAACTCTTTGGCCTGAATGCCAAGCGTCACGTCTGGAGGAAACCTGGCACCATCCCTACAGTGAAGCATGGTGGTGGCAGCATCATGCTGTGGGGATGTTTTTCAGCGGTAGGGACTGGGAGACTAGTCAGGATCGAGGGAAAGATGAACGGAGCAAAGTACAGAGAGATCCTTGATGAAAACCTGCTCCAGAGCGCTCAGGACCTCAGACTGGGGCAAAGGTTCACCTTCCAACAGGACAACAACACTAAGCACACAGCCAAGACAATGCAGGAGTGGCTTCGGGACAAGTCTCTGAATGTCCTTGAGTGGCCCAGCCAGAGCCCGGACTTGAACCCGATCAAACATCTCTTGAGAGACCTGAAAATAGCTGTGCAGCGACACTCCCCATCCAACATGACAGAGCATGAGAGGATCTGCAGAGAAGAATGGGAGAAACTCCCGAAATACAGGTGTGCAGAAGGCTGTAATCGCTGCAAAAGGTGCTTCAACAAAGTACTGAGTAAAGGGTCTGAATACTTGTGTAAATGTGATATTTCCATTTTTTTCAATACATTTGCAACAATTTCTAATAACCTGTTTTTGCTTTTTCATTATGGGGTATTGTGTGTAGATTGATGAGGGGGAAAAAACGATTTAATCCATTTTAGAATAAGGCTGTAACGTAACAAAATGTGAAAAAGTCAAGGGGTCTGAATACGTTCCGACTGTACTGTATGAATGTTCAAATCCCACACTGTGGCACCAGTCTTGTTGCATTAGAGTAGGAGGGGATCAGCACTGCTTGGTGGGACTAGTGTAATTCTGTCATCAATGTTGCCTTTGTGTCCTTGCCTAGTATCCCTGTAGGAGTGGGACACATATAGTGGAAAATATGTGCTGCTGCTGCTACTACCATTATGGTGATTTCTGAAAATGAACACCCAGAACTTATACAGTTATAAGAAGCACAACCGTAAGGTCTGTTGCTAGGACAATGTGTTCTGAAAAGTTACCTTTGCCTTTACTATTTAAAGTATGAGGAACTTCCTGGGCATGCATCAGAGGAGGAAACTACTGTGACACTACTAGACACCCAGAAGACAACCCGCCAGAGCCAGGGTACGGTTTGTGATACTAAGAGTAGGTACTGACTGTATATCTTTGATAATCTAATATTGCTTGGTTCAATACAGTACAGCCTGTTTTAAATGAATGACAGAGTCGATAGAGAAGATGTAACAATTTATGGGCACAATAAGATAAATATAGAGTGTTACTACAGCTAAATATGAACGTTAATTGCAACATAGATATCTTTTTCAGGTCAGGTTTTTGGGCTATACTCAGCCTTATCTCAGGGTAGTAAGTTGGTGGTCTATTGAAATCCCACTAGCGGTGTGGGGGCTGTGCTTTGGCAAAGTGGATGGGGTTATATCCTGCCTGGTTGGCCCTGTCTGGGGGTATCGTCAGACAGGGCCACAGTGTCCCCCGACCTCCCCCTGTCTCAGCCTCCAGTATCTATGCTGCAATAGTCTATGTGCCAGGGGGCTAGGGTCAGTCTTATCTGGTGAAATTCTCCTGTCTTATCTAGTGTCCTGTGTGAACTTAAGTATGCTCCTTATAATTGTCCCCTCTCTCTCTCTCTCTCTCTCTCTCTCTCTCTCTCTCTCTCTCTCTCTCTCTCTCTCTCTCTCTCTCTCTCTCTCTCTCTCTCAGAGGATCTGAGCCCTAGGACCATGCCTCGGGACTACCTGGCCTTTAGGTTTTATTTATTTGCACCAAAGAAAAGAAGTAAAAGACAAAACAGTACAGATAGAATTGGTCAAAATAGTGTGCAGGTGAGGTTGGAAGCCCAAAATGGCTTATACGAAAACCACACCACAAATATAAGAAAAATATTCAATCAGTTAAACAAAGCATGTAAATTAGAATTGTACATGATATACTCAGTATACAAGAAAAAACATGTTTGATTGTGTGTGTGAATTAGGCTACATGGATTATTGGGTAGTTTTGTTCATCATGCTGACCTCCAGTCTTCACTTGGCCTGATGACTCCTGGCTGTCCCCGTCCCCAGTCCACCTTGTCATGCTGCGGCTCCAGTTCAACTGTTCTGCCTGCGACTATGGAACCCTGACCTGTTCTCTCTCTCTCTCTCTCTCTCTCTCTCTCTCTCTCTCTCTCTCTCTCTCTCTCTCTCTCTCTCTCTCTCTCTCTCTCTCTCTCTCTCTCTCTCTATTTCTCTCTCTATCTCTCTCTCTCCCTCCCCCCTCTCTCTCTCTCTCTACCGCACCTGCTGTCTCGACCTCTGAATGCTCGGCTATGAAAAAACAACTGACATTTACTCCTGAGGTGATGACCTGTTGCACCCTCTACAACCACTATGATTATTATTTATGAATGTTTGAACATCTTGAAGAACGTTCTGGCTTTAATGGCCATGTACTCTTGTAATCTCCACCCGGCACAGCCAGAAGAGGACTGGCCACCCCTCAGAGCCTGGTTCCTCTCTAGGTTTCTTCCTAGGTTCCTGCCTTTCTAGGGAGTTTTTCCTAGCCACCGTGCTGCTACATCTGCATTGCTTGCTGTTTGTGGTTTTAGGCTGGGTTTCTGTATAGCACTTTGTGACGTCTGCTGATGTAAAAAGGGCTTTATAAATACATTCGATTTTCTATGTTCACTGTTCATTTCTGAGTAGTCTCTGTGTCTAATATTTTAACATACTGTAGTGTTTCTTTTTTTTCTCTTAAGATTTGTAGCATGAATTATGAAAATAATATCTACCTCAAGAACCAGTCATTCTGTTTTCAAATCGAAAGCATGCGATAAGAGGACTTATACATGCTGTACAGTTGCACAAAACAGGAAGACACTGCTGCTCTCACTGGCACTGCTGAGCCTCCAGTCTGTAACCTTTGGCCTACATTCTGCAGCTACAACAAGTGTGACAGACTGCAGATAGAGAGAGAGCGAGAAAAAGAGAGAGAGCGAGAGAGAGCTACCACTGACTGAAGCCCCATGTCTGTCTCTGTCTCTTTATACAACTAGGGAGATGTCTAGGTGTTATCACAGCCCCCGCCTGCCAAGTCTGCTAGATTTCAAATACAAACAGTGATAAACAGTCTAAGTAAAAGGTTTCCTGATAGAAAGAGAGGTGAATAGAGAGCGCGCGCGCGAGAGAGAGAGAGAGAAAGTACCTTAAGGAGGAAGTTGTAGTTCTTTAGTCTGTTGTAGTAGTCTACTTCTCCATTAAAGAAGACTTGTTCTGGTCCCTTTCATTAGAAGCAAATCTAGAACCTGCGTTTCTCCCTGTCAAATGCCCTTTCCAGAACTAACAATGAGTGAACCCATGTGGAGAGTTTGGAGTGTGTGTGTGTGTGTCGGTGTTCATGCATCTGTGTGTTTGAGGCGGAGCTATTGAGTCAAGGCAACACTGGCTCCTTCAGTGAGGGAAAGAGGAGGGGATTTGCTCTGTGAAAGCGGCAACAGCAGGCGGGCTTCTTTTGAATGCTGAAGGGGAATGGATTTGTGGAATGTGAACAAATTAACTCTCTGCATTATAACTTTACAGTGGATGGAGGATAGAGGAGTGACAGAACTTGAACACTTAAATTAATAGGAAAAGGGGGCCTAATACATCTAATGTACATCACTTGCAAAGCCTTTGAAATGTAATGGAGCGTGATAATGTTACATCTAGTTTGACAGATGTATCAATCTCTTAATATTTTTTCATTGCCTCATACCAAAGTCCACTGATTTCAACTTTCTAAAATATGCTGTACATTATGTAGTATTTCAACATATCAGCATGATCAACAATTGCTGCTATTTTATTTTACTATGAACTATTCTGAATGTCAAGTGGTAATGCAGTGAACCTAATCATACATTTATGTTGGGGAAGTGCAGTAAATGTCAGTGCTTTCACACCAAAACAATGCACTTGTTGCCTCCACAAATAGCGGCAGTCTCAAAAACAAGGGATTGAGAACATGACATAGATGCTTTGGCTTCTCACCCTGACAATTGTGAATAATAAACAATTTCCCTTTGAGACTGTACATGCATTCATTCAAATATTTGTGGCGATTGTGAATATAAAACAATACATTAGTTTAATTCCCCTCTCACACTGTGCAAGCAGTCATCCAAATAACTTATGTGTATTTAAATCAAGAAGCACCTTTGTTCATTCTTCAAGAGTGCCTTGATGGGAAATGTAAGCCCCACTAATATTTGTTCTACATTATTCATTAACTGAGTGGTGGCCATCATCCCCTATGCTTTCCCTCCAACAACTACTGTCTGTTTGGTTGGTTGGATGGTGTCTAATGACTGTGGATGGAATCTAAAACTGTGAACAAAAGCATTCTGTCAAGGCCTCTATAAGGGCCGTAGCAATAGCACTATATATTACAGCACATAAATAATCAGCCATTTACTAAGAAATAACATGGTACAATGTTAATGACACAGTAATTATGTTAAAGTAGTGTACACACATCCAGTGACTTTCAGTTGAAGGTCACGTCAAGAAAATCAGTTACATTTTACAATACAGTGTAAGTACAGTATAACAATTAGTAATTACAATACTGTTGCACTGTACTTACAGGAATAATTCCACTGTAATAAGGGCACTGTAATATAAAGTGTTACCAAAACATCTAGCTCAAAGCAATTAATGAAAACTGTAGTGCTCACCATTCTCCATTCTGTGTATCTGAGCAGCATCCTTCAAGCATTTCCTCTGATCGCCTCTCAACTTCATTCATCACAATGCTTTTATAGTATTTTTATTATTTTATTGTTGTGCTGTAATTGCCGATGTGGACCTATTGTATGGCAGAGTGCTCTGAAAAGACAAATCTGAGAAAGATGCTCCTTTATACTAAATGTTAATAAATGATCTTCATTTCGCAATTTTGGCCAAAGGTTAGAGATCACAAAACAGTGTCACTACACAAAAAGTTATGTAAATCTGTGATGTAAAAGTGATGTTAGTTACTTATAAACAGACCCATTTAGGCTCCTTCAGTGTTATCCCCCTATAACCCCTACACCCTAATAAAGCAAATGAACACCTCACTTGCTTTTCTTGTACTAACCCTTGCAGGTGTCTTTTTTTACTAGCACTGATTTTGTAATGACTGATTTTTACAAATACTGTGATACCTAGCAACCTTTAGTTACATGAAATGACTGTAAGTCGCTCTGCCTAAGAGCGTCTGCTAAATTAGCTAAATGTAAAATGTAAGATATTATTTAATTTAAATATATCGAATTTGGCCATCAATGGCCCTCCAATAATTTGGTGCATGACACCTAACAATCCTCTTATTGTTATTACAAAAGTAGAATCAATGCATGCAGTTCAATCAATATGACTTTACTACAACTACAGTGGGGGAAAAAAGTATTTAGTCAGCCACCAATTGTGCAAGTTCTCCCACTTAAAAAGATGAGAGAGGCCTGTAATTTTCATCATAGGTACACGTCAACTATGACAGACAAAATGAGAAAAACAAATCCAGAAAATCACATTGTAGGATTTTTTATGAATTTATTTGCAAATTATGGTGGAAAATAAGTATTTGGTCACCTACAAACAAGCAAGATTTCTGGCTCTCACAGACCTGTAACTTCTTCTTTAAGAGGCTCCTCTGTCCTCCACTCGTTACCTGTATTAATGGCACCTGTTTGAACTTGTTATCAGTATAAAAGACACCTGTCCACAACCTCAAACAGTCAAACTCCACTATGACCAAGACCAAAGAGCTGTCAAAGGACACCAGGAACAAAATTGTAGACCTGCACCAGGCTGGGAAGACTGAATCTGCAATAGGTAAGCAGCTTGGTTTGAAGAAATCAACTGTGGGAGCAATTATTAGGAAATGGAAGACATACAAGACCACTGATAATCTCCCTCGATCTGGGGCTCCACGCAAGATCTCACCCCGTGGGGTCAAAATGATCACAAGAACGGTGAGCAAAAATCCCAGAACCACACGGGGGGACCTAGTGAATGACCTGCAGAGAGCTGGGACAAAGTAACAAAGCCTACCATCAGTAACACACTACGCCGCCAGGGACTCAAATCCTGCAGTGCCAGACGTGTCCCCCTGCTTAAGCCAGTACATGTCCAGGCCCGTCTGAAGTTTGCTAGAGTGCATTTGGATGATCCAGAAGAGGATTGGGAGAATGTCATATGGTCAGATGAAACCAAAATATAACTTTTTGGTAAAAACTAAACTCGTCGTGTTTGGAGGACAAAGAATGCTGAGTTGCATCCAAAGAACACCATACCTACTGTGAAGCATGGGGGTGGAAACATCATGCTTTGGGGCTGTTTTTCTGCAAAGGGACCAGGATGACTGATCCGTGTAAAGGAAAGAATGAATGGGGCCATGTATCGTGAGATTTTGAGTGAAAACCTCCTTCCATCAGCAAGGGCATTGAAGATGAAACGTGGCTGGGTCTTTCAGCATGACAATGATCCCAAACACACCACCCGGGCAACGAAGGAGTGGCTTCGTAAGAAGCATTTCAAGGTCCTGGAGTGGCCTAGCCAGTCTCCAGATCTCAACCCCATAGAAAATCTTTGGAGGGAGTTGAAAGTCCGTGTTGCCCAGCGACAGCCCCAAAACATCACTGCTCTAGAGGAGATCTGCATGGAGGAATGGGCCAAAATACCAGCAACAGTGTGAGAAAACCTTGTGAAGACTTACAGAAAACGTTTGACCTGTGTCATTGCCAACAAAGGGTATATAACAAAGTATTGAGAAACTTTTGTTATTGACCAAATACTTATTTTCCACCATAATTTGCAAATAAATTCATTAAAAATCCTACAATGTGATTTTCTGGATTTTTGTTTCTCATTTTGTCTGTCATAGTTGACGTGTACCTATGATGAAAATTACAGGCCTCTCTCATCTTTTTAAGTGGGAGAACTTGCACAATTGGTGGCTGACTAAATACTTTTTTCCCCCACTGTATATCCATGTCACAGTTGTAGTGTTAGGACCACCCACTGTTCATGTAATATTACTATAGGTGGTTCTGAGTTCCTTGGTGAGTGAGTGGTATTGTTTTTGTCCCACTGAAAGTCATTCATTTACCTAAATCTAGTTGTACTGTAGGTGGCAATAGCACACTAGTCTCAAGCACTTGTCATGCTGTCAGTCCCATTTAAAAACTGCATTGCTGGTTAAGGGCTTGTAAGTAAGCATTTTACTGTAAGGTCTACACCTGTTGTATTCGGCGTATGTGGCAAATACAATTTGATTTGATTTGATTTGAATGATGGCAAAATGTAAGACTGTAGTGGGCTACTGGCAGCTACTGACTGTGACCAGAAATCGGCCCTGGCATTTAAAACACACCGACCCATTTTTTTCCTTGAGGACCCCACACCAGCCCATTTTTCTTCTCAAGGCCCCCATTATTAGCCAGTGGACTAAAAATGGACCAGCCCATCTGGCATTTGCCAGATGGCTAGTCCGCCCCTGGCTACTTGACACTATAGGCTACAGACATTTACTGTATGGTAAATGGTAGGATCTTACTGTACACAACAGGCAACAAATGCATTATGTATTATACAATTACATTTGAAAAAGTTCCAAACATTGTGCCCTCTTTTGTTTGATATGAGTGGAATGCTTCATGGAATGCATTTCATGTTTAATGGCTTTGTCTTGCCAGTACTACAATCCACAATGTTGGTGCAAATGTTTGCAGCAATTTCGACCGCTAATATTAGCATTTTCTAACCAAAAATCTCAATCAACTTGTGTCCTGTCTAGGAAAAACTCTGGGCCTTGAGTAATGGACTGAGTGTATGAAAGAACAGGTCAGAGACTATTTGGTCATGATATTTGAATTGTGCTATTGAGGGACATTGACTTACACAGTTTATTTCATCTTGAATTCTTGAGGCTATGAATATTTTCTGAAGGCACTGTATTTGGCCTTGCATTTTAGGTTATTGTTCTACTGAAAGTTGGATTTGTCTCCCAGTGTCTGATGGAAAGCAGACTGAACCAGGTTTTCCTCTACGACTTTGCCTGTGCTTAGCTCTATTCCATTTATTTTCATCCCAAAAAACTCCCTAGTCCTTGTCGATGACAAGCATACCCATAACATGATGCAGTCACCACCATGCTTGAAATTATGAAGAGTGGTACTCAGTGATATATTGTGTTGGATCTGCCCCAAACATAACACTTTGTATTCAGGACATAAAGTTAATTTCTTTGCTAAATTTTTTGCAGTTTTACTTTAGTGCCTTATTGCAAACAGGATGCTTGTTTTGGAATATTTTTATTCGGTACAGGCTTCCTTCTTTTCACTCTGTAATTTGGTTAGTATTGTGGAGTAACTACAATGTTGTTGATCCATCCTCAGTTTTCTCCTATCACAGCAATTTAACTCTGTAACTGGTTTGAAATCACCATTGGCCTCATGGTGAAATCCCTGAGCGGTTTCCATCCTCTTTGTCAACTGAGTTAGGAAGGGCACCTTCTTTGTAGTGACTGGGTGTATTGATACACCATCCAAAGTGTAATTAATAACTACTTTACCATGCTCAAAGGGAGTATGAAAATGTATGCACTAACTAACTGTAAGTCGCTCTGGATAAGAACGTCTGCTAAATGACTAAAATGTAAAATGTAAATATTCAACGTCTGTTTTTTTTTTACCCATCTACCAATAGGTGTCCTTCTTTGCGAGGCATTGGAAAACATCCCTGGTCTTTGTGGTTGAATCTGTGTTTGAAATTCACTGCTCGACTGAGGACCTTACAGATAATTGTATGTGTGGGGTACAGAGATGATGTAGTCATTCAAAAATCATGTTAAACATTATTATTGCACACAGAGTCCATGCAACTTATTATGTGACTTGCTACACACATTTTTACCCATAACAAAGGGGTTGAATACTTATTGACTCAAGATATTTCAGCTTTTCATTTGTAATTAATTTGTAAACATTTCTAAAAACATAATTCCACTTTGATATTTTGGGGTATTGTGTGTAGGCCAGTGACACAAAATCTATAATTCACTATTTTAAATTCAGGCTGTAACACAAAAAAATTTGGAAAATAATCAAGGGATGTGAATGCTTTCTGAAGGCACTATAGATTGGAATAGTATAGGAGATTGTGTGTTCTCTATTCATCCAATTTCTATATTCAACATGCAGTTCCAGACACAGATCTGCCACTAGTTGAAGGCAGCCAATCCAATAGTGTCTGAAAAGTAGTCACTTTCCTAGAACTATCAGTATTGAAATATATATATATTTAAGTAGTTGCTCAGATCTGTATTCAAATAGTTTTGAAAAAAAGTAGCCACGTCTGAGATCTGTATTCAAATAGTTTTAAAAAGTAGTATTTTGGGGGGATCTGTATTCAAATATTCTTAGTCACCTCCGAAGTAACAATTTCTTCCCCAGATTTAAAATTATTTTTCCATAAACTATAGCTTCTCCAGAGGCAGATTTACTTTTTATCTTTATTTAATTAGGCAAGTCTATTAAGAACAAATTCTTATTTACAATGACGGCCTACACCGGCCAAACCCGGACAATGCTGGGCCAATTGTGCGCTGCCCTATGGGACTCCCAATCACGGCCTGTTGTGATACAGCCTGGAATCGAACCAGGGGGTCTGTAGTGACGCCTCAAGCACTGAGATGCAGTGCCATAGACCGCTGCGCCACTCTGGAGCATGTACAACATGCATAAGTTTATGAGAGGTGGTTAACACCCTTACAGGCTGCTACATGTGAACCCAGCCTAGATACTGTTGCGTTGGGAAGGTGTCAGGAATGACGGCTCTTGAAAGCAGCACACGTTTTTGAAAGGTGGCTTTCACACCCTGCTGGTTAAAGATAGGAACCATCTATGTAGGTTGTGGGAACGATGTCAGGTTTGGGGGATCTTGAAAGTCACTGAAAAGGTATAGTCTCTGAATGTCTTCTAAAGGTGTCTGGCTCCCCCTGCAGGTTCCAGAGTAAGAGTAACACTGTGGATTTGAAATAAGGCCTTTGGGGCAATCATAATGCAATCAAGATCTAAGCTTTTATAATGGTGTTTGGCGGTGTTTTGTATATTTTGCATGTCCATATTTAAATATACTGTAGCATTAGAAACCCTGGGTTCATCCTAATAATATGTTTTTCTCCTGAAGTGTACACTCATTCACTACTTCCCATACATCTAAAAGCATAGGATTGGTGGAGGCATGGGCTAGTTGGTTTCCACCATATTTATTATACCAATCATTTTCTTTCAAATCAGTGAAGGGAAGTGAACAAATGCACACTTTCGGAGGAAGGAGAGATTTAAGCATTAAGGAATGAGTACCCGGGGATTATCGTGAGTTCCCGGGTTCGAGTGCCTTATTGGTTTTATTAAACGGTTGCCAGATATTTGAAAAAAGATTAACATGTTTATTTTAAAAATGTTATTTTAATGCAATTAGTTATTTCATCATTCCACCAGACAATATAGTCTGGGCAAAAGCCAGTAATTAGTTCTGAGACACTGAAGTTCCCACAGGGGGCCAGTATAAAATAATAATAATATGTAAGTCGCTCTGGATAAGAGCGTCTGCTAAATGACTAAAAAAAAAAAAAAAAAAAAAGTTACTAGTCAAGTGGAGCTGTCAGCCTCAACTTGACACGTTCATTCATTACATTTTAATCATTTAGCAGACGCTCTTATCCAGAGCGACTTACAGTTAGTGAGTGCATACATTATTATTATTCATACTGGACCCCCGTGGGAATCGAACCCACAACCCTAGCATTGCAAACGCCATACTCTACCAACTGAGCTACATCCCTCTGGTGGAGATCGCCAAAAAAAACTTTGTTGCACAGGTTGGAGAGGTAGGCAGCAAGATTTAGACAAACCCCCACAGTTGCAAACCAAATGCTAGGCTAGAATCATTGGAAAATAATGTCTAGATGCTTTTTTCCAGGGGATTTTACATTTATGAATTGCCTGGCTGGGCTGTGGGACAGTGAATGCCAGGTTTGGGGTCAATTCCACAAATTCAATTCTAATTCAATTCTCTCTCCCTGTAAATTCCATTTAATTCAATTCAAATTCCAGGTCAGTCTTTCAATTTAGAGAGAATAAAATTCCTCTGAATTCCAATGTTAGTTAAATTCCAAGAATTCAATTCTCAATTCAATACTATGTGCATCAATTCCATTAACTGGGAAATGTACAGATATTGAATTCCAATTAAATTCCAAAGATGAAATGTTTTTACAATTCCAATTCAATTCAAATTTAAAAAGTCCAAACAACTTATCCCAATTCAATTTCAATTCCATAACTTGAAGATTTTTTACAAATCTAATTTAATTCAACATACATTTTCCACTTCATGAGGTAATTCAAGAATTGAATTGGAATTTCAAATTAAATTGGAATTGATTGATCCCAACCCTGGTGGATGTGCAATGATAATTAAAATGGAACTGTTAACAGGTATTAACCTGGGATTGTCATGAATAACGCCCTGCTATCAACCAATCAGCATCCAGGAATCAAAAAACCCGTAAAAAATAAATAGAAAATAGCCCTTGTGTCGTGATCAAGACACTGGCCGTGTCTGAATACCCATACTAGCATAATACATGCTTAAACTGCATACTATGTAATCATCATTGCATACTATTTAGCATGTACTCTTTAGTAGAAAGTATGCAGTATGCCACCAGCCGCAACGCAGTAGCGGCTCCTGACTGGCTGAGTAGGTGGGGTGGGGCCGAGTGAGGGTGGATTTGTCCAAATTCAACAGACATGCATCGCATTAACCAGCCTGATAGCTCATTTCCAATTTGATTATTTTCTTTAAACTCTGAACAGAATAGGAATGGAGTTATAGGCCTACTCAGGCTGGTTATAGGCAGACTATCACATTCAACCTATACCGCAGCCCATATAGCCCATCTATCCTATTTAAAAAGGACTGAAGACAGAAACATATAGCCTAATTTGGTTCCATTTCAACATATTTATTAGTAAAACCAAAGTGCTGTAGCATATATAAATGAAATCAAATAGCCTAGTACACACACCAAAAATTTACTAATGTTCAAATCAAAAGGTTATTGCACAGAGAAACATAGACAGTCGGGTACATCGCTGATTAACATGACATCAATAACACAGCCACATCCAGAGTCCACGGTGCAGACACATTCAGAATAAAAAAAAGTAGACTATTTCGTTTAATGAAGGCCAAGAGAACAAGAAACACTTTTCAATGAGAATAAAACGTCTGTTTTCAAAGATGTAAGGTACGATGCAAAACTGGTGATCATTTTAAGGAGAACAAAAACTACTTAGCCTACATTTGAACACCACCGCAGAAGCTTCGCTATTCAGTCTCTTTCCAATTAAGTAGCCTAGTTTTGTTGTTTGGCTACTTGAAGAGAACTAGGGCCTATCACTTGCAGCCCACCTCTTCCAATGCATTGTGGAAAAGTGTGCATCGAATTCTACTAGAAGATGCGCTGAAATGAGTATAACATCCTGGCATTTAAACCATACTCAATTTCCGAAAATTCACATACTCTATTTTTGCATGCTGAGAATGTGTAATGTACGATTGCGTTGTTTTCCGCTATTTGATGATTTCGGTAGCGCATCCCCATATCTAATTGATCAGCTGTTGTCAAAGCCGAAAAGAGTATGCCATCTGGGCATTTAAAGTATAGTTGATTTTAGAAACGTTGCATACTATTAAACTTAATTTTTTCACATACTCAAAATGGCCTACTATTTAGGACACAAGTATGGGTATTCGGACACGGCCAGTATCTGAACCCATCAACCCCCGGCCCCTTCCATCTCTCCCAAATCCTTCCCCATCTCCCGCCCTCCACACAGCCTTGGCATGTGCATTCTAACCCTTAATTTCCTGCTGATAAACTGATCTTAATTGTTATACTGTGGGGCATCTACACTGCAATTTCCATCCTTGTGTCTTTCTGTGGCCTGGACACCTGCTGTTTTGGCGTTTAGCTAAAATCTCTGTGGAGGGTCGGCCTAACACACAGAGGATACATCCTATACAATAGTGTACTACTTTTGACCAGAGTCCTATGGACCCTCGTCAAAAGAAGGGCACTATATAGGGAATATGGTGCCATTTGGGATGTGACCAGAGAAACACTGCCTCTCTCTCTCTCCACACTGTGTTTAATGGCTTCTCACACACAGAAGAGGCCATGCAACCCACAGAAACTTAATTACACCCCTCGTGCCACGTTATTAAACAGGCTTTCCATGGGTAACGTCCGTCCATCCGCTCTCTTCTGTTCTCTTCTGTTCTCTTCTGTACTTTTCTTGTCTCATCTGTTCTCATGTCTTTTACATTCCAGCTGTCATTTCAGTATGAAAATGTATGCACTCACTAACTATAAGTCACTCTGGATAAGAGTGTCTGCTAAATGACTAAAATGTAAATGTCATTCTCGGATGTTTGGCCCATTTCAGTGTTTGGCATTTCGTCATGGTGTTTGACTTAGTTGGATTCCTCATTCCATTAGCTTGCTCCTTGGGAGCCTGCTGAATTCAAATAACGCGGAGATAAAAAAAAAAAGATAAAAGCTTGTTTCCCACTTCGTCTCAATTATAGGGAATGAAATGATGGAAAGCTGTTGCATTTCACAAATAGGACTTTATCTGGAATAAAACATGTGTTTTTATAATGTCAACATCTTTAGGGCACTTTGAAGAACATTTGATTGCTGATATTGCAGAGATCTGATATTGCAGCACTAGCTGCAGTGCATTAGCTACAGTATTTGAAAGGCATGTATTTAGAATACTCAGCCAAGACACAGTACTATAATGTCTTAGCATGACCCTTAGTAAGAGACAGAACGGAAGAAATTGAAAGAGAATCCATGTTTTGTGATGTGAGAAGGCTTGGATCCCATTAAAATACCTGCATTCAAAGGAATAGAATAGTCCCTGAGCCAGAGAGAGGGGCCTCATGGGCTCTTGTGTCTGTGCCTGTATGAGCCATTCATCTGACAGCCTTTCTACGCACTTGTCTAGTCTAGCCACAGAGCTAAATAAGGCATGACAGTATCTAGGGGACCGGGCAGGTGCAGTTAGCACTCCCCTCAACACAAACTAGACATTCACACCTACTCACACACTTTATTTTTCTCTCTCTTATCAATGTGCTTTCTGCCCTTTTCTCCTTCTTCTGTTACTTATATGTCTTTTAATATTCTCTCTCTCTCTCTCTCTCTCTCTCTCTCTCTCTCTCTCTCTCTCTCTCTCTCTCTCTCCTCTCTCTCTCTCTCTCTCTCTCTCTTCCCTGTTCTGTATCAAATAGCCCACAATGCCATGGAAACGAAGTAGTGCTGAATCTTATTTGTCTTGTTACAGACTAGCGGGAGCTAGTACCTCAACTCCCTCTGAAGCAGAAGAGGATGACAGCTCTTACCTACCATATCAGCATTGCCATGGTAACAGCTCTCAGGTAGATCTGATCACTGTGACAGGACAGCAGAATATCAGAACACCTTTCACCTGTGTGATAGACAGTGTATTCAGAGCACAGAGTTACAGTTGAGCAGTAAGTGTTCATATCTTTGGAAAGTCAGGGCACAGAGCAGTGGAGGCCGGTGGGAGGAGATATAGGAGGACGTGCTCACTGTAATGGCTGGAATGGAATAAATGGAATGGTATCAAACATATGGAAACCACATGTTTGTCAGGGCTCAGAGTTAGAGTTCAGCAGTAAGTGTTCATATCTTTGGAATGTCAGATCTAAGTTTCCACCTTAAATAGGACATTCTGCTCTATCTCTGGGCATAGGTGTGTTCATAAACTGCCCTTGTAGTTGGTTGTTGTATAGAGACAGACAGACTGGTTTGACTTTAGTTTCAAAAGGCTTTGTACAGTATTCACACAGAGGCAAACTGTTTGGACAATGCCAATGTAATACTTTATTTGTGCATCTTCAATGTCAGTATTATTAAGATCCCTGTGAAATATCACCATCACTTTAAAACCATTGAGAAATGACAACAAGTATACAAAAAGTGTGTAACGACTCACTGTGGAACATCACTGCATAACAATATCAACACACAGCACAGCCACCCACCACCAATCAAGCACACTGCATCAATTGAAGAACCAGATGGTATAATTAGAGTATATATAATACGCAGTTCACAAACGTATGTCCCCACCGCAATTTTAAATTCAACAGCACAAACCTACTGAAGCATAAAACAATTTGTAAATAAAAACATCAATCATTGAACCTCAAGTGAAATACAGATAACACCTGTGCACCGATGCATCAAGTTCTAGACTAACACCAAGTTCTAGACTAAACATACCAAGTTATAGACTAAACACACCAAGTTCTAGACTAAACACACCAAGTTATAGACTAAACATACCAAGTTCTAGACTAAACATACCAAGTTCTAGACTAAACATACCAAGTTCTAGACTAAACATACCAAGTTCTAGACTAAACATACCAAGTTCTAGACTAAACACACCAAGTTCTAGACTAAACATACCAAGTTATAGACTAAACACACCAAGTTATAGACTAAACACCAATAAAACCACTTCCATAAGACAGCCACCACAAGTAATGCAAAGTCCAAAAAAGTCAAATTCTGTAGATAGAATGTGAGCAAAGCCAAACCTCTCACATTCACACTATTCACACAGACAGTCTTCTCTCACACGATTTCGATTTCTGATACATTCTCCAATCCATTCCGATCTCCTCTTAAAAACTCACTTGCTAAATACCCCTTACTTCCCTTCTACCACACTATCTTATTTCCCTCTTACAGTCCACCTCCTTAGATAATTACAATATAGCCTAATTTGGTTCCATTTCAACATATTTATTAGTAAAACCAAAGTGCTGTAGCATATATACATTAAATCAAATAGCCTAGTACACACACCAAAAATGTACTAATGTTCAAATCAAAAGGCTATTGCACAGAGAAACATGGACAGTCGGGTACATCGCAAATTCAGAACTGCTGGACAGTAACATAATAAACTAAAGTACTGATCATTGGGAACGAGGCTTGATCCATAAATAAAAAGGTTTTATAGGAAGCCTACCTTAAAAAACAAACAATCCATATGTTCAAATCAAAAGGCCTGATTAACGTGACATCAATAACACAGCCACATCCAGAGTCCACGGTGCAGACACATTCAGAATAAAAAAAAGTAGACTATTTCGTTTAATGAAGGCCAAGAGAACAAGAAACACTTTTCAATGAGAAGAAAATGTCTGTTTTCAAAGATGTAACCTACAATGCAATACTGGTGATCATTTTAAGGAGAACAAAAACTACTTAGCCTACATTTGAACACCACCGCAGAAGCTTCGCTATTCGGTCTCTTTCCAATTAAGTAGCCTAGTTTTGTTGTTTGGCATCTTGAAGAGAACTAGGGCCTGTCACTCGCAGCCCACCTCTTCCAATGCATTGTGGAAAAGTGTGCATCGAATTTTACTAGATGAAGAGCCGAAATGAGTATAATATCCTGGCATTTAAACCATACTCAATTTCCTAAAATTCACATACTCTATTTTTGCATGCTGAGAATGTGTAATGTACGATTGCGTTGTTTCCCGCTATTCGTTGATTTCGGTAGCGCATCCCCATATCTAATTGATTTCGGTAGCACATCCCCATATCTCCAATCCACTCCGATCACCTCTTAAAAACTCACTTGCTAAATACCCCTTACTTCCCTTTTACTACACTATCTTATTTCCCTCTTACAGTCCACCCCCTTAATAATTACAACCTCGTCCACTGGCCCTTGTAAACTTCACATCAGAAAATATACATGGCTTATTCCTATACCTTATGGTCAGGTATCAATATACAATAGTATTTTCAGATCTAGTCAAGTTTGTGAGGGTAAGTAGATGAGGGCAAAATGTATATGAAATGTGATCTAAATGTCATTGATACATATGATAGGATTAGGCCCTTTAGAGTTGACATCCCCCTGACTGATGATGATTGGCTGTCCTAGACTGGTCTGCGGCAAGCGTAAGCTACCCATTGATTGGTTGAAGCTGCCTTGGCTGTAGTGTTGCTGGCCAAAGCTCTCCCGTGATTGGTCGAAACTAGCCTGCCTGTTTGGGTGACGATAGAAGCTGTCCCCTGATTGGTCGAAACTGCTCTGGCTGAAGAGTCGTTGGCTCATCCCATTGGCCCGTCTCTCAGAGGCGCTTCTCATTGGGTACCTCTGGCCTGTCTTGTACCAGCCTGTCTCTTTGAAAACAAACCAGATGTTGCCGGCCCAGAGGATAAAGTTTACAAAACCAAAGACCTGCATAGAGGTATAGAAAGAGGGTATTTAGAGTTTGGGTCTAAACATAAAAATGACAGATTCAGAATCAGAAAATGATTGTTTTAGACCTAGGACACCAGGTGGGTGCAATTAGTTATCAGGTAGAACAGAAAACCAGCAGGCTCCGGACCTCGTAGTGTAAGAGTTGAATACCCCTGCCATATAACGTGCACTACTTTTGACTAGGACCCATAGAGCTCTGGTCTAAAGTAGTGCACTATATAGAGAATAGGGTGCCATTAGGGATGCAACCAATGACTCACCACAGACGTGTTGAGCTCAGACCAGACTGGGTGGTGGGAAGCTGAACACCGGTTGGCTGGGCGTCTGCAGGCGGAGATGAGCAGGAGGACCTGGGTGGGATCTGTGGCTGACTTCACATCAGACAGAGCTTTGGCCCAGGCACAGGAGCTTACCAACCACATGAAGGCGAAGAGCACGGTCACTACAAAGTCCTGGTTAGGAGGGAGAGATGGAGGAGGTTATTATCAGATTTAATGAGATTGTGAGAGTTGAGGAAGAGAATAGGGTGAAGTTATAAATGAAATTTAAAGGGATATGGGACAAAAAGGCAGGACTAACATCAGGAGTAACATCAGGAGTAACAGCAGGAGTAACAGCAGGAGTAACAGCAGGAGTAACATCATGAGTAACAGCAGGAGTAACAGCAGGAGTAACATCAGGAGTAACAGCAGGAGTAACAGCAAGAGTAACAGCAGGAGTAACAGCAGTAACACAAACGTACAGCTAACTGGTATTTATAGAATGCAATGATTTACCACACCTTTCATAGGTAATCATCTTGAATCACATTTCTTTATATGCTAAGCTACACTTGCCCTGTAAATTATTAAATGTAATGTATCTCAATTAATACACACATAAATTATACAAATCCCATGGCATGAATGAACCAAAGGCAGCTCTTGATAAATAAATCAACTCACCACCAGTGGCCCTCTGTTACCCTCGCGGTACTTGTTCTGGTAGTAGATGTACACCACGGTGGCCAGCAGGGAGTAGAGGAAGGCAATGACTGCCACAGTCACAAAGAACTGAGCTGAGGAGGAGTAGTCTCCTACCAGGAAGATGGTCTCCTGTCTGTTCCCCTCACACAGTGTGGGCTTGAAATGGATCTGCTGTAACCTATTAGATGACAGGAACAAGGAACATGGTCACAGTTAAAAACTTTAATTGAGTAATGCAAGGCTCTGATCACAGTGTAAGTAATTTAAAACTTAGCAGTGAAACTGCCAGATCCATTTGTGAAATTACAACAACAAAGACGTTATTTCGTTACTAGGTTGGAGGTGAAATCCTTCCATTACTAATGGGATCTGACCTGATTTGACAGGCTTTGAGAGGGATGGAGGGAGAGAGGGATGGAGGGAGGGAGGGAGGGAGGGAGGGCGGGAGAAGAGAAAGGGGGAGAGGGGAGAGAGAGAAGACACATCTAAGGAGATAGGGGTATATGTATTCCTCAGAGTCACCACATGATGCTCAGGAGTCTCAATTATACATCTTTCCACTGATCTCTAGGGGCCTCATTTATCAAAGGTGTTTGCACACAAAAAGAGACTAAACCTTGCATGCGCCAGGTTTCCCACAAAGGTTGGTATTTATCCATTTTGAAGTTGACGGGTAAGTGTGCGTATCTCCATGCACAGCTCAGACCATGCGTTTGCACGTCTAGTGGTTGAAGAATTGTATTACATGCTTCTATTGTTAATTTGGGGAAAATGGAGGTGTTTGACACACGGGAATTATGGTTTGATAATCAAAACATTAGAGCGTAAGCCTATGATAATATCGATGCATTTGCCGTTGGTAAGGATGTTGCATGACAGCATGTATAGCGTAATATGTTTCTTTTAATTGTATTATATAGGCCTAAATCATAATCATATTTTCTGACATGATGGGGTTTATTCCTGCTACACAGCAAATATTAGGCTCCCATTTGTCCATCGCTCCAATAGACAAGCATGCTGGAAAGCAAACAGACCAGTAGCCTATTTAAAATATTTTACAGTATGGGTAGGCTACAATACGCCTATTTTTGTGCAATAGAGACATCACATAGCCATTTTTTTTACTTCTGGGGGTCAGACAACGACTCTGACACCACTGTCTGTCTGACAGCTCCATATTTCATCAACTCAATGTTGTTTTCTTTTTCATCCATCTTTTCTAGATGAAAAATAAAACTCAGCCACCACATTGCCACCCTATCTTTCAAAACACATTCACAGGCAGAAAACAACACTATCATTGTCTCATCAAGGCTGTATCCCCACATGCACAGTAGATTAGAGAATGTCTCTTAGTCAGGTGTTGTAGAGCATTTATCTGGATAAATGTGACTTGTCTCTCAACGTGACATACCCATGTGTGAGAAAGGACATGTGACAATGGTATGAGCCTTCTGCTCCAGTTTGCACATGACTGTAGTGTATTTCAATGTAAATTATGTTGAATTCATGTTTTGGAGAATTTTGACCATGAACCACAATAAAATGGGTACAAGTATAGTAGTCAGACTGTGGAAAAACATGTCAGCATGTATTACCTGAAGGGATAGGCAAAGTTTACGGTGATGCTGAGGTTGCTCTGGCTCTTGTCTAGACATTCCACTTTAACCCGCAGGTGACCAGAGTATCCTCCACATGTTGCAAATGCACAGACGGCAAAGATCTTGGAAAACAAAAAGAAAATACCTCATTAGACTGCTACCCATTGAGCATTCTAGACACAGGCTGTGTCCCAAAATTGCACCATATTCCCTACATAGCGAACAACTTTCGACCAGAGCCCTTGGCCTGGTAAAAAATAGTGCACTACATAGGGAATAGGGTACCAGTTGGAATGCACCCATAGTTGCTCCTGGTCTCACCTCTCCTGTCTGGTCCTCTACAGAGCTGCTAGACCAGAAGCTGGAATTAATGGGCCACAGTGGACCATCTATATCAACACCCAGACAGAGGCTGACTCTGTGAAAGTAATTAGGGAACGTATGTGTAATATGGCATATGGTGTGGATACAGTATATGTTGGAAGGAGTTTTACAGTTGGTTGTCTTTAGGTTTTGTCAACGTGGGACTGTTGATCGATCCTTAAAGAAAAGAAAACCTGCTCTTGCCAGTATCGCTTAGGTTTATTAAGTCACTCTGTGTTTGTCAGAGCTTCAACTGCTGTTGATGAATGCAAACAGGTGAATTCATTTTATATCTCTGTATTGATCTATATTGGGAGTCTATACGGCATGCAAATCTTTCAAAGGGATGATTTGTCTATAACGTCTGTCAGTGATTGTGGGAGACTGACATCAGCATGTGGTACCGTTTTTTCAGGATCCGTCCGTGGGCATGGCAGGCAGTCAGATACTGTAGGCTACTGGCACTAATCTATTTTTGTTATCTGACTTTGACGCCTGTGAAAGGACTGAAGCATTGGTCAATTCTAATCAAGACCTAGTACTCCCACGCACGTGCACACACACACACCAAGTAATTAGCCATCATATTTAGCCTTTATCATAATTTAGAAAGACAACAAAACTCATCTCTCTGATGAAAATGTTATGTTTGTTTGTTGTGTTTGTTTGTGTGGGTTTGTTTATCTATTAGAAAGAGAGAGATTGACAGGGGCAAGACAGAGACAGAGAGAGAGAGACAGAGAGACAGAGAGAGAGAGAGAGAGAGAGAGAGAGAGAGAGAGAGAGAGAGAGAGAGAGAGAGAGAGAGAGAGAGAGAGAGAGAGAGAGACAGACAGACAGACAGAGACAGAGAGAGTTCCTGAAAGGGATAACATACAGCCAGGATACCACATCTAATTAAGTATGTGTGGCTATAATTAAAAGTCAGTGATTGGATGGATTTATAGAAGGATTGATCTGTCTGTTTTCTGCAAACCACCTGGTCATTCACTCATTAATATTCAAATGGGAAAAGGATGCATTCTAAATTATTCTGATCATTAATGACACATTAGAGAGAGAGAGGTGGTAGATGAAAGCTAGGGCTCGATTCAATCCTTAGCACTGAAGAGCTGCGTTGTAGAGTGATTGACATTTAAAGGCAATGTTAGCGGAAACTGCATTCACGGTAAACACTAGATGTGTCGGTTCAATCGGAAACTACATTTAAATTTAAATCGCACTATAATGCTGAACTTCAGCGCTGCGTATTTATTTGAGCCCTAATCTTGGCACCATATCTATTAAGCAGAATGATGATCCAGGTTTGGGATTATTATGAAAACAACTGAATAATTTAGAAATGGACTGACTGCAAACAAAGAGTCACCTACTGTGGGTTAAAGGGTGGGCAGAGCCCCATAGAGTGACTCAACCTGTTGGAATACTGTACATGACACACACACAGGTACACGCACACACACACTAAAAGACACCCCTGGAAACAACGTTTGATAACATTCCACCCACTAAACATAAATAATATTCCCTACAAACTAAATTGAAATTGAAAAAAAATATTTTAAAAACAGATGTATGCCAACAGATCACAGACTCAAACGGTTTGTCCAGTTGTCTGATGCCCCTCTCTGATGTCTTTGTCTCCTTCTACCATAGAACACATCCATACCTCATAACTGGATAATTATAATGCTTTATTATAGTGTTTAACCAGGAATGTACTTAAGAATGAAAATAAATTACCCACATTCCAAATATGAAAGAAAAAACTACTTACCGGAGCAAATATGACCATACACATTTAAAAAGCAGAGTGAACAAGTTCTACTCCACAAGAGGGTGTTAGCAGCTTTCTCCTCATACTGTTGTACTGTCACTGATGTAGATGGTACAAAGGGGGAGAGGAAGAGAGAGAGCAGAGAGAAAGAGATAGCAGAGTGCAGAGGTTGCCTGGAGGGAGGGGAGAGCAGAGACCAGATATCTGAAGGGAGGAGAGGAGAGAGCAAAGGGAGCTATCTGGGGTTGGGGTAGGTGTTGGGGGGTAGGGGAAAGAAGAGGATGTAGTGTAGAGACTCCTCTGTAGTATAACTGGATGTTTCTGTTCCTCTCTTTGAGGACATACCTACCTACCAGACACTGGTAGATACCAGATGGACATAACTGTAAAAGTGTGAGGATTCACCTAGCAGATTTCCACTCATAGTTTCAGCAGAGAGACAGAGACAGAGATACAGCCTTCAGAAAGTATTTACACCCTTTACTTTTTCCAAATTTTGTTGTGTTACAGCCTGAATTTAAAATCGATTAGATTGAGATTTTGTGTCACTGCCCTACACAAAATACCCAATAATGTCAAAATGGAATTATCTTTAAAAAATATAATTATTAATTAAAAAGGAAAAACTGAAATGTCTTGAGTCAATAACTATTCAACCCCTTTGTTATGGCAAGCCTAAATAAGTTAAGGAGTAGAAATGTGCTTAACAAGTCACATAATAAGTTGCCAGTGGTGTAAAGTACTTAAGCAAAAATACTTGAAAGTACTACTTAAGTAGTTTTTTGGGATATCTGTACTTTACTTTACTATTTATATTTTTGACAACTTTTACTTTTACTTCACTACATTCCTAAAGATAATTATATACTTTTTACTCCTTACATTTTCCCTGACACCCAAAAGTACTCGTTACATTTTGAATGCTTAGCAGGGTAGGAAAATTGTCTAATTCACACACATGTCAAGAGAACATCCCTGGTCATCCCTACTGCCTCTGATCTGGCGGACTCTCTAAACACATGCTTTGTTTGTAAATTATGTCTGAGTGTTGGAGCGTGCCCCTGGCTATCCGTAGCCAGGTAGCTACTGGTAACTATTAGCAACTGTGGATAATTGGTTCCAAAATCGTTTCAAGCAGAAGAGTAGGTGTAAATATTCTAGCTAGCAACCATTCAGCTGTTTTTCTGATAACCTAATTATCTGAAAGGTAAAGGTTAGGTAGTTAGTAGTTTGCTAGCTACTGTACTCGAAATGTAGCTTGACAAAACAAATACAAATACCCAAACCACCAAGAGCCAAGTGTGCTTGAGAATAGTGATAATCAGCATTTTGCCATTTTGTGGAAGTATCATTTTAATGTAGTGAGCTAGCCAGAGGGGAAAACGCTTCCTCATAAGTGCTTTGTGTAATCTGTGATCAGTAGTGCCTAACCTTTTTTAATAAAATAAAATACTTTAGTCCAAACTATAAAAATTACTTGGGCCTAAACTTAAATAAAAACAAATACATTTGAACACATATATAATTATTCATGATGCGTAGCCTTGTTGGGAATGGTTTAGTTACTTATTAATTCCTAATTACAATTTAGTCTCTAAATATAATTTCTGTGAACAAAAATAGTTCTACAAGCAGTTGCTACAAAAAAAAAAAATTGCTTGAAGTGTTTTGTCCAAATACTGGTGGAGTCAACTAATAAAAGAATGGACGACCTGACCAGAGAGGTCCAGGACCTGAAGAACAGTTTGCAGTTCTCCCAGGGTCAGCTCGATGAGTTTAAACAGGAGAACGGCAAGATGACAGCAATCTGTCATTGAGAGAGGACATCAGTTCTGTATGTGAATCCATGATAATGGGGATACTAATAAATAAAATCAAAACAGATGTGTCCAAAAAAGTCTTCTTTGTAATATGTGATAATTTTCCATCCAGTTGCAACAAAACAAGTTACACAATTATTAATTTTGTACCTACTGTAGCAAATGGAAGAGGCCGTAGTAAAGACCCTTGTGACAATATTCCAGGGAGATCTGCAAGATGATATTTCAACTCTACAATGCTGCTGAAATAATAGATGCAAGCAAATCTCAAGTGCCTTGCACCATAGAGTTGGACAGATTTTTGAAATACAATGTAGACTTTAATATCATGACTTTATTAATGCAGACTCCAATACAGACATCAAAGATTGTGATACATTTATAATCTTCTTCAAGTCAACCAGACAGCCAACAGATCACAGACTCAAACGGTTTGTCCAGTTGTCTGATGCCCCTCTCTGATGTCTTTGTCTCCTTCTTTCTGTGTGTGTCTGTATCTACCTATCTCTGTCTGTCAGTGTCTCTGTGGTTGTGGATCCCTCTGATAATTTTTTGTTTGTAATTGTAGTTATTGTACTTATAATTCTGCCATTGTGAATGATTCATAGTTTTACATTTCACTCTGTTTTCTGCCTGTCCAGGTTGGTGGAGGGCTGGTTGATGCTGGACTGATTTAAAGGAAGGCCCTAAGCATATTGGCAGATTATCAGACTTCCGGCACACATTTGTTTAGAGCAGGGCTGACCAAAGTGTGGGCCGCATCTGATTACTGAAATTACATTTCTGCCCACCAAGTCCAAAAACGTGGGCATCCTCTGGTCTGGGGGGTAGACCCCTTTCCTGCAGTAGAGGCCTCATGGGTGGAATGTTATTAATATGTTTCAGAATTTCATAATTAATCAACATAATTTTTTTTAAATCATGTGTTTCTATGTCAAACGGTTTTGTTATATTTCAGTCTTCTGTCATGTATACAAAGTATAATATTTGGATGCAAACTCAAAATTGAATACATTTCAACTGTATATCTGACATGGTACAGGTGTCTTCTTTTTTTTCAAACCATGTGTGTGAGGTCTATACTTTTGTTTCAAAGTAGATTTGTTGAAGACTACCAAGTCAAATGTGTTCTCACTCTTTCCAGTTACCCATCTAGTGCTGACAAGCTCTCTGGCCAAGAACACGATCACTGTCTTCCTATCGTTGAGGGTTCAGATCCCCCCATGAGGCAGAATGAAGGATTTGTAAGTGATGCCCCATTTACTGAATTACACTGATATAGATTTAAGAACATGTTTTCATCTTCATTGATTTATTGAAAATAAGTTTTGAAAAAACCCGACAGATTTCAGATAGAAATGCGAGTATAGATCTATCATTCTCATTGATAGCAGTTTTGCAGCTTTAATAGCTTATGTCAATGAAAGCATATTATTTATGCCCCTTTGTTCAACCCTTGTCCAGGAACACTTCTACGATCCATCATCCAACAATGGATTTATAGAGCTCAAACTTAGGAACCTCCGGAGGACTCTTCAGGATGACCAAAGACGATACACGCAGAAGTTCAAGCCAAGTGATGCCCCCGGACCACCGGCGAACAGGGGGTGAAATGACCTCTCTCTCTCTCTCTCTCTCTCTCTCTCTCTCTCTCTCTCTCTCTCTCTCTCTCTCTCTCTCTCTCTCTCTCTCTCTCTCTCTCTCTCTCTCTCTCTCTCTCTCTCTCTCTCTCTCCTCTCTCTCTCTCTCTCTCTCTCTCTCTCTCTCTCTCTCTGAAAATCCAACAACCCTAGCTGGTGTGCCTTGGTCATCCTAACGGACCAACCTGCCAGTACATGGTCCTCACAAAGAATGACAACATTGCAGTGAGGGCCTAACCTGTGCTACCGATAAGATGTTCAAGCTTTACTGGTTTTGCAACTTGGCATACCCTTTACAATTCCAGTCAGTTTTCTCTTTCTTCTAGTATGTTTATAACATGCCCATCTCTGGTGGAAAAAGATCTGGTCATGGAGTCATGGAGCTCATTGCCAAGCTCCAGGCTGGACAATATGTCTTAATTTAACTTATGTACGTGTGTCCGAAATGTAAGCAATCAATCTCTGGAAATGTCAGGAAACTAATCAGAGGAATCCATGCCATGTCCGATGGACAGGACTTTACTATTATTTGTCGTCAAAATGGTTGCCAAAGAATCTAAACATCTTTATATAGATCATTCTGAGATTTCAAACACAGGACAGCTTGAATTAACGGACAATGTCCAAGGTCTCTTAGAGGAACCTTTTGACCAAGACAGGGCAACAACATCCACTAACATTGTGGAAAATACCGGCCTAGACACTTCAGTTGATGTCGCTGTTCAAGCTTTGATGCAGGAATATGAAAGTGCAAGAAACATGTTTGTAGAGGTGGACACTGCCTATAAAATGTGTTAATACTTCTCTGAAAAACTCTCTCTTGTGAAGCCCATAGAAATATTCCTTGGGCACAGAGCTGATACAGCCAGAAAGTGACAAACGTACTAGCATCTGACATATGTCAGTATATTTCTATCATTAACACTATTAAGTTTCTATTTAGTAATGAGAGAATGCAGAGCCTCTATATGCAGTGTAGATGGTAAAATGGTGACTATTGTGATGGTGCACAGTTTGAAACTCATCCATTGTACAGTAGGTGTCCAGATGCCTTACGGATACAATTGTACTTTGATGATTTGGAAACAACCAATCCTTTGGGTTCTAAAACCAAAATGCACAAAATGGGGGCTGTATATTTCTCTTTGAGGAACTTGCCTTCTGAGTATAACTCTTCCCTTAGAAACATCCACCTGTGCCTCCTGTTAATTCCATGGAAAGAGAAGTTTTGGGGTTTGGCAAAATATTGGAGCCACTGTTAGACATTAGACGTTTTGAAAGTCATGGTATTGAGATCGAAATGTAAGGTCAGAGCCATTTGCTCTATGGAACCATTTGCCTCTTGACAGCTGACAACCTTGCTTGTCATTCACTCTTTTTTTCTGCTAACAAATGTTGTCGTTTTTGTCTGACTGACAAACAAACTGCTCAACATGTGTTTAATGAAGATAAGCTTGAGAAACATAATAGAGATTATTATCAACAGCAAGTCAGGTTTAATGATTCCAGCTCAACAGGTATTAAGGGGGACTCCTATTTGAACACACTTCAATACTTTCATGTAACTTTCATGTTTGTGTAGACATAATGCATGATGTATTAGAAGATGTGGCCCCTTTGGAAGTCAAAATGATGTTACGGCATTTTATCTATGACGAAAAACTGTTCACTTTGGAACAGTTAAACAACAGAATATCTATTTTGTATTATGGGTATGGGAATGAGAAGAATAAGCAGAGCGTAATATCGGAAAATCCCATAAAACAAACGGCCACTCAAATGTGATGTGTCATCCTTTTCTTGCCTTTCTTACTAGACCTCGTTAGTGTGCAAAGTCTGAATTGGCAGTTCACTCTTCTGAGGGAAATATGCAGCATAATATTTTCCCCTGTAATCACAAATGGACTAGCTGTGATTTTAAAGCAGTTGATTATTGACCATCACAAACTATTTAAAACCCTCGATCCAGTTAGGCCGCTCATCCCTAAGCATCATTTCATGATTCATTATGGGCGTATGATTGCAATGTTTGCACCACTTGTAAAGTTATGGTGCATGACATTTGAAAGTAAGCACTGCCCAATGAAATGCCGAACTCATGTAGCCTGCAACTACAAAAATATTTCAAATTGTATAACTTTATGGTACTCTATAAATTGTATGAATCAGTTGAATAAATTGTTATGTTTTTATACACATCTTTCCCAGTCATTTACAGTATTTTAAATTGGATTTAAGTAGAAAAAAACACAATATGTGTAAAAAAACTAAACATATGGCCATGGCCTTATTTCTATTACAACATATTGGATGACTGTCATTCAGGCTACTACATGATACTATAATTTTCCCTATACCCATCATGAGGTTGCTACAACCTAGCCCACGAATGAGAGAAAAATGTGAGTAATCAAGGTGACAGACAGTGACACATTCAATACTGCCTTGCACACTCTTGCCTGCATCTAGCTGATCTAGAGTGTAATCATTAGTCCAACAGTTACAAACAAGAGTTTCTATTGGACAAATTCAGGTATGTTTATCCCCGTTTTGTTCTGGTTGCTTCCGTTAAAGAAACGTTTTACAACAGAATCGTCAAAATGAATACACCCCTGATCACCTGCAAACACAGTTCACTTTCATATCAGCCACATACAAACAGCATGATCACTTTGCGCGTAGTATAATCTACGCGCTCTCCACCTCTCACCTTTTCCCTCCGCTTATGGACTTCAGTGCACAACACAACAGCTGTCTGTGACCAGGCGAATAAACCTTTCCAAGCCAAACCTTCATACCATAACCGCTAAAAGCTACACACAGCCTACATTGTTGTCACCATATTAGCTAACGTCAATGTCAACATAGGGGGGTGTGAGAGAGAGAGGAGAGAGAGAGACTATCGAAATGTATTATCTTTGCAGCTATATCATCTGGCATTAACCACATATTTTGCTGCACACTTGTTGTGCAGCAAGGCTGCACAGGTCCAGCATTTTGTCTAACAAGAATAACATAACTGTCACAACTTCGGCCGAGGTTGCCTTCCCTCCTTGTTCGGGCAGGCTTTGCGTTCGTTGTCACCGGCTTACTAACCACTGCCACCCCAATCATCATCACAATTGTCTCGTCTTGTCAATCACACACACCTGTTTCCTATCCCCTAATTAGTCTGTGTATAAATGTTCCCTCTGCCCCCTTGTTCTTGTGGGTGATCTTTATATATATATATATTTTTTGGGGGGGGGGTAGATCAGCTTAAAAATGCAGATAGATTGTAACTTCCATCAATGTAATTGTCTGCATCACTTCCAATCCCCCATGTTTTATATATATATAAATATAAATACATACATATACACATATACATATACATACATACACACACACATACATACATACATATCCTTTAAAATATATATATATTCCCCTTTATTACTTTCCAACCCCACCACCCTTTCCCTACTTGGAGTAAACTAGTGAACAACAATGCTTAGGCCTCTACTTCCAGCTTATACCTACTATCTACATTTTATGGACACAGTCAATTTTACAATAATTATATTTTGTTTGTTTTGTCGCCTGAACTTCCTCTACTCTCAACCTCTCCGATCATTTTCATGATGTCCATCCGGTTTGCTTCTATATGCCATATCTTTCTAACTGTCACGATCGTTGAGAGACGGGTCGGACAAAGGTGCAGCGTGAAAAGCGTACATATTTATTAACTAAATAAACATTCAACAAAACAAGAAACAACGTAACGTGAAGTCCAAAGGGCTATACACATACCAGCCTAACAGGAACAAGATCCCACAATACACAGTAGGCAATGGGCTACCTAAGTATGATCCCCAATCAGAGACAATGAGCAACAGCTGCCTCTGATTGGGAATCACACCCGGCCAGATATAGAAATAGAAAACCTAGAACCTAAACATAGAATATCTAACATAGAATTCCACACCCTGACTCAACAAACAAGAAAGAGTTCTATAGGTCAGGGCGTGACACTAACTGTGCTCTTTCACAAAAGCTCCCAACCTACAACCTATATACTTATTATGGACACAGTATGCTTACATTATTAGTTATCTTGTTATTATTTGTTGTTAGTTGTAATTAGTCCCATCCTTCAATTCCATTCAACACCTCCCATCTATATTTTAACACCATCCATATAGGATTTCTATTTGCCATATATATTTCAACTGTACTGTGATGTCTTACAAAAGTTCTGAACCTTTCTATTCTCATTGTTTCTACAGATTGTGAATTGAAAATAAACATTTTTGCTAAAAGTATTATTATGTTATTGATCGATTGACTATGACTTTTCAGATCACCCAGTAATGCTATCTGCAAGGTTAGCTCCAGGTAAATATTGCAGTCCTTTATCCATTCCTGGACCTGTGTCCAAAAACAAGCTACAAATGGACAGTACCAAAACAAATTATCTAATGATTCTGTCTCTTCGCAGCAAAATCTGCAGAGCTGGGAATATTGTATCCCCCATATAAATAGCATTCTATTGGTAGCAATAATTGTATATAATAATTTAAATTGAAAGATTCTACGTTTTGAATCCGGTGTCGTTTTGCGTATCAGTTCATAAACACTATAACATGGGATCGGTACGTCAAAAATCTCTTCCCAACTATTTTGCAATCTATATGGGACGGCTGTCAATCCTTTGGTCCTTAAATAAAACTGATGTACTTTTTTATTTATCACAGTTTTCCTTAACCAATTAGGTTCTTTAATGCAAGGCCGACAGACAAGTTTCTTACTTTCTCCCCCTTCCACTTTCCTCTTCCATTTTTGCGGTAAGGCTGCAATTATTTGGTTGTAATTTTGGGTAGAGCAGACATTTCCATATGTTTTTGTTAGCTGCATGTGCGACATAACTCCACCAGTCCTACCAATGATATCATTTACGAAGATTATACCTTTTTTAAACATTTTGTCAAAAAAAAAGGTTTTATGTCAATTATTATATTTCAGTTTAACCACAATATTTGTTGCATTATTTGCTCTGTAGTTTCTGGAGGATTAAATTGAAATTGCAACCAACTTTCTATGGCTTGTTTTAGAAATTGTGGTATTTGGGAGATGATCTCCTTTTCAAATAACTGAAAGTGAGTGGTTCTAACCTGAATAAAGGGAAAAAGGCCATTCTTGAACATTGGGTGAGACAATCTTACTAATTTGCTAGAGAACCAGTTCGGATTTAACTATAACTTTTGTATGACTGAAGATTTTAGTGTTAGGTCTAATGCTTTAATATTTAATAATTTCTGTCCTCCGAATTCATATTCATTATATAAATAGGCCCGTTTAATTTTGTCTGGCTTGCCGTTCCAAATCAAATGGAATATTTTTTTCTCATATAATTAAAAAAACTGTTCGCTAGGCGTAGGCAAGACCATAAGCAAATAGGTAAACTGTGATAATACTAAAGAGTTAATCAGGGTAATTTTTCCACAAATTGACAGGTATTTACCTTTCCATGGCAGCAAGATCTTATCTATTTTTGCTAACTTTCTATAAAAATTTATTGAAGTGAGATCATTTATTTCCTTTGGGATATGTATTCCGAGTATATCCACATCACCATCAGACCATTTTATTGGTAAACTACATGGTAATGTAAAATTTGTATTTTTTAGTGATCCAATACGTAATATAGTACATTTGTCATAATTTGGTTGTAATCCAGAGAGGTTAGAAAATGTATCTAGATCCTCTATGAGGCTGTGGAGGGATTCTAGTTGTGGATTTAAAAGAAAACGTGAATCATCAGCGTACAATGACACCTTTGTTATTAAGCCCTGGCTTTCTAATCCCTTGATATTATTGTTGGATCTGATTTTAATAGCTAACATCTCGATGGCCACAATAAATAGATATGCCGATAGTGGAGAACCATGTTTCACTCCTCTTGACAGTTTAAAACTTTCTGAGAAATAGCCATTATTTACTATTTTACACCTAGGGTTACTATACATGATTTTGACCCATTTTATAAGAGATTCTCCTAAATGTAAATGCTCCAGGCATTTATATATATATATACCCCAGTCGTACTTTATCAAATGCCTTTTCGAAGTCTGCTATGAATAGCAGGCCTGGTTTCCCAGATTTTCCACAGTGTTCTATTGTTTCCAATACTTGCCTTATATTATCTCCAATGTATCTTCCATGTAAAAAACCTGTCTGATTAGAATGAATAATATCCAACAATACCTTTTTAATTCTATGCGCTATACATTTTGCTAGAATTTTTGCATCACAACACTGAAGTGTAAGGAGCCTCCAATTTTTTTTATGGACTGGATCTTTATATTTTCCACTTGTATCCTGTTTCAGTAATAATGAGATCTTCTTCTTGAGTGTCAGATAATCTACCATTTACATAGGAGTGGTTAAACATGCTAATAACGGTCCTCTAAGTATATCAAAAAAGGTTTGTGTATAAGTGTTCCCTCTGCCCCCTTGTCCTTGTGGGTGATTGTTAATTGTGAGAGTAATGTAGCTCGGTGGAGCTACTCTTAACATTGTGTTGCCAGGGTAGATTTCCCCCTGTGCTTTTTTATTATTGGATTCCGTTACAGTGTAATTGCCAGGGATGTTTGTTTCCCCTGTGCCTGTTTCGTTGATTGCTATTGGAGCGCATTTCTGTGTCAACGAAGGAATAAACTCTGTATTCCGTGATTACCCTCCTGCGCCTGACTCCTTTCACCACACTCACCACAGAATTACCCACCCGCTATGGACTCAGCAGGAGAAGAGCGCATGCCTGGAGTCGTGGCACGGGTCCAGGAGCATTCCACGATGCTGGCCAGCTTGGGGGAAGCGATGGATCGGGTTCTTCAGGTTGTCCAACGCCTGGAGAGGAGAAGACCCGATCTTTCGAGACCAGCTGGCCAACCGGATCCAGCCATCTACACCCCAGCATCCGGAGGGATCCAGATATCCCGACCACGGGCATTTGATGGGACGGCGGCGCTGTGTCAGGGATTCCTCCTCCAATTGGAGCTTTACTTCGCCAGCATCAGACCGGCGCCATCGGAGCGGGAGAAGGTGTCTGTCCTCGTTTCCTGCCTCTGTGGGAAAGCCCTGGAGTTGGCCAACGCGGTGTGGAACGAGGGAGGAGTCGCGCTGGAGGACTACAGGGAGTTTGCTCGCCTCTTTCGGGCGGTCTTCGATCACCCGCCTGAGGGTCGAGAGGCGGGTGAGCGGCTGGTCCACCTGAGGCAGGGGACGAAGACCGCGCAGGACTTCGCGTTGGAGTTTCGGAAGCTGGCAGTGGTGTCCGGGTTGAACGAGCGGGCCCTGATCGACCACTTCCGGTGCCATCTGCGGGAGGACGTCCGACGGGACACCATGTTGTCCTTCGATAAACTGGTGGACATGGCCATTCATTTGGACAACCTGCTGGCAGCCAGAGGACGTCCTGGTAGGGGTCTGCCCGTTTCCACCCCGGACGACTCGGATCCTGAGCCGATGAAGCTGGGTGGAGCCGCCGGCCGAGAGAGCGGAGGAGGCCAGCAACAGTTCCACTCTGGTGTACACCACATGTCGTAGTCAACGTTCTTTTGGGCCGGGAGGCGGCAGGCAGGGCACTCACGCATCACCCCAGGTATCGAACACCCACACTTGTTCAGAGCCCTCTGTTGCGCACTGTACCCTACCTATCCACTTTCCCGATCACATGGTAGTTCCCCAGTGTAAGACGCTAATCGATTCAGGCGCAGCTGGGAACTTTATGGACAGGGCATTCGCACGCCGTCAAGGCATTTCATTGGTTCCCCTCTCCATTCCACTCTCTATCAGAGCACTCGATAGTCGACCATTAGGGTCCGGGTTTGTTACGGAAGTCACTATACCGGTCACCATGATCACCCAGGAGACCCTTGGCTAGCACTCCACAACCCCACCTTCTCATGGCCGCAGAGGGCTCTCACGGGGTGGTCGCTCCACCATGCGCATTGCCCCCGAATACCTCGATTTGGCGCAAGCGTTTTCCAAGACGCGTGGTACTAAATTACCACCTCATCAGGCAGGGGATTGCACGATAGACCTTCGGATAGACGCTGTACCTCCCAGGAGTCATGTGTACCCCCTGTCGCAGGCTGAAACAGAGGCTATGGAAAAATACGTCGCCGAGTCCCTGGGCCAGGGGTACATACGTCCCTCCACTTCACCCGCCTCCTCGAGTTTCTTCTTTGTGAAGAAGAAAAATGGCGGTCTGCGCCCGTGCATTGATTATCGATCACTGAACTAGGAGATGATAAGATTTAGTTATCCTCTCCCCCTCATTCCTTCAGTGATTGGGTCAATGCATGGGGCGCGCGTCTTCACAAAGCTAGATCTCAGGAGTGCGTACAACCTGGTGCGTGTTTGGGAGGGGGATGAGTGGAAGACGGCATTCCGCACAACCACGGCACATTATAAATACTTGGTGATGCCCTACGGTTTGATGAATGCTCCATCCGTCTTCCAGTCCTTTGTGAACGAGGTGTTTCAGGACATGCTTGGTCGCGGTGTAGTGGTCTACATCGATGACATCCTGGTGTATTCCGCTACTCGCGCCGAGCATGTGTCCCTGGTTCGCAAAGTGCTGGCCAGAATGTTGGAAAATGACCTTCAGCAGTCCGTCTCCTTCCTCGGATACTGCATTACCACCTCAGGTGTGGAGATGGAGGAGATTGCATTTCAGCCGTGCGTATTTGGCCGACTCCAACCACAGTTAAGGAGGTACAGCGATTCCTTGGCTTTGCCAACTACTACCAAAGGTTTATCCGGGGCTTTGGAAAGGTTGCAGCTCTCATCACATCCCTGTTGAAGGGTGGGCCATCCCAGCTCCGCTGGTCTGCTGAGGCGGATCTGGCCTTCAGGAGACTGCGGGGTCTGTTCACCTCAGCTCTGGTACTGGATCACCCCGATCCATCACTACCGTTCGTAGTGGAGGTGGATGCGTCCGAGGTAGGGATAGGCGCTGTCCTGTACCAACGCTCAGGCACGCCACCCAAGCTCCGCCCCTGTGCCTTCTTCTCGAAGAAGCTCAACCTGGTGGAGCAGAACTACGACGTTGGTGATCGGGAGCTGTTGGCTGTTGTCCGAGCTTTGACCGCGTGGAGGCATTGGCTTGAAGGGGCGAAACACCCTCTCCTCGTCTGGACGGACCACCGTAACCTGGAGTACATCCGGGCAGCGAGGAGGCTGAATCCTCGCCAGGCCAGGTGGGCCCTATTATTTACCCGGTTTGATTTTACACTATCATACATTCCGCGTACGAAGAACGTGAAGGCAGAAGCACTGTCCCGGCTGTATGACACAGAGGAGAGGCCCAGAGACAACACCCCCATACTCCCGGCCTCCTGCATTGTGGTGCCGGTAGTATGGGCGATTGACGCGGATATAGAGCGGGCATTACGCACAGATCCATCTCCAACGCAGTGTCCAGCTGGGCTGCGGTACGTGCCTGCTCTTATCCGTGATCATCTGATCTTCTGGGCACACACGTCACCCTCCTCTGGTCACCCAGGTATCGGTCGTACAGTACGCTGCTTGAGCGGAAAGTACTGGTGGCCTACCTTGGCTAAGGACGTGAGGGTGTAAGTCTCCTCCTGCTCAGTGTGCACCCAGAGTAAGGCACCTAGGCACCTCCCAGCGGGTAAGCTATAACCATTACCAGTTCCACAACGACCATGGTCTCACCTTAGCATTGATTTTCTAACTGATCTTCCCCTCTCCCAAGGTAACACCGCCATTCTGGTCGTTGTGGACCGCTTCTCCAAGTCCTGCCGCCTCCTTCCTCTGCCCGGTCTCCCCACAGCCCTGCAGACTGCGGAGGCCCTGTTCACTCACGTCTTCCGGCACTACGGGGTGCCAGAGGATATAGTGTCCGACCGAGGTCCCCAGTTCACGTCCAAGGTTTGGAAGGCGTTAATGGAACGTCTGGGGGTCTCGGTCAGCCTGACCTCTGGGTTCCACCCCGAGTCAAATGGGCAGGTGGAACGGGTAAATCAGGATGTGGGTAGGTTCCTGCGGTCCTACTGCCAGAACCGGCCGGAGGAGTGGTCGGTGTTCTTGCCATGGGCAGAATATGCCCAGAACTCTCTCCGCCACTCCTCCAATAACCTAACACCATTTCAATGTGTTTTAGGTTACCAACCGGTTCTGGCACCGTGGCACCAGAGCCAGACCGAGGCGCCTGTGGTGGATGACTGGTTTCGGCACGCGGAGGAGACGTGGGACGCTGCCCACGTTCACCTCCAGTACGCCGTGCATCGTCAGAAGGCCAACGCTGACAGTCACCGCAGTGAGGCCCCGGTCTTCGTACCGTGGGATCGGGTCTGGCTCTGGACCCGGAATCTGCCCCTCCGCCTGCCCTGCCGGAAGCTGAGCCCGCGGTTTGTGGGGCCGTTCAAAGTCCTGAGGAGAATCAACAAGGTTATGTATAGGTTGTTACTCCCCCCTGATTACCGTATTAACCCCTTGTTTCATGTGTCTCTCCTCAGGCCGGTGGTGGTTGGTCTGCTCCAGGAGTCTGAGGTGCGGGAGGTTCCTCCACCTCCTCTGGACATTGAGGGTGCCCCGGCGTACTCTGTCCGCTCCACCCTGGATATGAGGCGTCGGGTGGGGGGCCTTCAGTACCTCGTGGAGTGGGAGGGGTATGGTCCGGAGTAACAGTGCTGCGTCCCGGTGAGGGATATCCTCGATCCCTCCCTGTTGCGGGATTTCCACCGTCGCCATCCAGCTCGCCCTGCTCCGCGTCCTCCTGGCCGTCCCCAAGGCCTGGGTAGTTGTGCTGCTGGAGCTGCGCCACAAGGGGTGGGTGCTGTCATGACTTCGGCCGAGGCTGCCTCCCCTCCTTGTTCGGGCAGGCTTCACGTTCGTCGTCACCGGCTTACTAACCACTGCCGCCCCAATCATCATCACAATTGTCAATCACACACACCTGGTTCATATCCCCTAATTAGTCTGTGTATAAGTGTTCCCTCTGCCCCCTTGTCCTTATGGGTGATTGTTAATTGTGAGAGTAATGTAGCTCGGTGGAGGTACTCATAACATTGTGTTGCCAGGGTAGATTTTCCCCCTGTGCCTATGTATTATTGGATTCCGTTACAGTGTAATTGCCAGGGATGTTTGTTTCCCCTGTGCCTGTTTCGTTGATCGCTATTGGAGCGCATTTGTGTGCCAACGAAGGAATAAACTCTGTATTCGGTGATTACCCTCCTGCGCCTGACTCCTTTCACCACACTCACCACAAAAACATATTAAAAAACATGTCTATAGCCTAAGTGCAGAACATTCAATTGAAGGATATTGTTACGGTGTAAAATAAGACACTTGCCTTATCTCTGTCAGACAGTTTGTGTTGACAAATTCCAGATCTCTATTGATGCCTTTATTTAGGAGCAGTTTATGTCACATACATCCATTGTCAGACCCATGAAGACCCTGAATCATGTCTATTGCTAGTGAGTCGAAAAATGTACTTGATACGATTGTGATGTGTAGTTGTCTCACCTAGCTATCTTAAGATAAATGCACTAATTGTAAGTTGCTCTGGATAAGAGCATCTGCTAAATGACTAAAATGGAAATGTAATCGAACAAGAGTGCTCCCAGAAATCGGAGGACACGTAAAGTTGGTCATGGAGCCTCTCTTCATAAATTCAGTGGCAAACTTAAGAGAAGTCAAATAAATGTATAAATGATGATCAATTTATTAAGAAGCTAACCAGAAAATGTGGGGATGATATGCATTCTCTCTTTCAAAGTCGCACTGAAAATTCCCTGATTTCAAGTAATGAAATAACCCCCCAAAATTATCAATGACTTTAAGCCCAATAAGCCCAATCCCTTAACATTGGGATATCATGATATGATAGGCAGTAGACAGAATACCCATTGATGACAGGAATAGCAACACAAAGTGAGCATAAGTTTATGGCCAGAAAAAGACAATAGTTGTGTGAAAACAGGGGCCACAAAGTTGAGGAACCTTACTTTGTTCAACACAGTGCCCTGCTCTTCATACAGGAAAAAACGATTTATTACAAAATGTGGAAGACAAAGATTTACCACTGCAGTGTAAACGCCACATGACACATTGTCACTCTGTATGGAGTGAGTGACCATGTTCATTGACCATTCCCTGGGTCAGCCCCTGGCCATGATGAATCCACTGAAAGGTTATAAAAGACCAAACAAAATGCCTTCAAAGCAGTTGCCCCCAGGGCAGAAGAACGTAGAGCCACCTAGAGAAAAGTTAGTTGGTTCCCTCAAACAGCAAGGTTGTACAGTTGCCCCCAGGGCAGAAGAAAGTAGAGCTACCTAGAGAAAAGTTAGTAGGTTCCCTCAAAGCAGCAAGGTTGTACAGTTTCCTCAAGGGCAAAATAATTTGCGCCAGCTAGAGAAATGCTTATCGCTATTTGCCCTCACAAAGCTGCAAGGTTGTAAAGTTTCCCCCAGGGCAGAAGAAAGTTGAGCTAGCTTAGCTAGCTTAGTAGCCAGATAGTTTTATCTTATCTATAAAATGTGGAATTCCAAGTAGTAAGCATGCTTTTGGTAGCTAAGTATCTAGTTTGCTATCTTAACATTGGAAACGAGAATATTGTAGCTAGCTAACTAGCTAGCAGCTATCTTACATTAGCTAGCTAGATTATCTAGCTTCCAAGCTAGCTAATGTAGCAAGATAGCTGGCAACTAGAGTCAATTTTTGCATTCAGTATCTAATTAGTAGATAGCTCAAACCCAGTGCACTAACAATGAAATGTGGAAAAACTTGCCACTACCCAACTTACGTTTTCTACTACAAAAGTTTTTGCTGCTGTCAACTAAGTTTATTTTCAAACCAGTTAGTCCCGCTCACCAGCATCCTCTCCGTGGTGAGGTTCTGCCTCTGCCCCATTTATATTGGACACCTGACGTAACCAATCAGAATAGTTTCTGCCCTCAGGGGGTCTTACAATAACTAAAACTCCTAAGAGCCTTTAGTTAATTTGGAACCACCCACAAACATGTTAGAGCTAACACGTGTGGGCTCCTTATTTTCTGTTTACAACCTGTTGCTCATAGGATTTTCGCTGGTGTGGGCGTTGAACTGCTTACAATTCTACAGCCCCACTGATCATAGCTATTACCCTGTTAAAGGTCCAGAGTGCTGGGGAGCTGTCCATGGTGCTGAAACATGTGAAGCTCAATGACAGGGAACTAGAGAAGAGCTTATTTCAACTGTTAAAACTCCAGTCCAGAGTTAGGAGATTTAAGGTGCTCAGATGCTTAGACCCAGATAATAGATGACAGCCTCTGGCAGGGTCTGACTCTCAGAACAGAAGGAGGGAAGAAGCCTGGTGGAGAATACCAAGGGTTGGAGTCCTTGAATCTAATTAATGTTTCTAGTGTCATGGTGACAGATGTACTATCTGTAAAATCTGTTCCTATCTTTATGTGTAGTACCTTCCTTATAACCCTTATAGTGGACTATGCTAGAATGTCAAGGGTTGGAGTGATTGAATCTAATGAATGTCTCTAGTATCATAGAGATAGACATACATACATACATACTGCATCTCTATATACTGTATCTCTAGTTCTAGTATTCCTTTATAACCTTGGTAGTGGTCCATGTTAGACACCCATTACCCTTTTTACCATCACCCCTTTAAACATAAAGTACTTTATTAACAGTTCTGTTGGGCAGTTTTGTTGGGCAGATGGGCGGTCCAACATCATGATCACAGTAATTAGTAGACAACAAATGAGCACTGGTTTCCACTTTCTCTAAAGCCCAGCTGGGAAGCCATCATGCTGGGAGGAAAGATTGTTGGTACTTGGTAGTAAGGCCATTATTGCATTGTTCCATTAGTTTGGTTTGTATGTACCTAACCTACTAAATGCAACATCAATAAGCTGAATTTAATTTTATTTTATTTGGGGTTTGCAAATACAACATAAATCACAAGTTAACAGACTTCATTTGAAATTCCAGAGGATGACATATGAAAGCATGAATTAAAACTCTAATTTCCCAAGTCGTCTTAAAATTATATAGAATCATGGAATCCCACATCATGGCAATGTTCTCATTAACTGTAGTTAATCGACTCTCTCTCTATTTACCAGGTGGTATATTAATTTGAAAGGGGAAGACAATTACATAGGTCTACTTGAGCACAGAGTCAGAGACGATCCAGTTCCTCAAAATAAATCTCTCGAGTTGCCATAGTAACCAGGAGTCTGGAGCAGTCCAAAATGTTCATTTAAAGACACGCTTTGAAGAATGATAACTTTCAATGGAACTACAGCCCTACCCTCCTCTCCACTAATGAAATAGTGGAAAAGAGATCTGGTATTGTTTTGGTAAAGGGAGTTTGAATGACAGTTTGACGTCACATGAAGCACAGGTCAGGCACAATTACACACTCCAACCACCATCTTTTGGTACGGTAACAGTTGTAAAACAACAATCCGAAATTCACATTCCTTCAGATAGAGTAATGCAGTTTCTAAATCAATATAGTGCCTCTTAGATGCAAACATTTTCTAGGAACAGTAATTGACATGGGAACTATTTGCTCCTCACAGCTTGTGCTAGTTATTGTCATCATCAGTGAACCTGTAGCCCTTGTCACCACTAGTGATGGCTAATTGGTGTCTGATTACTACAGTGATCAGATGTTTAAAATCAATGGGATTAGTCTGACTTCAACTATGGAGAGAAATCGAATCTGATGTTACCATTTTTGTGTGTGCAGTCAGTGCATGCTACAATCCACAAATTCATACTGTACAATGTCAGGTTTATTTTGTGTTCTATCTCCCTATATCCATAACTAAATATGTAGTTTAATGGTAAATTCTGTATTTTTAATTTAGCATTAATACAGTATGTACAGTATGGTCCCAGTTCTTGCTGAAGGGGTGAAGGTGTGTCTCCCTCACAAGTAAAATGTTTAAAACATTTTACAATGAGAGTGTCTGAGCATACGGTTCCTTCAGAATGTATTCACACGCTTTGACTTTTTTTATTCACACCCTTAAAATTGATTTAATTGTCATTTTTCTGTCAAAGATCTACACAAAATACTAATGTCAAAGTGTAAGAAAAATTCTAACATTAGTAAAAAAAGAAAAAGAAAACACTAATATATACGTTTTTTATAATAGTTCTAGGCCCTCTCCTATTCTCTTTATACACCAAGTCACTTGGCTCTGTCATATCCTCACATTTTTTTAATTATTTTTTTATTTCACCTTTATTTAACCAGGTAAACCAGTTGAGAACAAGTTCTCATTTACAACTGCGACCTGGCCAAGATAAAGCAAAGCAGTGCGATAAAAACGACAACACAGAGTTACATATGGGGTAAAACAAATCAAAGTCAAAAATACAACAGAAATACATATATATACAGTGTGTGCAAATGTAGCAAGTTATGGAGGTAAGGCAATAAATAGGCTATAGTGCAAAATAATTACAATTAGTATTAACACTGGAATGATAGATGTGCAAGAGATGATGTGCAAATAGAGATACTGGGGTACAAATTAGCAAAATAAATAACAATATAGGGATGAGGTAGTTGGGCGGGCTAATTTCAGATGGGCTGTGTACAGGTGCAGTGATCGGTAAGGTGCTCTGACAACTGATGCTTAAAGTTAGTGAGGGAGATAAGTGTCTCCAGCTTCAGAGATTTTTGCAATTTGTTCCAGTCATTGGCAGCAGAGAACTGGAAGGAATTGCGGCCAAAGGAGGTGTTGGCTTTGGGGATGACCAGTGAGATATACCTGCTGGAGCGCAGACTACGGGTGGGTGTTGCTATGGTGACCAATGAGCTAAGATAAGGCGGGGATTTGCCTAGCAGTGATTTATAGATGGCCTGGAGCCAGTGGGTTTGGCGACGAATATGTAGTGAGGACCAGCCAAAAAGAGCGTACAGGTCACAGTGGTGGGTATTATATGGGGCTTTGGAGACAAAACGGATGGCACTGTGATAGACTACATCCAATTTGCTGAGTAGAGTGTTGGAGGCTATTTTGTAAATGACATCGCCGAAGTCAAGGATCGGTAGGATAGTCAGTTTTACGAGGGCATGTTTGGCAGCATGAGTGAAGGAGGCTTTGTTGCGAAATAGGAAACCGATTCTAGATTTAACTTTGGATTGGAGATTCTTAATGTGAGTCTGGAAGGAGAGTTTACAGTCTAACCAGACACCTAGATATTTGTAGTTGTCCACATACTCTAGGTCAGACCCGTCGAGAGTAGTGATTCTAGTCGGGTGGGCGGGTGCAAGCAGCGTTCGGTTGAAGAGCATGCATTTAGTTTTACTAGTGTTTAAGAGCAGTTGGAGGCTACTGAAGGATTGTTGTATGGCATTGAAGCTCGTTTGGAGGTTTGTTAACACAGTGTCCAATGAAGGGCCAGATGTATACAAAATGGTGTCGTCTGCGTAGAGGTGGATCTGAGAGTCACCAGCAGCAAGAGCGACGTCATTGATATACACAGAGAAAAGAGTCGGCCCAAGAATTGAACCCTGTGGCACCCCCATAGAGACTGCCATAGGTCCAGACAACAGGCCCTCCGATTTGACACATTGAACTCTATCTGAGAAGTAGTTGGTGAACCAGGTGAGGCAGTCATTTGAGAAACCAAGGCTATTTAGTCTGGCAATAAGAATGCGGTGGTTGACAGAGTCGAAAGCCTTGGCCAGGTCAATGAAAACGGCTGCACAGTACTGTCTATTATCGATCGCGGTTATAATATCGTTTAGGACCTTGAGCGTGGCTGAAGTGCACCCATGACCAGCTCGGAAACCGGGGGCTATATCTGTTCTTAGTTCTGTATTTTTTGAATGGGGCATGTTTATTTAAGATTGAGAGGAAATTACTTTTAAAGAACAACCAGGCATCCTCTACTGACGGAATGAGATCTATATCCATCCAGGATACCTGGGCCAGGTCAATTAGGAAGGCCTGCTCGCTGAAGTGTTTTTGGGAGCGTTTGACAGTGATGAGGGGTGGTCGTTTGACCGCGGACCCGTTACGGACGCAGGCAATAAGGCAGTGATCGCTGAGATCCTGGTTGAAGACAGCGGAGGTGTATTTAGAGGGTAAGTTAGTCAGGATGATATCTATGAGGGTACCCATGTTTACGGATTTAGGGTTGTACCTGGTAGGTTCGTTGATAATTTGTGTGAGATTGAGGGCATCTAGTTTAGATTGTAGGATGGCCGGGGTGTTAAGCATATCCCAGTTTAGGTCACCAAGCAGTACGAACTCTGAGACCTGGATAGTATGATAGAGCTCTGCAGGCTATCTCTACAGTAGATTGCAACTCCACCCCCTTTGGCAGTTCTATCTAGACGGAAAATGTTATAGTTGGGGATGGAAATTTCAGAATTTTTGGTGGCCTTCCTAAGCCAGGATTCAGACACTGCTAGAACATCAGGGTTGGCGGAGTGTGCTAACGCAGTGAATAACTCAAACTTAGGAAGGAGGCTTCTGATATTTACGTGCAGAAAACCAAGACTTTTACGGTTACAGAAGTCAACAAATGATAGCTCCTGGGGAGTAGGAGTGATACTGGGGGCTGCAGGGCCTGGGTTAGCCTCTACATCACCAGAGGAACAGAGGAGGACTAGAATAAGGATACGACTAAAGGCTTTAAGAACTGGTCTTCTAGTGCGTTGGGTACATAGAATGAAGGGGGCAGTTCTCCGGGCATTGTAGAAAAGATTCAGGCATTATGTACAGAAAAGGATATGGAAGGATATGAGTACAGTTCAGGTAACCCTAAGCGTTGGGTAACAATGAAAGAGATAGCGTCACTGGAGGCACCGATTGAGCCGGTCTCGGCGTGTATGGGGGGTGGAACAAAGGAACTATTTGAGGCAGTTTGAGAGGGACTAGGGGTTCTACAGTGAAATTGTATAATAAGAACTAACCCAAACAGCAATAGGCAAGGCATAATTGACATGGGAGAGAGGCATAAAGCAGTCACAGGTGTTATTAGAGAGAGCTAAGACAACAATTGGAAATAGCGATAACGTTTGGGCTAAGGCTAAACAGAATAAACAGGACAGGGTACCGTGTAAAGGAACAGTCCAGCAGGCATCAGCTGTGCAGCTGAGTGATCATAAGGTCCAGTGAACAGCAATATGTGAGTATAAGAGCAGTTCAAATTGGTGCTTCAGCACAGCTAGCAGGGAGCACAGTTGTAGTTTGCGTGTGCTAGCGGGCCGGGGCTGGCAGATGGATCTTCGTGGTCATCGCAACGGGAAGCCTGTGGAAACCACATCAGACTATTTCGTCGGCAGACCAGTCGTGTTGGATCGGCGGGGCTCAGTGTCAACACTAGGAGGTCCCGTCCGGTTGACAGAGAGGTAGATAGCCGGGAGATGGGCCTGAGGCTAGCTCAAGGCTAACTGGTGCTTGCTATAGGGCAATGGTAATCAGCCAACAACAGGTTGCAGCTAGCTAGCTGGTTGCGATGATCCGGCGCTAGGGTCCAGTGATTCCGGCAGAAAGTCCAATAAGCTCTGGGTCGATAACACGCTGGGTCGATAGCACGCTGTGCAGACTGGCCGACGAATTGTCCAGGCTAGAGCTAGAGATGGCTGGTGGATAGTGTAGGCCACGGACAGTGGTGAAGACGCTAACGGTGACTAATAGTAAGTAGCCATTCAGTTGCAGCTACACTATTTTCAGCTTATGGCTTACGGTTCTTGATGAAAGTTATAAAGAAATAATAGAATCCTTTCCACGTTGGGTGAGGCGGGTTGCAGGAAAGTATATTTAGTTAAAGAATGAAAAGTAAAAATTGAGAAATATATACAAAATAGACAAAAAAACTAGAAACGGGATATTTACACAGGGACAATGAATAAAAGCGACCGCACTGCTACGCCATCTTGGGTAATTGTGGTCTCTCCTATCATTGCTACGCAGACAACACACAATTAATCTTCTCCTTTCCCCCTTCTGATAACCAAGTGGCGAATCGCATCTCTGCATGTCTGGCAGACATATCAGTGTGGATGTCGGATCACCACCTCAAGCTGAACCTCGGCAAGACGGAGCTGCTCTTCCTCCCGGGGAAGGACTGCCCGCTCAATGATCTTGCAATCACGGTTGACAACTCTGTTGTGTCCTCCTCCCAGAGTGCAAAGAACCTTGGCGTGACCCTGGACAACACCCTGTCGTTCTCCGCTAACATCAAAGCGGTGACCCGATCCTGTAGGTTCATGCTCTACAACATTCGCAGAGTACGACCCTACCTTACACAGGAAGCGGCACAGGTCCTAATCCAGGCACTTGTCATCTCCCGTCTGGATTACTGCAACTCGCTGTTGGCTGGGCTCCCTGCCTGTGCCATTAAACCCCTACAACTCATCCAGAACGCTGCAGCCCGTCTGGTGTTCAACCTTCCCAAGTTCTCTCACGTCACCCCGCTCCTCCGCACACTACACTGGCTTTCAGTTGAAGCTTGCATCTGTTACAAGACCATGGTGCTTGCCTACGGAGCTGTGAGGGGAACGGCACCTCCTTACCTTCAGGCTCTGATCAGTCCCTACACCCAAACGAGGGCATTGCGTTCTTCCACCTCTGGCCTGCTGGTCCCCCTACCTCTGCGGAAGCACAGTACCCGCTCAGCCCAGTCAAAACTGTTCGCTGCTCTGGCACCCCAATGGTGGAACATGCTCCCTCACGATGCCAGGACAGCGGAGTCACTGACCACCTTCCGGAGACAATTGAAACCCTACCTCTTTAAGGAATACCTGGGATAGTATAAAAGTAATCCTTCTACAAAAAATAAATAAAAATAAATGGTAAAGTGGTTGTCCCACTGGTTATCATAAGGTGAATGCACCAATTTGTAAGTCGCTCTGGATAAGACCGTCTGCTAAATGACGTAAATGTAATTGTATAATTAGATAATTATTCAACCCCCTGAGTCAATACATTTTAGTATCACCTTTGCAGCAGTTACAGCTGTGAGTCTTTCTGGGTAAGTCTCTAAGAGCTTTCCACACCTGTATTCTTTTCAAAATTCTTCAAGCTCTGTCAAATTTGTTATTGATCATTGCTGGACAACCATTTTCAGGTCTTGCCATAGATTTTCAAGCAGCTTTAAGTCAAAACTGTAATTTGGCAACTCCCAGTGTCTGGTGGAAAGCAGACTGAACCAGGTATTCCTCTAGGATTTTGCCTGTGCTTAGCTCCATTCTGTTTATTTTTTATCCTGAAAAACTCCCCAGTCCATAATGATTACAATCATACCAATAACATGATACGCCCATCTTCTCTATTATCCCCAATGTATTTATACCTGTGTTCTCTGTTTGTCTGTTGCCAGTTCGTTTCGTTTCGGCAAGCTTACCAGCGTTATTCCCCTTGCGCCTGTCTTTCTCAAGTTCCTGTTTTCTATTTTTCCCGGTTTTGAGCATTCTGCCTGCCCTGACTCTGAGCCTGCCTGCCGTTCTGTACCTTGTCACACCACCCTGGATTATTGACCTCTGCCTGCCCTGACCCTGAGACTGTCTGCCGTTCTGTACCTTTTGGACTCTGATCTGGATTACTGACCTCTGCCTGCCCTTGACCTGTCGTTTGCCTGTCCCCTGTTTTGTAATAAACTTTTGTTACTTCGACACTGACTGCATCTGGGTCTGCTCCTGAAACGTGATAGTACGAACTGGCCATGACTGACCCAGCAGACTCGGACCAGCTCCACAATGCCATCTCCTCCTAAGGAGCCACCATTAGAAGGCACGAAGAGTTGCTTCGTGGTCTCATGGAAGGGTTCCAGACCTTGGCCGAACGCCATGACCGAGCGTTTAACACATTGCTGGAGCAATTTCGCGGGTTGTCTGTTAGGCAGCATACCATGACGGTAACCTCCCAGCCCTTCAGTAACCCGGCTGTTAGCAGCGTGGCCTCCCCGGCCACCCCGGTTTCCAGAGAACCCCGCTTACCTCCCCCGGAACGCTTCGCTGGAGAGTCGGGAACCTGTCAGGCATTTCTCGCTCAGTGTTTGCTCATCATCAAACTGCAGCCATCCTCCTTCCCCTCAGACTGCTCTAAGATGGCGTACCTCATCACGCTGATGTCCAGGAGGGCTCTCGCCTGGGCTACGGCAGTATGGGAACAACAGTCGGCTGTATGCTTCAGTCTGGAGGAGTTCATGCAGGAGGTAAAGAAGGTTTTTGATGCTCAATTGTCCGGGAGAGAGGCTGCCTGGAAGTTACTCCAGCATCAGCAAGAATCCCGCAGTGTGGCAGACTATGCAGTGGATTTCCGCACGTTGGCAGCTGAGTGTGCCTGGAAACCGGAAGCGCTGTTCGACACATTCCTGCACGGAGTATCGGAGGAAGTAAAGGATGAGCTTGCAGCCCGGGAACTACCGACGGATCTCGATTAGCTCATCTCCTTGACCATTCGGATCGATGGGCGACTACGGGAATGAAGGAAGGAGAAGAAGTCAGATTCCTCTCACCCGCCCAAGGATTCCACCTCACCTCCGAGGCATCCCGGAAGTCCCCGATGGTTTCGTGGCCGAGAGAACCCAAGGCTACCTGAATTTCCCAGAGAGTCTCCGAAGTCTGCCTTTCCACCTCACCCCGAGCCGATGCAACTAGGCAGAGCTAGGCTGTCTTCAGCCGAACGGCAATACAGGCTTCACACGAAGAGTTGCCTGTATTGCGGGACTAGTGGTCATTTTGTGTCCACCTGTCCACTAAAAGACCAGCCTCACCGGTAGGAGTGAGTACTCTGGTGGGCCATATGGATAACTTTTCCACTCCCCTCACTCGCACCCCCTTTTCAAACCATCTTGCTGTGGGGGAACCAGTCGAAATCTCTCCGGGTACTCATCGACTCTGGGGCTGATGAGAGCTTTATGGACGCTACCCTGGCATCCGAGCTGGGCATCCCCACTCAGCTCCTCTCTATTCCCATGGACGTTAGAGTGCTGGACAGGCGCTCTATAGGTCGGGTCACCCACAATACCACCCCCATCAACCTATGAGTATCAGGGAACTACAGCGAGACGATCCAATTCCTGCTAATTAAGTCTCCTCAGGTTCCCATGATATTGGGTTTCTCTTGGCTCCAGCTGACACAACCCCTTTATTGACTGGTCTACTGGTGCCATCATGGGCTGGAGCCTGTTCTGCCACACTCATTGTCTGAAGTCAGCGCAGCCTGCCCCGGGACGTCTTCCTGGGGGCTCGGAAGTTGCCTCGGACATCTCCGCCATTTCTGCGAAGTACCAGGACCTCCGGGAGGTGTTCAGTAAGGCCCGGGCCACTTCGCTTCCGCCGCACCGACCCTATGACTGCGGAATCGACCTTCTCCCAGGCACCACTCCGCCTCGGGGACGAATGTACTCACTGTCGGGTCCGGAGAACAAGGCTATAGAGACCTACATTAAGGACTCCCTAGCTGCCGGGTTCATCCGTCCTTCTGACTCCCCCCGCCGGCGCAGATTCTTCTTTGTGGAGAAGGACAAAACCCTGCGCCCGTGCATCGACTACTGGGGCCTCAACGTCATCACGGTGAAGAACCGCAACCTGCTAGCACTCATCTCCTTGGCCTTCGAGCCGCTCCAGGGGGCCAACGTGTTCTCCAATCTGGATCTACGGAATGCCTACCACCTGGTGCGGATATGGGAGGGGGACGAGTGGAAGCCCTGCCTGGGCTACATCATCATGGCAGGGAGTGTACAGATGGATCCCAGGAAGGTGAGAGCGGAGGTGGATTGGGAATCCAACGTCCAGAGTACAGCAGAAACGTTTCCTGAGATTTGTCAACTTTTATCGCCGCTTTATCCGGGGTTACAGCACCCTTGCTTACCCCCTGTGTGCACTCACCTCTCTCAAAGTTCCGTTCACATGGTCCCCAGCTGCTGACCGGGTGTTCCGGGACCTCAAACACTGTTTCACCACTACTCCCATCTTGGTTCATCCTGACCCAGTTTGTGGTGGAGGCCGATGCTTTGGATGTCGGAGGGGTGGGTCCTGTCCCAGTGTTCAGCCCTGGACCTCAAGTTACATCCCTCCCTGCGCCTTCTTCTCCTATCGCCTCACCACCACGGAGATGAATTACGATGTGAGGAATTGTGAGCTTCTCGTGGTGAAGATGGCATTGGAGGAGTGGACGCACTGGCTGGAGGGGGCGGAACATCCGTTCATTGTGTGGACAGACAACAAGAACCTGGAATATCTCCGCACCGCCAAGCATCTCAATTCCAGGAAAGCTAGGTGTGCCCTGCATTTCCCCCGGTTCAACTTCTCCCTCTCATACTGACCGGGCTCTAAGAATGTCAAGCCAGATGCGCTGTCACGCCGCTATAGCCCTGCGGTTACACCCCCGGAATCTGAAACCATCCTTCCCACCTCGTGCTTGGCGACGGCACTCAGTTGGGGAATAGGGAAGCAGGTCCGGGAGGCACAGCGTTCCCAGCCGAACCTCGGTGGGGTCCCAGATAACCAGATGTTTGTTCCTGATGCTGTCCACTCCTCGGTCCTGGAGTGGGGCCACTACTCCTGGCTTGCCTGCCACCCGGGCTCCTGTCGGACCCTGGCCTTTGTGCGACAATGCTTTTGGTGGCCTACCATGGTTCCTGACGTCTCTGTGTTTGTCGCCGCCTGCACCAACTGTACTCAGAACAAAACTCCTCGGCAAACTCCGGCTGGTCTCCTCCAACCTCTGCCTGTTCCTAACCATCTGTGGTCTCACATATCCCTGGACTTTGTCACGGGTCTTCCCCCATCTGATGGAAACACCGCCATCTTGACAGTTGTGGTACGGTTTTCCAAAGCTGCCCACTTCATTCCTCTCCCCAAGCTACCCTCTGTCAAAGAGACGGCCCAGCTCATGGTGCAGCACGTCTTCCGGATCCATGGACTCCCAGTGGACTTGGTCTCCGACCGGGGTACCTCAGTTCTCGTCCCGGTTCTGGAAGGCGTTCTGCACACTCATTGGTTTGTCAGCCAGCCTGTCCTCTGGTTTCCACCCTCAGTCCAACAGCCAGTCGAAGCGAGCCAACCAAGACCTGGAAACGACTCTACGCTGCCTGGTCTCCGCCAACCCCACCACCTGGAGCCAGCAACTAGTGTGGGTCGAATACGCGCGTAACACCCTTCCCTGCTCTGCCACGGGTCTTTCGCCCTTTGAGTGTTCCCTGGGTTATCAGCCCTAACTCTTCACAGAGCAAGAGGAAGAGGTCGGCATACCCTCTGCACAAATGTTTGTCCGCCGCTGTTGTCGTACCTGGTGGGGAGCCCGGTCGGCTCTTCTCAAGACCACCTCCAGGTATCGATGACAAGCGGACCGCCACCGGACCCAGGCTCCCTGGTATCATCTCGGGATCTGCCCCTCCGGGTGGAGTCCCGCAAACTTTCCCACCGGTTTATCGGCCCTTTCCCCATCTCCAAGATCATTAGCCCCTCTGCTGTTTGTCTTCTGTTGCTCCGTACCCTCCGTATACATCCCACTTTTCATGTGTCTAGGATCAAACCCATGTCTCACAGCCCTTTGTCTCCTGTTTCCAGGCCCACCCCTCTCACCCGTCTCATCGACGGCCAACCGGCGTACACGGTGAGGCGTCTCCTGAAGGATCGACCTCGGGGCAGGGGATTCCAGTACCTCGTTGACTGGGAGGACTATGGCCCGGAGGAGAGGTGCTGGGTCCCCGCTAGGGACATCCTGGACCCAGGCCTCGTCTCTGAGTTTCAACACCGGCACCCCGGTCAACCAGGCATGCCGCCAGGTAGGACGCCCCCTAGAGGGGGGATACTGTCAAACCCTCATCTGTTTCACCTGTCTTTGTGATTGTCTCCACCCCCCCCCCCCCCCCCCCCCCCCCAGGTGTCACCCATCTTCCCCATTATCCCCAGTGTATATATACCTGTGTTCTCTGTTTGTCTGTTGCCAGTTCATTTTGTTTTGTCAAGCCTACCAGCATTTTCCCCCTTGTTCCTGTTTTCCCAGTTTTTAGCATTCTGCCTTCCCTGACCCTGAGCCTGCCTGCCGTTCTGTACCTTGTCACACCACCCTGGATTATTGACCTCTGCCTGCCCTGACCCTGAGACTGCCTGCCGTTCTGTACCTTTTGGACACTGATCTGGATTACTGACCTCTGCCTGCCCTTGACCTGTCGTTTGCCTGCCACCTGTTTTTGTAATACGTTTTTGTTACTTCGACACTGTCTGCATCTGTGTCTTCTCCTGAAACGTGATAGATACAGCCACCACAATGCTTGCAAATATGGAGAGTGGTACTCAGTCATGTGTTGTATTGGATTTGGCCCAAACATAACACTTTGTGTTCAGGACAAAAAGTTAATTGCTTTGCCACATTTGTTTGCAGTATTACTTTAGTTGCCTTGTTGCAAACAGGATGCATGTTTTGGAATATTTGTATTCTGTACAGACTTCCTCCTTTTCACTCTGTCAATTAGGTTAATATTGTGGAGTAACTGCAATGTCTGTTTTTCTCCTATCACAGCCATTAAACTCTAACTGTTTTAAATTCACTATTGGCCTCATGGTGAAACCCCTGAGCGGTTTCCTTCCTCTCAGGCAACTGAGTTAGGAAGAACGCCTGTATCTTTGTAGTAACTGGGTGTATTGATACACCATCCAAAGTGTAATTTATAACTTCACCATCCTCAAAGGGATATACATATTTTTATTTTACCATCTACCAATAGGTGCCCTTTGTGAGTCATTTGAAAACCTCCCTGGTCTTTGTGAAATTCACTGCTCGACTGAGACACCTTACAGATAATTGTATGTGTGGGGTACAGAGATGAGGTAGTTATCCAAAAATCATGTTAAACACTATTATTGCACACAGAGTGAGTTCATGCAACTAATTATGTGAGAGGACATCGGTGTGTCACTTATAATGTATTACGTTATCCACATTACAATATGATTCATTATAATAATTGTGATATGTATGTGAGATACAACTCGATGGATTCTCTAATCACTGTGCAGGCAGGACATCGGATTCATGGAAATCCAGAGGGGGAGGGGTATGTCTCTTCATCAACAACAGATGGGGTGCTGACTCTAGTGCAGAGGAAGTCTTGACCCATCTTGGAATACCTGATAGTCAAATGCCGACCCTTCTACCTTCCAAGAGAGTTTTCATCTGTCATCGTGACTGCTGTATACACTGAGTATACCAAACATTAGGAACTCCTTCCTAATATTGAGTCCATGTCTCAATTGTCTCAAGGCTTAAAAATCCTTATGTAACCTGTCTTCTCCCCTTCATCTACACTGATTGAAGTGGATTTAACAAGTGACATCAACAAGGGATCATAGCTTTACCAGGATTCCCCTGGTCAGTCTATGTCATGGAAAGAGCAGGTGTCCTTAATGTTTAGTGTACTCAGTGTATATTCCACCTCAGGACAACAACAACACCAAGCTGGCACTTAATGAACTATACGAGGCTATAAACAAGCAGGAAACCATGCACCCGGAGGCTGCTTTTCTTGTTGCCAGTGAATGTAATTCCACGTCACTAAGACACATGATGCCCAACTTTTATCAACACATCTGCTTCGCCACTAATGGCGATAAAGTGCTAGACCACTGTTACTTTACCCACAAGTAAGCATATAAGACCCTCCCTCGTTCCCCTTTCGGCAAATCAGATCATGTCTCTATACTCCTGCTTCCTGTTTACAAACAGAAGCTTAAACAGGAAGTACCAGTGACACGCTCCGTAGAGATATGGTCCAAATTGAGATATGGACTGTTTTGCTAGTGCTGACTGGAATATGTTTCGGGACTCCGCCGATAGCATCGACGAGCTAACCACCTCTGTCTCGGGCTTCATCAAGAAATGCATCGCTGACATTGTTCCCACAATGAAGGTTCGCTGCTTCCCCATTCAAAAGCCCTGGATTAACACAGAGGTATGCTCTAAAATAAAGGACAGGGCTACCTCACACAGGGCTATCGCAGCCAACCCTGAGGCTACGGCTGAGGACATACAAGAAGTCCCGCTATGACCTCCGCAGAGCCATCAAACAGGCAAAAGGACAACATAGGAACAAGGTTGAATCCTATTACACCGGCTCCGATGCTCGTTGCATGTGGCAGGGGCTACAGTCCATTATGAAATATAAAGGAAGACCTAGCCGTGATCTGTAGCTCAGCTGGTAGAGCACGGCGCTTGTAACGCCAAGGTAGTGGGTTCGATCCCCGGGACCACCCATACACACAAAAAACAAAAAAAACAAAAAATGTATGCACTCATGACTGTAAGTCGCTTTGGATAAAAGCGTCTGCTAAATGGCATATTATATTGTATTATATTATGATGCCTCTCTACCAGACGAACTCAATGCATTTTATTCACGCTTCGACAAAAACAACACTGAGCCGTGCACGAGGGCCCCTGTCGTCCCAGATGACTGGGTGATGTAAGGTTTTTAATCTGATCAACACTCGCAAAGCCACATGCCAGACAGTATTCCAGGGAACGTTCACAGGCCAGATGGCAGGCATCTCCACGGTCATTTTCAACCTCTCCTTGTCCCAGTGTGTTTTCCACACGTCTCAAGCTGACCACCATCACTCCTGTTCCCAATAACTATAAGGCTACCTGCCACAATGACTACCGCCCTGTAGCACTAACATCTGTAATCATTAAGTACTTTGAAATGCTGGTCCTGGCACACATCACCTCCATCATCCCAGACACCCTAGACCCACTCCAATTTGCATACTGCCCCAACAGATCTACAGATGATGCAATCCCAATTGTGCTCCACACTGCCCTCTCCCACATAGGAATACCTATGTGAGAATGCTGTTCATCGACTACAGCTCAGCATTCAACATCATAGTTCACTCCAAGCTCGTCACCAAGCTCGAGACACTGGGACTGAACACCTCCCTCTGCAACTGGATCCTGGACTTCCTGACGGGCAGAGCCCAGGTGGTGAGAGTAGGCAACAACACCTCTGCCACACTGACCCTCAACATAGGAGCCACCCAAAGTTCTGTCCTTAGCCCCCTCCTGTACTCCCTGTTTACCCACGAGTGTGTGGTCATGCACGACTCCAACTCCATCATCAAGTTTGCTGACAACACAATGGTGGTAGGCCTGATCACCAACGGCGATGAGACTTCCTACAGGGAGGACGTCAGAGAACTGGAAGTGTGGTGCCAGGACAACAACCTCTCCCTCAACATCAGCAAGACCAAGGAGCTGATTGTGGACTAGAGGAAACACGGGGGGTGCACACCCTCTGTTCCTAGTTCCTCTGTGTCCACATCACTTAACATGGTCCTCTCACACCAGAACAGTCATGAAGAAGGCACGGCTGAAACAATTTGAAATGGCCCCTCAGATCCTCAGGAACTTTTACAGCTGTACCATTGAGAGCCTTCTGACTGGTTGTAGCACCACCCACGTCCAGAAGGCCCTACAGAGGGTGGTGTGGACGGCACAGTGATTCACTGAAGGCGAGCCAGGTGGTGTCTGAGAAAGGCCCGAAAAATTGCCAAAGACTCCAGCCATTCGAGACATGGACTGTTCTCTATGCTCCCGTCCGACATGCGGTACCGGTGCATCAAGGCTCAGACAAACAGAATCCTAAATATCTTCTATACCCTGGCCATAAGACTGTTAAATGGCTAACAACTACTGCTCTCCCTCTCCCACAGATTATCCACACTCTCTCTATGCCCGTCCACAGGTCTCTACCCACTCAGACACAACCTGCGCTGCTGCTAAAATGATTATTGATTACATTTATTACACCATTATGTTGCTGTCCATTGATTATTGGGTGCCATTACTATTAATATTTATCTATTTATCCTGCTAATGGTCACTGTTATGCCTGTTTACATGCATATATTACTATTACCATAAGTATTTATGTATTCCTGCTACCAGTCACTTTTCAGCCCGGTTTACATGTATATCCAGATAAAATTAACTTTATATGTATAAACCCACCTCAACCACTCCAGTATCCGTGCACATTGAATAAGGTACTGGCACTGACCTGTATATACTTGCATTCTCTTATTCTTTAACTCTCATCGTAGTTCTTGTGTGTTTTTTATTCATACTTTTATTTTTTATTATATTTTCTACTATTATCTATATTATTATATAATATTATTATTATTATCACTGCATTGTTGGGAAAGAGCTCTCATGGTTTTAAACCTATTGTATCCTGTGCACGTGACAAATAAACTTTGAGAATATGGCTCCACAATGAACACACATTTGGTTACCGGTTGGGTTTCCATTTTCTTTGGCTACATATCTATAACATATTTATTACACATTTTTAAGCATTTCATGAAGGTGTTATAGCAGGTCCCAACCACATTATTAAAGGTTAATGAAATATATCCATAGCATAACTATAGCGCAGTCATGTCATGCAGGAGCTCCTATTTAGGTATCTTTAAAATGAAGGCATGGCACGTTGACCAAGCCCTGCGCTTTTAAAATGGCTGTGTTCCAATGGGAATTTGAGCATGTTTAGAGCGTCACCATTAGGTAAAATATCTGATTCCTCTTGGAACATGGGACATATTTGGGGACATATTTTATTTCCAACCTAGACTTACAAATCTCTTATTCCCCAACATGGAGAAAATTGGGTCAGCTGTGGTGTCTGAGGGCAGCTGCCTCTATCAAAAGTGAGGATGATGTTCCCTGAGAGACCAGAAGGGGGCAGTGTTGTGCCGCAGCCTTTACACACTTTAGTTGATCCTCTTCTTCTTCGAAGTATGGGTGATATTCATTAGGAACAAAATGGGAGCAAACGGGCCGAAACAGTGAGAGACTACCTGAACTTGTCAATTAAGAATGCTAGTTTTCATTTTCCTTTGCAAAGCGTTATGCTACATGTGCACTATTGAATACGAGCCTGGACTGTTTTACAATACCTTCCTGTGGGAACCGGGCCAGGGAAAGTTATGAATTCGAATAAGTCACAGAGTGCAGGGTTGGCCAACGATATCACAAGAACGCATAACCTATCTATTTTTGGTGTCCGTATGTAAGTGTGTTTGTGAGATCCTGTTGCCATATCACTATGACATTCATATCACAGTTTTGGCTCACTCTAGGAAGCTTTCATGTGCACCATGTTTCTTCTTTCTCCTTTTCATATCAAGTGGAAAGTGTCTTTTTACTTCTGTTCATACATTTTGCAAGTCAAAACCAGTAACCTATTGAGTTGTCATTGTCCTCTGTAATGTAAAGTCTCTATTGGATCAGATGAGTAGATCAGTCTATATTATAATAATAAATAATAATATGCCATTTAGCAGACGCTTTTATCCAAAGCGACTTACAGTCATGTGTGCATACATTTTTGTGTATGGGTGGTCCCGGGGATCGAACCCACTACCTTGGCGTTACAAGCGCCGCGCTCTACCAGCTGAGCTACAGAGGACCAGAAGCAGGCTGAATATAGTCCCCTCTCTAGGTATTTATATCCTGCAGCAGGGAGGGTCTCTCCCTGGGCCTGAGCCTGGGTATGGCGAAGTGATCCACACACCAAAGCCCCTTTGAAAATTCCAGCCAGGCCAGTCTCACTTTCCCAATATAACCCACTGCTGCTAGCCACGCCCTTGTAAACAGCCTGGTTGGTCGCCCTCTTCCTGAGAGTGTCACAGTTTGACAGTGTGTGTGAGTGTGGTGGGTGTGTAGGTATGTGTGTGGGCAGAGCGAGTCTCTTTCTGGCCCTGGGCTTGTGAGTCCTGTTGTTCTCTACTCTCTCATGTTTTAATCATTTTTTTTCTTCAATTCAAATCAATTAGAAAAACGTTATTTGTTCCCTTGAATGGGCACCATGATGAGGGAAACAGATCCAGTGGGGACAGAGATTGACCTGGGAGACTCTGATGATGAAGACCTTGCCGAAGACCTGGATGAGGACTGTGTGGAGCCTCAGCTGCTATGGAAAGCTGAACTGGGGGATGGGATGGATGAGGAGGAGGCTGTGTCCCCGTTAGTTGACGTTAGTGACACCAAGCCCCTGCTGAATGAGAGAGACCCTAGAGGAGTCAACGACTGTCTGAAGGTATTTCAAGCGCATTTGTTGTGTTTATTCATTTTTAGCAATTTGCATGACTTCATGAGTGGGTTCTTTGTGCTTTCTGGATTGTCATCTGAAAAGGGTAATTCTGTCACAATCGTAATATTAGGTGATGTGGGGTCAAGCATATAATCTGTCTTAACCCAATTAGTCAAACCTAATTTCTTAAACTAGCAAACAGATCTGAAGCATTTTATACGGTAATACAGTCTGTGGCATGTCACAGTTGGTTTTCAATGCTTGTACTGCCCTCTTGTGGGCATGTCATTGACTGCACTTTATCCATATTTCTTTGAGTGGCAAAAATGTACTTTCTGTGCAGTAGTTTGAAAGGAAACATAAGTCATTGTGTGAACGTCCACCCTGAGACTATGACTCTGCCTTTAGGTGACCTTTGAGGATGTGATAGCGGAGCCGGTGTCAGTGCGTAGCGGAGACAGAGTGTGGATCTGGAGTAATGCCCTGTTCGAGGTCACAAGGGTCTGGATCTACCGGATAGTAACCGTCCTGCTGGCCGTCCCTATGTCCATCATCACTGGACTGCTCTTCGCCATCCTCAGCTTCCTACACATATGGTAAGTATATAATATCAGTTCACTGCCCACTGAGTACAGTTTATGAACCATAAGTCAACATGTTGAAATTCTCTCTTCTCTTCTCTTCTCTTCTCTTCTCTTCTCTTCTCTTCTCTTCTCTTCTCTTCTCTTCTCTTCTCTTCTCTTCTCTTCTCTTCTCTTCTCTTCTCTTCTCTTCTCTTCTCTTCTCTTCTCTTCTCTTCTCTTCTCTTCTCTTCTCTTCTCTTCTCTTCTCTTCTCTTCTATTTTCTTCTGTTACTCCATGTATTCTTTATCTAACCCTGACAGGTTCTTTAGCCCATGCGTCCATTACATCCTTATTATCACATACTGGCTGCAGAGCCTATGGAGCATCATACTGGACATTGGTGTCCGCCCATTCCTCACTAGTGCCTCAAGGTGCTACAGTGGAATCAGACTTCGCCTGACACAGGAATGAAAGATTGATAGCGCTTCACACAGAGATAATGGGAATATCAGGATTGGGTATATGGGATTTTTCAGAACGTTACCCTACTATGGAATGCCCTCTGGGGAGACTATCAGTGCTGGACAAAGTCTTTGTAGGATGCTCTAGGATCAGACCAGGGGCACAACTACAGGCCTTTTGGTGGAACATTGGACCTTACAACTGAACTGAAATCAATGCGATTGATCAAGACTGGAGAAAAGTGTTTATAAAGCTCCAACAAGAAGATTGGTTACCTATCTGAGAAGTTGTCACAAGTTAAGGTGAAAAGGAGAATGTGTAAAGGATCCACAATCATTTAGGGTAAAACATTTTAACTAGTTTACACTGGAAGTGTGCTTTGAAGTGTACTTTTTCACATGATGCGATAGTGTTAGATTATTCACTTGTTTGATGAGCACATTTAGTATAATTCAGATACAGCACTGGAATATAGTGTTATCTTATTCAAATCTGACCACACATTTCAAAATGTGCCTCCACTATTTTTGTTGTATTGTAGAAAATATCAAGTTTATCTTTATCTATTCTGATAAAAATGAAATATATCTTAAATAAAGTGTTATAGATTATGATCAATATATCAATATCAGACTTGTTTTCTTATACAAAATCAATCCATTGAAATATCCCCTCTCTTCTAATAGACACAACTTATCTGAATATCAACGTTGTACTGAGTACAGTAATAAGATTCAAATAGATGGGTAAAGGGGCTCTTGTTCTTGAAAGGTGGTACAATCCAAATGTTGAATTTATTCATTTACACCCACTCTGCTTGCAGGTGACCTCATTATGTATGATTAGCCTTTCTTATGCTAACACCCAGTAGGATGAACTCCTTTCTGATGCTCTCCCTTTATCCTCACTCCACAGCTCAGGGTCTGGACACTCCTCTCTTCCCATTGGAAAGCCCTCTGCATTCCCCAGAATAGGAAATGGGACATTTCAATGAATTGAACAATAGCACAGGCAAACTCCCTGTATTTGAAGTGAACCATGTTTCACACACACACACACACACACACAGTGACTGGTCTGAATGTGATTAGCTTGACAGTACTTAGTGGCACCACTCAATGAGGTGAGGAGGTTGTCCTGTACTGATGTTAGTATAAAAAAGGCTTGATTTTACATGATCAGATAACCAAGGGTGTGAAGGAATAAATCAAACATTTGGATTATACGGTACCACTTTTCAAAAACAAAACAAAATATCCTGTTACCCAACCCCATGGATATTACAATCAAGTGAAGGAAACTGTGGTTGAAATAAAGCAGATATATTTGTTGTTGTTGTTTTAAACCATTTCATAAGTAAAGTCGTCCTACCATTTTATTACTGTATACTGCAAAATACTTACAACGTGAATTAGGAGATGAAAAGAGTGTCACTTAATTAATTACGTTACAGTTTTGTGGTTGCTATGGAAACAAGCAGATGTTCATGGTCCATTCCATCATCAGCAGCATGATACATCTCCTGCCAAGTTGTATTTTAGGTGAGTCTCAGGTTTTATGGAGAAGGGAAATTATTTTTATGTTGTTTATCACCACAGTCTGCTCGCAACTTAAGGTATAGAAGTAAATGTATCATACTGCATAGGCCTACGTCAGTCTCAGATCTTTGCACAGTTTTCTGTCCTAGCAGCAGATCCACCCGCTCAAACATATACGACAAGTCTCTGCATGGAGGGAATAACCAGAACATATCTTGGTAATGTATCATAAGGTACTATAAATAGATGCCTCATAGAAAGTGTCAAGTTTCAAGTTTTATTAGTTGTATGTACGGGATACACATGGTATACACCATCCAATTAAATGCTTACTTGCAGGTTCTTTCTCAACAATGCAACAACAATAATACGTAAGACAAGAATACGAACATAAAGTAAATGGCTCAGTAAAATTGAATTTTTTTTTTTGCATGAGTATCATACATCCAATGTCATCCAATGCTCTGTAGGGACACCACTTGTCTATATCTGAGCATTGCTATATGACAAAGCACACTTACAGTTAGTGTACTGGTGGGAGGTTTCCAATATCTTCACACTGTTTCCAATATCTTCATTTTCACCCCCTAATAAAAAAATAAAAAAGATATATCTTTACACTGTATGTAGTAGGCTACAATAATAACTGTGGTGAACCATCAGGGAAGTGTGAAATGCAACATATAGTAGGTCTGCTCTCTCCTTTAAGAAATGATTAGGGTCCCAGTGTGAGGTATGGCATGAGTGTGGATGGAGAATGAGCCACACCGGTGTGTGTTTACAATATATTGTCAATGTGTAGGAAAGGGAAACCTAGTCAGTTGTACAACTGAATGCATTCAACCACAATATGTTGAATCAGAGGGGTTCTGACTTAATCGACGCCCAGGGAGCAGTTGTTGTTTGGCGTTAACTGCCTTGCTCAAGGGCAGAACGGCAGATATTTATTGCCAGCTCTGGGATTTGAACCAGTGACCTTTCAGTTACTGGCCCAACACTCTTAATCGCTAGGCTACCTGCTGCCCCTGTAGTCTATGTGTGTTTGTGTGTTTATGCCATGCTATGGCTACAGTGGCTACAGTCTGACAGGACAACTAGGGGCTGTCAGTAGTGGCAGCTGCCTGCTGGGTGCTGCTGGAATTCCAGGAGTGACATCACAGTGAGTGGTGATCCAGAAGCCTGGGCACAGCCACACTCTGTCCCACTCCCCACTCCCCACTCTGCCCACTCCCCACTCTGCCCCACTCCCCACTCTGCCCACTCCCCACTCTACTAAAGCTACTACTGCCCAGCTCCAGGATAGATAACAGCCCTGCTCAGACCGTTCGTCTCGGACCCCTGTACTCTTCCAGGACCTGGGACCTGCCTTGTACCTCTCTGCCCCCCTCCTCTGACTAACATATGACCGTGACCATGGCTGACATCAACAACGGTTATGAACAGAAGTTCCAGACGGACAGACATCATAAAGAGATTGACCTGATCAACAGAGACCCCAAGCAAGTCAACGAGGATGTAGTGAAGGTAGGCTACTTTACATTTAAGTGTGTGTGTGTGTGTGTGTGTGTGTGTGTGTGTGTGTGTGCGTGTGTGTGTGTGTGTGTGTGTGTGTGTGTGTGTGTGTGTGTGTGTGTGTGTGTGCATGCATGTGCGTGTGTGCACCAGATAGCTAAGTATGGGCCTATTGAAGTTTTGTCGCCCCGGACTGGATGTGGAAATGCCTTGGCTTTTTTGTGTCAGTGGCAGTATGTTGTCTCATTGTACAGAGGGTTCCGAGTCAGGTTGGGAGGAAAACGAAGGAAGTCCCTCTGTTATATGTGCACATGTGTCTATGTTAATGACTTATTCAATTATAATTTATTGCTTGTGCTATGGAGTAGCCTGGTGGATAACTTGATCTGGCTGTTTATCCTTTGGGTTACGATTGTGCCCCATCAAAATGTTCCCTGAAATAGCCTGTATTCCTGTAGTGCTTTACCAGCCCAGCTACAGATAGTAGCTCTATTTCTGGAAAGGCCAATGCAAGGGTGTGAGATGCAGTTAAACATGTTTATCTGCCAAGACTGACATCATTGAATTTGTTCTAATCTCATTTTTTTAACATAATGTCTTTGATGGTTTTCTGTGGTATTCTTTGATTTGCTCATTAAGCATTCAGCTTTTGTGGCTTTTATAGCACAAATGGGCCTCTGTATAGATATACAGTAAGTGTATTGGTAAGTACCGGTAGTGATATCATATAGACTGTAGCTTACAAATACTGTTCCTTTAATTAGATCTGTGACTTTAAAACAGGCAGGTTGTTAGAAAGAGAACATCTATGTGTTCATGTTATGAGAATGTATCCATTTGCCCTGTCATAAGTGACTTCTTAAAGACACTGTCCAGTGTCTCCAAATTTCTATGAAATATTATATAAAATATTATACTTAATTATTATAATATGATTGAAATAGTTTTTCTTCCAAAAAATTGCAATTAAGTATGTTAAAAAGCAGCTTTTCTGTGTTGGATTGGTGTGGCCTACTTCAACAACAGAATGGTGTGGGCGTATACTGGTCGTTAAAATATTCATGCGAGTAGACCGCTGATTGGCCAGCTCATCTTCCTCAGGAGTAGCAGGCATTTTGAAACGGTCTGTTTGAAATACAAGTTTGAGGTGGGGTTTTTGAAGTGTTTTATTTTCTTTCTCAAATGTATGCTTTGGCCACAAATATGAGTATAGGATAAGTCAACAACATTATGTCTGTATGAGATTTTCACTGGACAGTTACTTTAAGATATTTGCTCATGATATAAGTATTTGCTTGGGACAGTGAGAGGTTTCACAAAATATAATGATGGTCAAGCAACAGTTTTGAGCTAAAATAATTTAGCTAAAAGAAGGTCTAGCTGTGATTGGCTGTAGCATTATGTACTACAATACCCATAATGCTTTGAGTAAGATATTAGGTTTAATTGTAGTACAGATGTTCCTGAAGCTAGCATAATGTTGTCTTGTCTAATTGGCATTTGTGTCAGAAGAGGGATCCTGATATCAATTACAATGGCCTCTCTGTCTCCCCCTGCAGGTGGACTTTGAGGACGTGATCGCTGAGCCTGACGGGACTCACAGTCTGGACGGGGTGTGGAAGGCCAGTTACACCACCTTCACTGTGTCCAAGTACTGGTGCTACCGCATCCTGTCTGCCATTTTGGGGATCCCCATGGCTCTACTGTGGGGCTTCCTATTTGCCTGTCTCTCCTTCTGCCACATCTGGGCTGTGGTGCCTTGCATTAAGAGCTGCATGATAGAGTCCCAGTGTTTCAGCCGTATCTACTCCCTGGCCATCCACACCTTCTGTGACCCGCTATTCGAAGCCCTGGGAAAGATATTCTCAAGTGTTCGGGTGGTGCTACGGAAGGAGATGTAAGGTTCAGAAGCATGGGCCAGATTGAGAATTGTATAGGGTGGGGATGGTCCTGCCCGGTCTACTCTCCATCCTAAAGTAGGCTAATTCCTTGGCCTCCTGTCTGGTTGCTGATGCTGGGTCTGGGTCTGACTCAAACAGAGCTTGTAATTGATGGAGATTAGTTTGTTCAATCAGAAGACAAAAAGAAGAGTGCTCTCACCTGGTTGCCATACAGATGTAGGATCTTAATTTGATCACTCTTTTGTTGCTGAGAATTCAAACTTTTAGTGTATTCAAGGTATAAAAAGGCTCCTAAAGTTTTACATTTCCACTTTAAAAAGTCAGAATTGATTTTCCCTAATGAAAAATGTGTCAACCCCTACAAAACTGTCCATTAATTATAATCTACATAATAATTATAATTTCCTGTTGCTACAGGATTATTTCCCTGCTGTAGCAAACTGGCTCAAATTAAGATCCTACATCTGTACATGTAGATGGGGGGGGTCAATCATGGTCTATACAACATGGTACACTACAAACAACACTCCCCCATGCTTGATTGATTTAATGGTTTACTTAAGCCAATTCCATGCTCTATTTTACAAAATGTTATTTGATTGTGTTCTCTTTTTAGTCATTTTTCACACATTGATTGTACAATAAATGAATTGTTTATTGTTACAGTTAGCTGTGATGTCTGTCTTTAGTTCTAGTCATGACTTTGAATCTGCCTACAGTACGTGATTGATGTAGAAAATATTCAGTGAAGGAATTCCCAGTATGCTCAGGCAAGGGTGAGGCCAGATGGATCTACACAAACATGTCTTAGTGCCAGTAGTGAAGAGTATATCTAATGTATCTATGTGTGAATGATATGGAAATGCAATCTATAGGAATTTACAACATGTTTAGCCATATCAGAAAATTATCTGATGACCTAGAGATGACCAGTATAAAGATGCCAAGTTTGGTCTTATTCAACTCAGGTAACCATCAACAAAGGATGTGGAATATTCTGTTTTCTGATATAAAGATTCACCATAAAATCCTATTTATGTTAAAGATAAAGTAAAGAACAGGAAGGCCTGCAGACTGTTTATGCTCCCAATTCATCTGAAATGGATCTTCATCAGGTCAAACAGACTGAGTGCTCACATCCTGAAATATACACATTTCACCTCACATGACCATTACGCAGATGACGCATGGTGTGTGTGGAAACAATTCAATTCACTTTAGAGCATAGTCAATCATAATTAATCACAGAGGTACATATGGTCATAAAGGATTATATATATACAAATCGGTTCAAGTTAAAACCTAGGCAACAGTAAAAAAAGAGATTACGTTGGAAACTGTTGGAATACCTGCCCATATGACCATTACGCGCAGGACACGCAGTGGCAGTAGATATAATTACAGTGACCTATTTCAAAAATAACTTGTGTACCTCTAATAATTTGAAATCAATGAGATGGGCACATGTAGTAATTCTAGAAAATCAAATATCTACATATGTACAAAATTACCAAGTGGAGACAAATTGTCATCACTCCATGGTACACTCCAAACATGGATCTATAAACACAGAGTAAAGGTTATAACCGAACCCAGGGTCATGTTCATTAGGCATTAAATGGGAAAAAAGGATTGAAAAACGGAGTGACTACCTGGACTTGTCCAATAAGAAACACTCATTTCAGTTTTTCATTGCAAAATATTTTCTGTTGCGTGCCCTAATGAACACTACCCAAGTAAACCCACACTTTTTTTGAGAAAAAATATCTTACATTTTTGGCTACTAGGTCAAACTATAAGGTACGTTTTCCAGCCTCTGCATGTTGTTCACCGCTCCCTTGCAGGGAGTGACTTGATCTGAATCAGACATTGAGAGGACTTGAGTAAAACAAGACCTTTACAAACATGACACCTTATTCATTCATTCATACTGACAACAATCTGACTGCTTATTAGCTTATTTAGTGTGGATGGACCAAGGTCCTCTATCTATGCATAAAGAAGAACAGAAATTTAAGCAGACAAATTATTTATTTTTTCTCATACATTAGTGATACATTTATTCTATTTACATTCAAATAAATAATTAATATGAAGGGAATCTTTAGTTCCTGTTATATATTCTAAACACTGTAAGGCACGGGTCTCCAACAGGTAGATCACTAGCTACCAATTAGCTCGCAGCCCACCTATGAGTTGCTCGCCAAGTAATTCTGAAAGTACATGCATTTTTTTCATGTGTTCCATCACAAACTTCCATAAACATAAAGCTCCCGGCTACTATCCAATCAAAGCCACACTGACATTATCCCACTACTGGTTAGCCTCTATTGTTTGAAAAGCCAAACGTAACACAATATCTGCCAATTAATTTCCAACAATATTCCCCGTCTAACCGTTTGGTGCGTGCATTTGTCTATCATTCTGTATGTAGCCAGTTATCGATGCTAATGATAACCATCTTGTGGGTAGTTAACTGCAAAGTAGGCTTACCGCTGCAACCTGGTCTCAGAGTATTTGTAATTATTCTCAAATCAAATCAAATGTTATTTGTCACATACACGTGTTTAGCAGATGTTATAGCGGGTGTAGCGAAAGGCTTGTGCTTCTAGCTCCGACAGTGCAGTAATATCTAACAATTTCACAACATATACCCAATACACACAAAAAAGTAAGGAATGGGATTTAAGAATATATACATATATGGACAAGCAATGACAAAGCGGCATGAACTAAGATACAGAAGAATATTATAGAATAGAATGCAGTATATACATATGAGATGAGTAGTACAAGATATGTAAACATTATTAAAGTGACTAGTGTTCCATTTCTTAAAGTGGCCAGTGATTTCAATAGGCAGCAGCAGCCTCTAATGTGCTAGTGATGGCTACAGTGGGGAAAAAAGTATTTAGTCAGCCACCAATTGTGTAAGTTCTCCCACTTAAAAAGATGAGAGAGGCCTGTAATTTTCATCATAGGTACACGTCAACTATGACAGACAAAATGAGAAAAAAATATCCAGAAAATCACATTGTAGGATTTTTAATGAATTTATTCGCAAATTATGGTGGAAAATAAGTATTTGGTCAATAACAAAAGTTTCTCAATACTTTGTTATATACCCTTTGTTGGCAATGACACAGGTCAAACGTTTTCTGTAAGTCTTCACAAGGTTTTCACACACTGTTGCTGGTATTTTGGCCCATTCCTCCATGCAGATCTCCTCTAGAGCAGTGATGTTTTGGGGCTGTCGCTGGGCAACACAGACTTTCAACTCCCTCCAAAGATTTTCTATGGGGTTCAGATCTGGAGACTGGCTAGGCCACTCCAGGACCTTGAAATGCTTCTTACGAAGCCACTCCTTCGTTGCCCGGGCGGTGTGTTTGGGATCATTGTCATGCTGAAAGACCCAGCCACGTTTCATCTTCAATGCCCTTGCTGATGGAAGGAGGTTTTCACTCAAAATCTCACGATACATGGCCCCATTCATTCTTTCCTTTACACGGATCAGTCGTCCTGGTCCCTTTGCAGAAAAACAGCCCCAAAGCATGATGTTTCCACCCCCATGCTTCACAGTAGGTATGGTGTTCTTTGGATGCAACTCAGTATTCTTTGTCCTCCAAACACGACGAGTTGAGTTTTTACCAAAAAGTTATATTTTGGTTTCATCTGACCGTATGATATTCTCCCAATCCTCTTCTGGATCATCCAAATGCACTCTATCAAACTTCAGACGGGCCTGGACATGTACTGGCTTAAGTAGGGGGACACGTCTGGCACTGCAGGATTTGAGTCCCTGGCGGCGTAGTGTGTTACTGATGGTAGGCTTTGTTACTTTGGTCCCAGCTCTCTGCAGGTCATTCACTAGGTCCCCCCGTGTGGTTCTGGGATTTTTGCTCACCGTTCTTGTGATCATTTTGACCCCACGGGGTGAGATCTTGCGTGGAGCCCCAGATCGAGGGAGATTATCAGTGGTCTTGTATGTCTTCCATTTCCTAATAATTGCTCCCACAGTTGATTTCTTCAAACCAAGCTGCTTACCTATTGCAGATTCAGTCTTCCCAGCCTGGTGCAGGTCTACAATTTTGTTTCTGGTGTCCTTTGACAGCTCTTTGGTCTTAGCCATAGTGGAGTTTGGAGTGTGACTGTTTGAGGTTGTGGACAGGTGTCTTTTATACTGATAACAAATTCAAACAGGTGCCATTAAAACAGGTAACGAGTGGAGGACAGAGGAGCCTCTTAAAGAAGAAGTTACGGGTCTGTGAGAGCCAGAAATCTTGCTTGTTTGTAGGTGACCAAATACTCATTTTCCACCATAATTTGCAAATAAATTCATAAAAAATCCTACAATGTGATTTTCTGGATTTTTTTATCTCAATTTGTCTGTCATAGTTGACGTGTACCTATGATGACAATTACAGGCCTCTCTCATATTTTTAAGTGGGAGAACTTGCACAATTGGTGGCTGACTAAATAAAAAAATGTCCCCACTGTATTTAACAGTCTGATGGCCTTGAGATAGAAGCTGTTTTTCATTCTCTCGGTCCCAGCTTTGATGCACCTGTACTGACCTCGCCTTCGGGGTGAACAGGCAGTGGCTTGGGTGGTTGATGTCCTTGATCTTTTTGGCCTTCCTGTGACATCGGGTGCTGTATGTACTTAAATTTAGTATGATATATTATGTTTCGTATTGTATGTATTAATTTGTGGATGTCCATCACCCATTTCGTATGATATGCTACGAATTCTAGCTAGGTGGCTAGGTGGCTATCGTTAGCTAGCTTGCTAACGTTAGCTAGGCTAGGGGTTAGGGGTTAGGGTTAAGTTTAGGAGTTAGTTTAAAGGGTTAAGGTTAGGGTTAGGGGAAGGGTTAGCTAAAAGGTTTAAGGTTAGGGTTAGGGGAAGGGTTAGCTAAAAGGATTAAGATTAGGGTTAGGGTTTGTGGGAAGGGTTAGCTAATATGCTAAGTAGTTGCAAAGTAGCAAAAAAGTATTAAGTAGTTGATTCAAATTCACAACCTTTGGGTTGCTAGATGTTCGCTTAATACGCCCACCCCACTTTCGTTGTTGCCTTAAGTAACCATCTGTCTTATGTAACCATACCAAACGTAACATACAGTATCATGCTAATTTTAGAGTCCCGGTTTTAAATTGTCTATGTTACCTTTAGTCTATAAGACCAGGCTGGCTTACTTGACAGAAAGATATCATGATTATTTGTATCAATTGGGTGGCCATTGTTTTGCAAACTCTGCCATGATGTGTGCTGCAGCAGTACGCCTAACAGAAGAACATCGCTAGACCAACACATTCCTCTCTTACTTACAGGTCCAATATAGCCGTTTTTATCTCAATATTAAATCATTTCTGAGTAACAATTAAGTACCTTACTGTGATTGTTTTCAAATGAAATATTTATAAAAAAAAAATAAAAAAAAGCTTCTTAGCAAAGAGCAATTTCTCAAGTAATAATTTTGCTAGGACTGTCTGGGAGTGGGGAGGGGAAAACTGAAAATTAGCTGTTATTGGCAGAAAGGTTTGGAACTCTCTTTCTTATTGGTCTAATTAATTGACCGCATGGTTATGTCACCATGGAAAGCCAAAACAGGCAGAAATTTCAGGCAGTCTTTACAAACAGCTCTTACACTAAAGGGGCATTATCATCATTTTCAAAATGTTATGGGGCCCCCTTAGAGTTGTTTATTAACCATTCTTTTATAAGGTATATTGACAGAAAAACACATCTCTTGTACACCGAGGTAGAGGAGAAAAGAAGAATTGCCTATTTGAAAGCTATAAAATTAAATTGTAGCGCGTGACGTTTTTGTTTATTTTTAAGTAGCTCTCATGCTAGAAAAGTTTGGCAACCCCTGCTGTAAGGTGAATTAGAAAGGTGAATGTGAATGAGCAGATACATATACACACAAAATAACACCTGCGTTGATCTAATCACCCACACAACGATAAAGAAAAAAGATACATTCAATAGTGTTGGAGCACATTTAAAAGCATATGCACGTTTTAATATTTTACAAAGCTACAGCATAACTTAGGTTGCGTCAGCAATTGAACCCTATTCCTCTATAGTGCACTATTTTTTACCAGAACCCTATATGCCCAGGTCAAAAGTAGTATAGTGTATAGGGAAAAGGGTGTATTTGATATCCCCTCCATGGTTTGAAGATATAGGCAATCTAATCTAACATTTCTCTGTGTAGAGATCAATAATAATGCAATATCCCTGGCTGAGCAGTAAGGTCACCAAGAGAACAGGTTTCATTGTGAAACTTCATTCTATTTCCCATTTTGTTATTGTGGTGACTGAAAGGTCAGCTTGGTGTGTGAATAAGCTCTGCTGAGTTTCTCTCTAGCTAGACCTGAGAAATACAGAGAGAGTCATAGAGCTGTGTGTAGAAACAAATCTTATATAAATTAGAATCCAATATAACCATTTTGCTAAAGAAGAGGGGGGAGGAGAAAAGGTTGGCGCGGAAACACAGTCTCTTTTAATATTTTCCTGAAAAAGCCATACAGGTAGAGAATAGCCTGTGGAGTGGAGAGTAATATATAATGGATTCCTCCTCTGAGTGTTATATGGTGGCCTATGTGAGGGGTAGAGGGCACATCTTGGCCATCCCTCTGTGGGGCCTTGCATGATGAAGGTCTCTCTTAGGATATCTAGCCACCCCAGTACTGTCCCTTACATGTTGAGGGTCTCTTTCAAGGTGTCTTTCAGGGTATCTGGCCACCCATTCCTGTTCTTCACATGATGAAGGTCTTTCATAGGATACCTGGCCACCCTAGTCCCTCACATGTTGAGGGTCTCTTTCAAGGTCTCTTTCAGGGTATCTGGCCACCCACTGCAGATCCTTGCATGAATAAGGTCTCTTTCCCACCCCACTCTGTGGCCTTGGATGAAGGTCTTTCAGGTTTAGAGAGTACCTATCCCACCTCAAACCTTACATGAGAAGATCTTACAGATATCTGGTGGTCCACTGCTTTTCCTCCATGGTCCTCAGGAGCTGGAGATTTGGGCCTTGTTTCCCAGTTGTGATGTAACTTAAGCATTACAATGATCGTGCCAACTTTTTAAGTGTTTCCCAAATAAGCAAGTATCCTTACCCAATAATAATACACTAAATCATAGATTGGGCACATCATTGCGCATATGTTGTCACACAACATTAAACATATTGAGGCAAAAATTACAGACAGTAGCCTAGTGGCAAAATAGAACTCAATTGATTGAACATGAAATTGATTTCAATATGATTGAAATATACAGTGCCTTCAGAAAGTATTCATACCCCTTGGCTTATTCCACATTTTGTTGTTACAGCCTGAATTCAAAATTGATTAAATATTTTTATTTTCTCACCCATTTACACACAATACTGTATAATGACAAAGTGAAAACATGTTTTTAGAAATGTTACCAAATTTATTGAAGATTAAATACAGATATATCTCATTTAACCTAAGTATTCACACCCCAGAGTCAATACATGTTAACCTTTTGCAGCGATAACAGCTGTGAGTCTTTCTGGGTAAGTCTAACAGCTTTGCACACCTGGATTGTACAATATTTGCACATTATTCTTTTAAAAATTCTTCATGCTCTGTCAAGTTGGTTGTTGATCAATGCTAGACAGCCATTTTCAAGTCTTGCCATAGATTTTCAAGCCGATTTAATAAAAAACTAGGCCATTCAGGAACATTCAATGTCGTCTTGGTAAGCAACTCCAGTGTATATTTGGTCTTGTGTTTTAGATTATTGTCCTGCTGAAAGGTGAATTTGTCTCCCAGTGTCTGTTGGAAAGCAGACTGAACCAGGTTTTCCTCTAGGATTTTGCCTGTGATTAGCTCTATTCCATTTCTTTTTATCCTAAAAAACTCCATGGTCCTTGTTGATGACAAGCATATCCACGATGCAGCCACCACCATGCTTGAAAATATGAAAAGTGGTACTCAGTGATGTGTTGTGTTGGATTTGCACCAAACATAACACTTATTCAGAACATGAAGTTAATTTCTTTGCCACATTTTTTGCAGTTTTACTTTTAGTGCCTTACTGCAAACAGGACACATGTTTTGGAATATTTGTATTCTGTACAAGCTTCCTTCTTTTCACTCTATCATTTAGGTTAGTATTGTGAAGTAACTACAATGTTGTTGATCCATCTTCAGTTTTCTCTTATCACAGCCAATAAACTCTGTAACTGTTTTAAAATCACCTTTGGCCTCATGGTGAAATCCCTGAGCGGTTTCCTTCCTCTCCTGCAACTGAGTTATGAAGGACACCTGTATCTTTGCAGTGTATCCAAAGTGTAATTAATAACTTCACCATGCTGAAAGGGATATTCAATGTCTGCTTTTTATTTTATTTGTACCCATCTACCAATAGGTCTTTGCGAGGCATTGGAAAACCTCCCTGGTCTCTGTGGTTGAATCTGTGTTTGAAATTCACTGCTCGACTGAGGAACCTTACAGATAATTGCACACCAAGTAAGTCCATGCAACTTGTGTGTTGACTTATTAAGCACATTTTTACTCTTGAACCTATTTAGGCTTTTCATTACAAAGGGATTGAATACTTATTGACTCAAGATATTTTAGCTTATCATTTTTAATGATTAAAAAAAACATAATTCCACTTTGACATTATGGGATATTTAAATTCAGCCTGTAACACAACAAAATGTGGAAAAAGTCAAGGGGTGTGAATACTTTCTGAAGGCACAGTATTGGCCCATATAGCTTATTTATCTTTCAATGCAGTCATCTCGGTTTTCATTTGAAGAATCGTTTTATCCTTCACTTGTAACAATTGAAAATACTTGGGCAACTTTATATTTGTATTCAACTTCGTTCTGAAGTTATCGCGGTCACAGTCAGACAGATAGCCTAAACATCTTGATTCTATGTTTAGCTAAGATATCCTGTGAATAAAGGGGCAAAAAAAGCATCTAACGATGCACTTAGCTGCACAAGCCTTGCATGGTGAAGATCTAAGTCTTCACCATGCAACCCCCTCTCTGACTGGTATGAAGAAGGGCTTTCGGGAGTAGCGAGTTCCTGTCCCACCCCCACTCATCTCCTCCATGGTCCTCACTCCTCATGTGCTGGTGGTCTGAGTGATGCTCCTCTGACTACTATGGTTCTTGATGACGTAGGTGGGGGTGGAGATGCTCCTGCGGCTCTGCTGGCGGTCACACCCTCCGCACTGTGAGGCCTTCAGGTACAGTGAGGAGCAGCAGATGAAGCACCTCATCAGGTCGTGGAACAGGTGGCCAGCGAAGAACATATAGATCCACGGGTTACAGCAGCTGTTCAGACTTGCCAGCAGCATGGCAATGATGAACGCCATGTCTAGGATAGAGAGAGGGAGAGAGAGAGAAGGAAGGAGACTTTGAATTCAAAATTGAAGGCTTCCTGAATACTGTAATTTCCACCTGGCGACGGCTTTCAATATACAGGTAAATGCCAAAATAAAGGAAACACCAACATAAAGTGTCTTGATAGGATGTTGGGACACCCCGAGCCATAACAGCTTCAATGCACCTCTGTATAGATTGTACAAGTGTCTGGACTCTATTAGACAGATGCAACACCATTTTTCCATGAGAAATTCCATTATTTGGTGTTTTGTTGATGGTGGAAATCGCTATCTCCGGTGGCACTCCAGAATCTCCCACGAGTGTTCAATAGGATTGAGATCTGGTGACTGAGACAGCCATGGCATATGGTTTAAATCGTTTTCATGCTCATCAAACCATTCAGTGACCACTCGTGCCCTGTGGATGGGGGCATTGTCATCCAATGGGGGCATAGCCATGGTAGCCAAAATAATGGCCTGCCCACCATTTTTATACATTACCCTAAACATGATGGGATTATAATTGCTTAAATTAATTTAGGAACCACACCTGTGTGAAAGCACCTGCTTTCAATATACTTTTATCCCTCAGGCATCAAGTGGGCCTAAAATGTAATCCATCATCAACAGAGAACTTTCAACTTTTTATTTAGTTTTATAATGCATTCATGCAAGGCAAGCTTCCTAATATATAATGTATAACACCTAAACAAGCGAAGGAACAATAGAAAGAATAATACCAGTTTTCCATTCTCCTTACAGTACTGTATGTGAGGCTGATGAAGTGAGTGTGTACATCTTCTCTCCCACTCCCTGTCTGTGTGAGTTATGATCAGAGCCAGAGTTGAAGATGAGATATGGTGACAGCCTCTCTCTCTCTCTCTCTCCCCATAGCCTCTCCTTCATTCTACAGACTGTTGAATATACATTAGGCTATAAAGATATATAGGACAAAGCCTCAAGGGCAAACTCGATCTGGTATAGAAGTGTTTGATCCTAAAGAAGACCGCAGCAGTACCCAATGTTACAGTACAACCACAGAAATAGAATGACTATATTATATTACGTGGTCCTCTGTAGCTCAATTGGTAGAGCACGGCGCTTGTAACGCCAGGGTAGTGGGTTCGATCCCCGGGACCACCCATACGTAAAAATGTATGCGCCCATGACTGTAAGTCGCTTTGGATAAAAGCGTCTGCTAAATGGCATATTATTATTACATGAGTAGGAATGCACTGACAAACAATTAGGACAGTTGAGAGCTGAACAGCTAAACAGGTGTCAATTGGTATCACATGGATGTAGTCTTCTTGACTACTTTCTTATGTCATTCTCTCTGGGACCAAAAGTGAAAAAAGTGTTGATAGGGGACAGAATGCGGTGGGACCATCAAATAATTGGCATATATAGTACTATTACAGAATTTCCACATGGGCGAGGGTATTGGAAATTTAATCAAAGCCTAATGGATGATAACTTGTTTTTAACTAGGACAGAAAAATGTATAACTGACTTTTTCCGACATAACATACAGTACCAGTCAAAAGTTTGGGCACACCTATTCATTCAAGGGCTTTTCTTTATTTTTACTATTTTTTACATTGTTGAATAATAGTGAAGACATCAAAACTGTTAAATAACACATATGGAATCATGTAGTAACCAAAATTTTCAGATTCTTCAAATAGCCACACTTTGCCTTGATGACAGCTTTGCACACTCTTGGCATTCTCTCAACCAGCTTCATGAGGTAGTCACCTGGAATGCATTTCAATTAACAGGTGTGCCTTCTTAAAAGTTAATTTGTGGAATTTCTTTCCTTCTTAACGTGTTTGAGCCAATCAGTTGTGTTGTGACAAGGGAGGGGTGGTATACAGAAGATAGCCCTATTTGGTAAAAGACCAAGTCCATATTATGGCAAGAACAGCTAAAATAAGCAAAGATAAACGACAGTCCATCATTACTTTAAGACATGAAGAACTTAGAAAGTTTCTTCAAGTGCAGTCACAAAACCCATCAAGCGCTATGATAAAACTGGCTCTCATGAGGACCGCCACAGGAATGGAAGACCCAGAGTTACCTCTGCTGCAGAGGATAAGTTCATTAGAGTTACCAGCCTCAGAAATTGCAGCCCAAATAAATGCTTCACAAAGTTCAAGTCACAGACACATCTCAACATCAACTGTTCAGACGAGACTGTGTGAATCAGGCATTCATGGTCGAATTGCTGCAAAGAAACCACTACTAAACGACACCAATAGAAAGAAGAGACCTGCTTGGGCCAAGAAACACGAGCAATGGACATTAGACCGGTGGAAATTTGTCCTTTGGTCTGGAGTCCAAATTGGAGATTTATGGTTCCAACCGCCGTGTCTTTGTGAGATGCGGTGTGGGTGAACTGATGATCTCCGCATGTATAGTTCCCACCGTAAAGAATGGAGGAGGAGTTGTCATGGTGTGGGGTGCATGCTGGTGACACTGTCTGTGATTTGTTTAGAATTCAAGGCACACTTAACCAGCATGGCTACCACAGCATTCTGCAGCGATACGCCATCCCATCTGGTTTGGGCTTAGTGGGACTATCATTTGTTTTTCAACAGGATAATGACCCAACACACCTCCAGGCTGAGTAAGGGCTATTTTACCAAGAAGGAGAGTGATGGAGTGATGCATCAGATGACCTGGCCTCCACAATCCCCCGACCTCAACCCAATTGAGATGGTTTGGGATGAGTCGGACTGCGGAGTGAAGGAAAAGCAGCCAACAAGTCCTCAGCATATGTGGGAACTCCTTCAAGACTGTTGGAAAAGCATTCCAGGTGAAACTGGTTAAGAGAATGCCAAGAGTGTGCAAAGCTGTCATCAAGGCAAAGGGTGGCTATTTGAAGAATCTCAAATATAAAATATATTTTGATTTGTTTAACACTGTCACGGTTTCGGCCGAGGCTGCCTCTCTTCCTTGCTCGGGCAGGCTTCGGCGTTCGTCGTCTCCGGAATACTAGCTGCCACCGTTGCATGTTTCTATGTTCGTTTGCTTTTGTCTGATTGTTGTTACACCTGTTATCGTTTAGTGTAATTAGTGTCCTAATAGTTCTCGTTGTGTTTGTCTAGTGTTGTGTGTTATTGTTTTACTGTCGTGCCGGTAGGCTGTTATTCTACTGTTTGCTCGGTTGAGCTATCTCTCCATATTGTTTGGAGTGTTTTGTCGCACCTGTTAGTGCGCCCGTTATTTTCGCCTACGTGCGGAGTTTTCGCCTCAGGGCATTTATTCGTGATTGTTTTTGTGTGCATCTACTAAAGTCTGTTGGACTAACGTTCTGCGTCCTGCGCCTGATTCCACCACCACACCCACCTACATCTACCTTGACAGAATAACACACCCTAAGAATGGAATCAACAGGAGCCGCAGCAGCACAGGCGACGCTGGAGGACCGGGTTTGCGAGCAGAATGACCAGATCCTGCGGATGGGGTCCGCACTGCAGGAGGTGATCACCACCATCCGAGGCTGGGAGACCCGAGGGACACCTCCACCACCATCCTCCCTGCCCGCACCATCGGCAAGTCAGCCCATTCCCGCTCCGTAACCCAGAGGAGTTCGACTCTCGCTCCTGAGGGCCTACGATGGGACCGCTGCCGGGTGTCAGGGATTCCTTCTCCAGGTGGAGCTTTACCTGGCCACCGTGCACCCGGCGCCCTCGGGACACGAGAGCGTGTCCGCCCTGATCTCCTGCCTTTCCGGTAAGGTGTTGGAATGGGCCAACGCAGAGTGGAGGAGAATCGACGCTACCACCATCACCTACGACGAGTTCTCCCGCCGCTTCAGGGCGGTGTTTGACCATCCCCCGGAGGGGAAAGCGGCGGGGGAGCGTCTGTTCTGCCTCCGGCAGGGGAAGAGGAGTGCCCAGGAGTTCGCCTTAGAATTCCGTACTCTAGCGGCGGATGCAGGGTGGAATGAGCGGGCCCTCATCGATCACTACCGATGTAGTCTACGTGAGGACGTCCGTAGGGAGCTGGCCTGTAGGGACACCAGCCTCTCGTTCGACCAGTTGGTCGACATGTCCATCAGGCTGGATACCCTGCTAGCTACCCGCGGACGTCCCGAGGGGGGTCCGTCCATTTCACCCTCCAGCGCCTCCGAGCCGTGCCCCATGGAGCTTGGGGGCGCTGGCGCTAGAGAGAGGAGGGGCCGGATGACGAGGGGGTCCATCTCCTGCACCAACTGTGGTCGGGGAGGACACACCAAGGCTAGGTGCTGGGGATGGCCTCCTAGGGGAGAAGACGACAGGTCTCGCACTGGGGAGTCCTTCCAGGTGAGTAGGCGCCTTTAGGGGGGGCGATGAATGGAAGACAGCCTTTAGTACCACCTCGGGCCATTACGAGTATCTTGTCATGCCATACGGGTTGATGAACGCTCCTTCAGTTTTCCAATCATTCGTGGATGAGATCTTCAGGGACATGCAGGGGCAGGGGGTGGTCGTGTACATAGATGACATTCTCGTGTACTCGCCTACCCGAGTCGAGCATGTGGCCCTGGTGCGCCGAGTGTTGCGGAGGCTGTTGGAGCACGACCTGTATGTCAAGGCAGAGAAGTGTCTGTTCTTCCAGGAGTCGGTCTCCTTATTGGGTTATCAGTTGTCTGCGTCAGGGGTGAAGATGGAGGTAGACCGGGTGTCAGCCGTGCGTAATTGGCAAACGCCAACCACTGTGAAGGAGGTGCAGCAGTTTTTGGGGTTTGCGAATTACTACCGGAGGTTTATCCGGGGTTTTGGACAGGTGGCAGCTCCCATAACGTCTCTTTTGAAGGGGGGTCTGGTGCGTCTGCAGTGGTCAGCCGAGGCGGACAGGGCGTTTGGGAGGCTGAAGGACCTGTTTACCTCAGCCCCGGTGCTGGCGCATCCGGATCCCTCTTTGCCATTTCAGGTAGAGGTGGACGCGTCAGAGGCCGGTGTAGGAGCCGTGCTTTCGCAACGGTCCGGCGCGCCACCTAAACTCCGCCCCTGTGCTTTTTATTCCAAGAAGCTCAGTCCGGCGGAGCGAAACTATGACGTAGGGGACAGGGAGCTGTTAGCCGTGGTACAGGCCCTAAAGGTGTGGAGGCACTGGCTTGAGGGGGCTCAACACCCTTTCCTCATTTTGACGGACCACAGTAACCTGGAGTACATCCGGGCAGCGAGGAGGTTGAACCCTCGCCAGGCGAGGTGGAATATGTTTTTGACCCGGTTCACATTTAAGATCACGTACATCCCTGGGTCACAGAACGGTAAGGCAGACGCACTGTCTCGGCGGTATGACACGGAGGAGAGGTCCGTGGAGCCCACTCCCATACTGCCGGAGTCTTGTCTGGTGGCACCGGTAGTGTGGGAGGTCGATGCTGAACTCGAGCGGGCGTTACGCACCGACCCTAGTCCACCTCAATGCCCGGAGGGTCGGAAGTACGTTCCACTCGAGGTTCGGGATCGATTGATCTATTGGGCTCACACGTCACCCTCCTCTGGACACCCTGGTATCAGCCGGACAGTGCACTGTCTTAGTGCCAAGTACTGGTGGCCCACGTTGGCGAGGGATGTGAGGGTTTATGTTTCCTCCTGCTCGGTGTGCGCCCAGTGTAAGGCGCCTAGACATCTGCCTAGGGGTAAGTTACTACCCCTGCCCATTCCACAACGACCATGGTCTCACCTCTCGGTGGATTTCCTCACTGACCTTCCTCCTTCACAGGGGAATACCACTATACTGGTCGTTGTGGACCGGTTTTCTAAGGCCTGTCGTTTGCTCCCTATGCCGGGCCTTCCTACTGCCCTGCAAACCGCCGAAGCACTATTCACCCATGTGTTCCGGCACTACGGGGTACCCGAGGATATTGTGTCTGATCGAGGTCCCCAATTTACCTCCAGAGTCTGGAGAGCTTTTATGGAGCGGTTGGGGGTCTCGGTGAGCCTCACCTCGGGTTACCACCCGGAGAGTAATGGGCAGGTGGAACGTGTGAACCAGGATGTGGGTAGGTTTCTTAGAACATACTGCCAGGACCGGCCGGAGGAGTGGGCCAGGTACGTTCCCTGGGCCGAAATGGCCCAGAATTCCCTATGCCATTCCTCCACTAACCTAACCCCTTTCCAATGTGTGTTGGGTTACCAGCCGGTTCTGGCACCTTGGCAGCAGAGCCAGATCGAGGCTCCTGCGGTGGATGAGTGGGTGCGGCGCACGGAGGAGACATGGAACGCTGCACACGTCCACCTGCAGCGGGCCCTCTGTCGTCATAAGGCGAGCGCCGATCTCCACCGCAGTGAGGGACCGGTGTACGCACCTGGTGATCGAGTCTGGCTCTCTACCAGAAACCTGCCCCTCCGCCTGCCCTGTCGGAAACTGTGTCGGCGGTTTGTAGGGCCATTTAAACTCCTCAGAAGGTTGAACGAGGTGTGTTACAAATTACAACTACCTGTTGAGTATAAAAGTATTAACGCCTCGTTCCATGTGTCTCTTCTCAGGCCGATGGTAGCTGGCCCACTCCAAGAAAGTGAGATCAGGGAGACTCCATTGGACATCGAGGGGGCACCGGCGTACTCCGTGCGGTCCATCTTGGAATCGAGACGTCGGATGGGGGGTCTCCAATATCTAGTGGAGTGGGAGGGGTACGGCCCGGAGGAACGGTGCTGGGTGCCGAGGAGAGACATTTTGGACCCGTCTCTCCTGACGGAATTCCATCGTGGGCACCCGACGCACCCTGCTTCGCGTCCTCCTGGTCGTCCCCGAGGCCGGAGTCGGCGCACGTCTGGAGCCGCGCGTCAAGGGGAGGGTACTGTCACGGTTTCGGCCGAGGCTGCCTCTCTTCCTTGCTCGGGCAGGCTTCGGCGTTCGTCGTCTCCGGAATACTAGCTGCCACCGTTGCATGTTTCTATGTTCGTTTGCTTTTGTCTGATTGTTTTTACACCTGTTATCGTTTAGTGTAATTAGTGTCCTAATAGTTCTCGTTGTGTTTGTCTAGTGTTGTGTGTTATTGTTTTACTGTCGTGCCGGTAGGCTGTTATTCTACTGTTTGCTCGGTTGAGCTATCTCTCCATATTGTTTGGAGTGTTTTGTCGCACCTGTTAGTGCGCCCGTTATTTTTCGCCTACGTGCGGAGTTTTCGCCTCAGGGCATTTATTCGTGATTGTTTTTGTGTGCATCTACTAAAGTCTGTTGGACTAACGTTCTGCGTCCTGCGCCTGATTCCACCACCACACCCACCTACATCTACCTTGACAAACACTTTTTTGGTTACTACATGATTCCATATGTGTTTTTTAATCGTCTGGTTGTCTTCACTATTATTCTACAATGTAGAAAATAGTAAAAATAAAGAACCCTTGAATGAGTAGGTGTGTCCAAACTTTTGACGGGTACTGTAGATATATATATATTTACAAAAAAATACATGGGGGATTGGAAATGATGCAGACAATTACATTGATGGAAGCTACAATATATCTGTAATATTAAAGCTGATCTATCCCCTAAAAAGAAAACGATATAGGAGGGTAAATCACAGAATACAGAGTTTATTCTGTAGTCCAGTGCAAAAAAAACAGGCGCACTGGAATGAAACAGGCACACAGGGAAAATATACCCCGGCAATACAAAATACACGTAGCTCAACCGAGCTACTCTCTCCTCACAATAAACAATCACCCACAAGGACAAGGGGGGCAGAGGAAACACTTATCTCGCTGGATGTTGTCATTAACACTGTAAATCCTTCTCTGGTCATGGATCTTAATTTGTGCAAAGACACAGGTCTTTTCTCAATTAGATTTGCTCAACTCCTGCATCCTCTTTCCTCCGTCCTCTCTGGCTTCCTTTTGAAAAAGGTCAAAGGTAATCTAGGAGAGGTGGCGAGGAGAGGGAAAGTGGACGAAAATGTGCTTGTATGAAATGAGACTGCTTCTCGCGCTCCCTCAGACAAATTACATTTACTGGGTGGAATCCCTAAATACATTTATAAAGTGATAAAAACAAATTCAGTTAGTTGTGCGGATACCGTATAGATAAAGGGATAAGTAGCATCTTAGTTTTAAATGTTTGCATGCTTTTCTCCTTCATGAAAACAATAAATGATTCAAAAGGGCTGTGGCAGATTTTTAAACTCTTCCGTGAAGGACTCGGTTTCCGTGTCATGGAGGAGAGAGGACGGAGGAGAGAGGATGGGGAACAGACTTTTGCCCAAACAAGGCCTTGCATTGCAGCTTATCCTAGCGTAGGCCATGGCCTTCATGAAGCATGGATTAGCTCATGATTCTCACCATCCAGAGAATGAATCACACGCCAAATGACAGAGTCATATATCCACTGTCCTATTTCCTCCACATTAATGGCTCTGACAGGCGTTCAGAGCTAAGCTGACAAATAGGCTCATGGTGACAGCACAGGCAGACACCGGTGCAAATCATTGCCACTCGCCATCTATATCACTTATCACTTAAGGCCTAAGGCATGGCCATGACCACAAGACATCAGACCTGAGTTCCGAAAAGTTTTGAAATCTTTGTAATACATTGAGATTTTGCATCTGGAGTGCCAGATGGGCAGGGTTCGCATTTTGCTATTGGTTCATTACAACATGCAAGCTACAGTAAATCAAGCATACTTTTACATTTAGCAGATTATCTTATTCAGAGGGACTTACAGTAAGTACATTCATCTTAAGATAGCTAGGTGATACAACCACATATCACAGTCGAAATATATGAAAGTATTACAAATAGTATTTGAACCCAGATCTGCAAGACCTGTGGAAAATACAATTTTACTGATGAGTGGGTGAACAAAAGAGGGGGATGAAGCTTTCAAAAACTTTTTTTGTTGGCTGAAGGAGCACTTTTTAGACTGATAGGCCATTTCAAGAACATAAATGTTATTTTTGATTTCACTTTTCCAATTCCAGTGCTCATTCAAAACCTGAGTTGCTCCTAGCCTCTCCCACACCCAGAGGCTCCTAGGCTGACACCTTGATGTCACAGTACATTTACCCTCCCTAACTCTCAAAAGGCCCTGCAGGGCTTTTGAAATGAATAACTGCTACTTTTCTCCTCCACATCCCCTAATTTGGTTGTTTCCATTTTGTGGTGTATTTATGGATTGTAACAACATCATACACTACATGTGGACACCTGCTCGTCAAACATATTATTCCAAAATCATGGGCATTAATATGGAGTTGGTCCCCTCTTTGCTGCTTTAACAGCTTCCACTCTTTAGGGAAGGCTTTCCACTAGATGTTGGAACATTGCTGCAGGGTCTTGCTTCCATTCAGCCACAAGAGCATTAGTGAGGTCAGGCACTGATGTTGGCCGATTTGGCCTGGGTTGCAGTCGATGTTCCAATTCAACCCAAAGTGGTTCGATGAGGTTGAGGTCAGGGCTCTGTGCAGGCCAGTCAAGTTCTTCCACACCAATCTCAATAAACCATTTCTGTATGTATCTCGCTTTGTGCACGGGGGCATTGCTGAAGGAAAGGGCCTTCCCCAAACTGTTGCCACAAAGTTGGAAGCACAGAATCGTCTAGAATGTCATTGTATGCTGCAGCGTTAAGATTTCCCTTCACTGGAACTAAGGGGCCTAGCCCGAACCATGAAAAACAGCCCCAGACCATTATTCCTCCTCCACCAAACTTTACAGTTGGCACTATGCATTGTGGCAGGTAGCGTTCTCCTGGCATCTGCCAAACCAAGATTAGTACGTCGGACTGCCAAATAGGACCTTGTGAAGATGCTGGAGGGAACAGGTACAAAAGTATCTATATCCACAGTAAAACGAGATCTATATATACATAACCTGAAAGGCCGCTCAGCAAGGAAGAAGCCACTGCTCCAAAACCACCATAAAAAAGCCAGACTATTGTTTGCAACTGCACATGGGGACAAAGATCATACTTTTTGAAGAAATGTCCTCTGGTCTGATGAAACAAAAATAGAACTGCTTGGCCATAATGACCATCGTTATGTTTGGAGGAAAAAGGGGGTTGCTTACGAGCCGAAGAACACCATCCCAACCGTGAAGCACGGGGGTGGCAGCATCATGCTGTGGGGGTGCTTTGCTGCAGGTGGGACAGGTGCACTTCACAAAAAAGATGGCATAATGAGTAAAGAAAATGATGTGGCTATATTGAAGCAACATCTCAAGACATCAGTCAGGAAGTTAAAGCTTGGTCGCAAATGGGTCTTCCAAATGGACAATGACCCCAAGCATACTTCCAAAGTTGTGGCAAAATGGCTTAAGGACAACAAAGTCAAGGTATTGGAGTGGCCATCACAAAGCCCTGACCTCAATCCTATAGAATATTTGTGGGCAGAACTGAAAAAGTGTGTGCGAGCAAGGAGGCCTTACAAACCTGACTCAGTTACACCAGCTCTGTCAGGAGGAATGGGCCAAAATTCACCCAACTTATTGTGGGAAGCTTGTGGAAGGCTTCCCAAAACGTTTGACCAAAGTTAAACAATTTAAAGGCAATGCTACCAAATACTAATTAAGTGTATGTAAACTTCTGACCAACTGGGAATGTGATGAAAGAAATAAAAGCTGAAATAAATAATTATCTCTCCTATTACTCTGACATTTCATATTCTTAAAATAAAGTGGTGATCCTAGCTGACCTAAGACAGGGAATTTTTACTAAGATTAAATGTCAGGAATTGTGAAAAACTGAGTTTAAATGTATTGGGCTGAGGTGTATGTAAACTTCCGACTTCAACTGTAGTGTACATCAGCTTTGAGCTTGATGGTTTGTTTGGCCATTCCAGTGGTATGTGATGTGTTTTGGGTAGTATACAGTGAATTCGGAAAGTATTCAGAACGCTTCACTTTTTCCACATTTTGTTACATTACAGCCTTATTCTAAAATTGATTAAATTGTTTTATTTCCCTCATCAATGTACACACAATACCCCATAATGACAAAGCAAAAAACTTTATTTATTTTGTGCGCAAATCTATTAAAAATAAAAAACAGAAATGCCTTATTTACATAAGTATTCAGACCCTTTGCTCAGGTGCATCATGTTTCCATTGATCATCCTTGAGATATTTCTACAACTTGATTGGAGTCCACCTTTGGTAAATTCAATTGATTGGACATGATTTGGAAAGGCACACAACTGTCTATATAAGGTCTCACAGTTGACAGTGCATGTCAGAGCAAAAACCAAGCCATGAGGTCGAAGGAATTGTCCGTAGAGCTCCGAGACAGGATTGTGTCAAGGCACAGATCTGGGGAAGGGTACCAAAAAATGTCTGCAGCATTGAAGGTCCCCAAGAACACAGTGGCCTCCATCATTCTTAATGGAAGAAATTTAAAACCACCAATACTCTTCCTAGAGCTGGCCGCCCGGCATAACTGAGCAATCAGGGGAGAAGGGCCTTGGTCAGGGAGGTAACCAAGAACCCGATGGTCACTCTCACAGAGCTGCAGAGTTCCTCTGTGGAGATGGGAGAACATTCCATAAGGACAACCATCTCTGCAGCACTCCACCAATCAGAGCTTTATGGTAGAGTTGCCAAACAGATGCCACTCCTCAGTAAAAGGCACATGACAGCATGCATGGAGTTTTCCAAAAGGCACCTAAAGACTCTCAGACCATGAGAAACAAGATTCTCTGGTCTGATAAAACCAAGATTGAACTCCTTGGCCTGAATGCCAAGCATCATGTCTGGCACCATCTATACAGTGAAGCTTGGTGGTGGCAGCATCATGCTGTGGGGATGTTTTTCAGCGGCAGGGACTGGGAGACTAGTCAGGATCGAGGGAAATATGAAAAGAGCAAAGTACAGAGAAATCCTTGTTAAAAACCTGCTTCAGAGTGCTCAGGACCTCAGCCTGGGGTGAAGGTTCACCTTCTAACAGGACAATGACCCTAAGCACACAGCCAAGACAGTGCAGGAGTGGCTTCAGGACGTAGTCTCTGAATGTCCTTGAGTGGCCCAGGCAGAGCCCGCACTTGAACCCGATCGAACATCTCTGGAGAGACCTGAAAATAGCTGTGCAATGACGCTCCCCATCCAACCTGACAGAGCTTGAGAGGATCTGCAGAGAAGAATGGGAGAAATTCCCAAAATACAGGTGTGCCAAGCTTGTAGTGTCATACCCAAGAAGACTCAAGGCTGTAATCGCTGCCAAAGGTGCTTCAACAAAGTACTGAGTAAAGGGTCTGAATACTCATGTAAATGTGAAATTAATGTGGAAAACGTCAAGAGGTCTGAATACTTTCCGAATGCACTGTATATGATATCTGTATAGAAAACAGACTGTATTTGGACTTTATGTGTATACCAGAAGTGTATATATACTGAATGTATACGCAGAGCAGGTGAAGTGAATATAAAGTATGTGAGTGTATTATACATGTTGGTATTTGTGACTCATTTCAGGAAACTAGGCTTATGTCGCGCGTCACTACTTCATAGGAGATGCATTTGAAAGTAAACATAAATGTTTTATCAAAGTGCATTTTTTGGCAGAAATGCCTTCTGGAACATGTGAACTTTCATTTGCCTTAATAACAAACTTTTATGCTATCTGTAAATACAAATTAAATGGTTAAATTACAATCCTTGTTGGTTTAGCCACGGAAAAAGACAGGAATCTTCCTGCTAGCCATGATTGGCTGAGATAATGGATGGGCTGGACATGCCGAGAGATGAGTTCAGATTGGTTTGCCATGTAGCATGCTTCTGTCTATAACATGAGCTGCTCAGTATGTGTAGGTAATCCTTTCGAACGCAGCTTTTTGGAAAGATTTCACAAGGAACTGCAAAAGTGTTTGATTGCAAATATGCAGAGGGAGTCAAAAAGAGAACACACAAAAAGATTACAGCTTCAAACTAAGGGTAACCATGGCATCCGTGACAAAGAGGGAGAAGCGTTCATCCATGTATATGGGTAAGATAGTCTAGCTAGCTAGATATTATGTAAATGTATGCATTCACTAACTGTAAGTCGCTCTGGATAAGAGCATCTGCTAAATGACAAAAATGTAAATGTAAATATTATACATTTCTAATTTTGTCAGAAAGTCATTTTCATTGCAAGTTAAAGCATACTGTTAGCTATCTAGCTGGCTCACTAGCTAACGTTACGTGTATGATCTGTGCAGTAATATTATTCGAATCTCAGAGCCATTTGCATTGCTAGTTATAGCCCAATGTTAGCTAGCTAGCTAACATTGAACCTAGTTGGTTAGCTTTAGCTACAGATTCATGCAGGGTAGTAACATTATGAGTTGGAATCATTGTTCATTTTTTAGCTAACTACAGTGAGGGAAAAAAGTATTTGATCCCCTGCTGATTTTGTACGTTTGCCCACTGACAAAGAAACGATCAGTCTATAATTTTAATGGTAGGTTTATTTGAACAGTGAGAGACAGAATAACAACAACAAAATCCAGAAAAACACATGTCAAAAATGTTATAAATTGATTTGCATTTTAATGAGGGAAATAAGTATTTGACCCCCTCTCAATCAGAAAGATTTCTGGCTCCCAGGTGTCTGGGACCATAGTCACCAAGAAAACAATTGGTAACACACTACGCCGTGAAGGACTGAAATCCTGCAGCACCCGCAAGATCCCCCAGCTCAACAAAGCACATATACAGGCCGGTCTGAAGTTTGCCAATGAACATCTGAATGATTCAGAGGAGAACTGGGTGAAAGTGTTGTGGTCAGATGAGACCAAAATGGAGTTCTTTGGCATCAACTCAACTCGCCGTGTTTGGAGGAGGAGGAATGCTGCCTATGACCCCAAGAACACCATCACCACTGTCAAACATGGAGGTGGAAACATTATGCTTTGGGGGTGTTTTTCTGCTAAGGGGACAGGACAACTTCACCACATCAAAGGTGCGATGGACGGGGCCATGTACGGTCAAATCTTGGGTGAGAACCTCCTTCCCTCAGCCAGGGCATTCAAAATGGGTCATGGATGGGTATTCCAGCATGACAATGACCCAAAACACATGGCCAAGGCAACAAAGGAGTGGCTCAAGAAGAAGCACATTAAGGTCCTGGAGTGGCCTAGCCAGTCTCCAGACCTTAATCCCATAGAAAATCTGTGGAGGGAGCTGAAGGTTCGAGTTGCCAAACGTCAGCCTCGAAACCTTAATGACTTGGAGAAGATCTGCAAAGAGGAGTGGGACAAAATCCCTCCTGAGATGTGTGCAAACCTGGTGGCCAACTACAAGAAACGTCTGACCTTTGTGATTGCCAACAAGGGTTTTGCCACCAAGTACTAAGTCATGTTTTGCAGAGGGGTCAAATACTTATTTCCCTCATTAAAATGTAAATCAATGTATAAAATTTTTGACATGTGTTTTTCTGGATTTTTTTGTTGTTATTCTTTTTCTCACTGTTCAAATAAACATACCATTAAAATTATAAACTGATCATGTCTTTGTCAGTGGGCAAACGTACAAAATCAGCAGAGGATCAAATACTTTTTTCCCTCACTGTAGCTAGCTACTTATCTAAACAAAAAAACAACACTATGCAAGTAACCATTTTACTGTACCATTTACACCTTCTGTATCTTGTGCATGTGATAAATAAACGTTGATTTTATTTGATACAGTGTGTGTTTACCAGAGACGGTAATGTGAAGAACAATATGCACCTGCACCAAAGTCAAATTAGGATATAACGTTTGCCCAACGAGACAGTGTCCATTCTCCAGTAGAATGCCCTGCTTTTATTTCGTCACACTCACAACCGTAAGCTATGTTCTGTAATAGCTCACCATTAACTTGTAAATAATTATCTTGTTGTGAGTTTATTTTCCTCTAATATTTAATAGAAATTAGTTCAAGTTAAGACGTTGTCAGCTATATGATATGGTCATTATTTGAACTGGCTAGCCAACTAACTTAACGTTAGCTAGCTAGCTAACAAGTTAGAAACTATCCAAAACATTGTTTAGAAATGTGCTTTTAGTTGCCTGGTTTGCTAGATTGACATATACTAAATACATTTTTAAACGGATGGGTTTATTGATGATAAAATACACCAGTTATGCTACTTTGGACCGCCAGGCTGCTGATGTCAGGCAGCCCGTCATTTTTCTGTTTATACTTTTTCATTACGACAACGACAAGTTTGATGTCGGACGACAATAGAATGTTCATAATGTCACTGCGACAACTGTCTACAGACATGGCGATAGACGTAGTATCAACCAGCCTTTAGTCTTGAAATCTTTGGTTGTTTAGTACACTACCGTACTCACTCTGTTTAGCACATGGCCTCACGTGAATCCTTAAAGAGATGGGTGGGGCTAAGGCTTAAGTGGGTGTGAATTATGCTGAAAGAGTGTAGGCAATGAAGAGCTCTCCAGTAGGTGTACCAAAACATTCAAGGGACATTTTCTCAAAAGTGGGGTTACAAATGTATCAACCGAATCAAGCTGGTCGGTCACATTTGAGCCGGATCAAAAAGCAATTGAAAATGCCCTCTTCCCTCTTCATGAGCAGATCCAGAACTCTCTTACTAAAACAACATTTGACCTGTTCAGATAGTGACAAATAGCACCAGGAGAGAGACAGGAGAACAACATGTCTAATACAAGACATTCCCCAACTAATGACCCCGTCCCAAAAAACAGCAAAATAAAAACTGGAGAATAAAAAAACAGCATATGGATTATGTTACTCCCTGTGCCTCCCTCACTTGTTTTGCAATGATGAATCATTTTGCAGGGCGCACTAGAGGGGGCTCTTCTACCTTGTTTCACTCTACAGTGTGTGAGTGTGTGTGTGTGTGTGTGTGTGTGTGTGTGTGTGTGTGTGTGTGTGTGTGTGTGTGTGTGTGTGTGTGTGTGTATGTGTGTGTATGTGTGTGTGTGTGTGTGCTCAATGTATTGAGCCAACAATTTATCTACATTATGCAGCATTGCTATGACGCACATTTGGCAACTTGATTTACTTTTCTGATACGGTGCGTAATAGGCTTCTCCTTATAACCCCATCCATGCATTGTGTAATTCACGCATAAAGCCCTTTATAGTTTACCTTCTCTGGGCGCAGCAGGGTCCCATGCCGACCACATTTGTACGAAGAAAAAAGGAGTCCAACAAACAATATAAGCTACGACTATGACAAAAGTCATTTTGACAGTTCGGATCTTCGCTTTTGATATGAGCCTCACGCTGCTCACCCGAGAGAGCGCTGCGCCTTTAGACGCCCGCGGCGTCAGAGACATACACTGATCCCGTCTGGTTTTCATTTTAAAGTTTTGCCATATTTTAAAACTTATCAGGCCATAGCAAACACTTAGGATAGCCACTGGAATGATGTAGATTGTAAGACTAATCCATGTAATGTACGCCTTGGCGCCCCAGGGTTGCACGAAGTCTCCCCAACAGTCATAAACTCCGTTTCCCACCTCCCTCAAGGAAAATATATACACTTGAGGGGTACTGAAAACCAGACTAAGCATCCAAGAGGCAATCACATAAAAACGGTCCTTCCTCTTGTGCAGAGAGCGGAGGGGCTGACATATCGCCAAGCATCTATCTATGGACATTAGAACAAGCATATATGTGGACGCGAACATCCCGACAACCTGTAGGTACTTCACCAGCCTGCACAGTAAATCCGACCCGTAGAAGCGGAATGTAATGTCCCAAATTAGCTGCGGGAGGACCTGGAAGATTGCCACCACCAGGTCCGCAATACTGAGGTGTTTCATGAAGTAGTACATCCGAGAGTGGCTGTGCTTGCTCGTGTGGATAGCCAAGAGGACGCAAAGGTTACCGACCAGCGCGAGCAGCAGGACTAGGACAAGAACGGTCACCTCCACTTTGGCCACCTCCTCGTTCCGCTTCAGGGGGTTCACGCCGGTCTGGTTCCTGGTACCGGTCTCGTTTCCACCGCGACTCGAGTTGGTCCATGAATCGTTCATCATCACCCACACGTCTTGGTCTCGCAGGTCCTCCATCATTCATGGGTAAACTGGCCACTAATGCTTTTCACCCTGATCTTAAAAACACTGCTTCCAGTACCAGAGATTGGTGAGGTGAGTGACTGATTGGCTCCCCATCTGCTCCTTGTTCATTTGTTTATCATTTCCCGTTTTTCCAAACTTTAACAAGCTTGTTTTCCGTTTACATGTTTCGACGGTAGGCCTATAAAGGCAAAGTTCATTCCAATAGTAAGGTGTCCCAATTACGCGTAGTCTCTTGAGAGATAGGCCTACGTTCTACGTAAACAAAAACAAAAATACTGTTTACAAGTCAGTGACAAAAAATTCTAACATGGATGAATTAATACATAAATATATGATATGCACAATTTGCTAATACTATCTTAATCAATTAATCAATCAATGTCAACCATATTAATAGGCTACTAATAATAGACTAATTATAATAATCATAATAATCTTGCTAATTATAATTCCAATCATACTTACTAATCATGATCAAAATAACAATATGAGAATAATTAATATTCATTCACATACCGTATTATAAAGACCGAGACTTTCCAACTTTACGCAACTCGTGTGCAGAGATTTTTTCTAGAGGGGCTTTTGCTATCCGCATCCCTTGGTGTCTGTGCAGCGTGCATGAGGTCTAATGAAATGCTTCAAGCACAGTATACCAAGTTGAGGAAGCTGCGACCCTCTCTCTGTCCGCGCGCAATGTGTCCCGCATCCTTATTGGTACCACTATGGTTTCGGTGGAGGAGCGGCTAACGGCCGTCGCTAGATGGCTATGCAAGCCACGGTATGTATGATCTTCCATTCTGTAATTAACACAGGACATGAATTGTTTGTTTTGACAGTAATTAAAACAAAAACAAAATGCGTTATCAGTGGTTTCACCAATAGATGTTTAATTGGCACACTGTTTTACGCATTACAAGTATTTGCTCTATTTAGTATCAATTCATACAGTGAAGTAGGCTACCTCGACAATCAATCTCTAGACACCACCGTTTTATTTTCACCAGTGTTTGCTGGATGTGCGTTAGTGGTTCATCAGTGAGAAACATGATTTGCCAAACATGCAGGGATAGCACCAATCACAAGTATCCATTTATTGAACTGTAGTTCAATTAATTAATTTCAATAACTTTAAAAATAAACAAAAATATAACTTACTAGGCCTATGTACTCTATGAAAGCCCTTGGGCTTAATCCAATAATTCCAGTGCATGCATACAGTATACCAACACATATGGCTAATAACCTAAAATGTAACTTCAACCTGAAACTTGAGCTGAGCAGACTTAAAAGACAAACCATGTTAGGGGTTAACATAATATGAATATGATAATCCATTCCTCTTACAGAATCCATTCCCCTGCCCCCATTTTATCAAATAAAAGGCCACACCCATTCACCTCTTGTTTAGTCTAATTGAAACTTATTTTTATGTATGCCATGAAAGTCCTGAGGGTGTGAAACTGAATTATTCCTGGTATTGTCAATGAGGGACAATTCAATTCACAACCTCAGAATAGGAAAAGTACTCTCACATCTCCATCGGCATGTTGCAGGTGCGTGGTAATCAAACAAATATTAACTCCAGTACCATACCTGTGTCAATATACTATATTTATACAACGGGTGGGTCTAATGCTGAATGCTGATTGGTTAATACCTAATTCCAGCCGGTGTCTATTCCACAAGTTACCACTGGCTACATCTATGATGTTAAAATGCCTATTTACTATGTTCCTGTAATGAATACTCAGGGAGAAAAAGGTGTAGATTCACTGTGTTTATTACACCTTCGCAGAAGGCAGGACTTGTGGTCACAGGAAGGCAATGGTCATACACAGGTAGGAAAATAGGCAGGTGAAACAAAACTAGGACTGAAGGCTAAAACTGGTTCTCACAAACGAGCTAGGAAAAGGCTTAGTAGAGTCAAAACAAACAATACCTCACAAGGCACAAACAGAATGAACTGAACTAAATAAGGAGATAATGAGACCAGGTGAGTAACTAACACAGGTGAAATCAATGAACAAAAATGAAAGACAGGGCTACGGTCAAGAACACAAGGTGAACAAAGAAAATTAATACAGAACCTTACAGTTCCATCTGACTGCGCAATCCACTGTCTCATCAGCCCAGCCAGGCACTTTATAAACTTGATCTCCACTATAAAAAGCATCTAGACATTATCTCACATTTCTTTTAGACTAAGATTTAGTTGTCAACAGTGGAGATTTGTATAAACCTTGCTGTCTGTCTCTCCGACATTTGCAACATTGTTTCAATATTCAAAATATATCTCCAAATGTCCCATAGTACTGAACGTGTCGGGATGAGACAGACAGGCAGGCAGCGTTTCTCAGCCAGTCGAAAATCATTAATCAGCATCATTTTTATGGATATATACAAAGAACTATCTATAGAAAACAGGTAAAACGAAACGAAGTGCAGCTAGTTTGCTGTTTTTCCAGCTTCAGTTTGAAGTGATTGTGTTAGCTGTGTTGTTGGCTAGCTCCTCTGAACAAGTGTCCTGATGAGAAAGCAAATTTTCTACGGCAGGTGAAATCGCGCATCATTAGGTCATTGTTATGGATGTATCCAAATAAATGTCACTAGAAAGCAGCTTAAACAAACGCAAATGAAGCTACTTTGCTGTTATTCTGGCTGCACTGTTTAACGTGACTGTAAATTAGCCATAGTTGGCCAGCTAGCAAGCAATAGATAAGAACGTTGCCAGCCAGTATGGCAATGGAACATTTAGAATGAACGACTGGGTCGCGTTTATAGATACAGAACAAAAAGACTGAACAACTGGGTCGCATCTCTGGCAACCGAACCAATAGAATGAATGACCAGCCGGCTTGGGTAGCAACCCTAGATTTGTATCGGGACTATATATTGTGGAAGGATAAAATAATATGAATAAATTAATCCAAATAGCATTTTTAATGAAAATATGTAAATCATTATTTGAATATGTTGGTAACCCGTTGTATAAAAGTCATAATGCACTCGAAGTTTTTTTTTTTACAATTTTGTTGCAATACAACCTGTAATTTAAATAGATTTTTATTTGGATTTCATGTAATGAACATCCACAAAATAGTCCGTGAAAAAATTAACTTGTCTCAAAAAATTATACAAAACAAATAACGGAAAGTGGTGCGTTCATCTGTATTCACCCCCTTTGCTATGAAGCCCCTAAATAAGATCTGGTGCAACCAATTACCTTCAGAAGTCACATAATTAGTTAAATAAAATCCACCTGTGTGCAATCTAAGTGTCACATGATCTGTCACATGATCTCAGTATATATACACCTGTTCTGAAAAGCCCCAGAGTCTGCAACACCACTAAGCAAGGGGCACCACCAAGCAAGCGGCACCATGAAGACCAAGGATCTCTCCAAACAGGTTAGGGACAAAGTTGTGGAGAAGTACATATCAGGGTTGGGTTATAAAAAAATATCCACAACTTTGAACATCCCACGGAGCACCATCAAATCCATTATTAAAAAATTGAAAGAATATGGCACCACAACAAACCTGCCAAGAGAGGGCTGCCCACCAAAACTCACGGACCAGGCAAGGAGGGCATTAATCAGAGAGGCCACAAAGAGACCAAAGATAACCCTGAAGGAGCTGCAAAGCTCCACAGCGGAGATTGGATTATCTGTCCATAGGACCACTTTAAGCCGTACACTCCACAAAGCTGGGCTTTACGGAAGAGTGGCCAGAAAAAAGCAATTTCTTAAAGAAAAAAATAAGCAAACACGTTTGGTGTTCGCCAAAAGGCATGTTGGAGACTCCCCAAACATATGGAAGAAGGTACTGTGGTCAGATGAGACTAAAATGTAGCTTTTTGGCCATCAAGGAAAATGCTATGTCTGGCGCAAACCCAACACCTCTCATTACCCCGACAACACCATCCGCACAGTGAAGCATGGTGGTGGCAGCATCATGTTGTGGGGATGTTTTTCATGGGCAGGGACTGGGAAACTGGTCAGAATTGAAAGAATGATGGATGGAGCTAAATACAGGGAAATTCTTGAGGGAAACCTGTTTCAGTCTTCCAGAGATTTGAGACTGGGACGGAGGTTCACCTTCCAGCAAGACAATGACTCTAAGCATACTGCTAAAGTAACACTCAAGTGGTTTAAGGGGAAACATTTAAATGTCTTGGAATGGCCGAGTCAAAGCCCAGACCTCAATCCAATTGAGAATCTGTGGTATGACTTAAAGATTGCTGTACACCAGGAATCCATCCAACTTGAAGGAGCTGGAGCAGTTTTGCCTTGAAGAATGGGAAAAAATCCCAGTGGCTAGATGTGCCAAGCTTATAGAGACATACCCCAAGAGACAGCTGTAATTGCTGCAAAAGGTGGCTCTACAAAGTATTTTCTTTGGGGGGGTGAATAGTTATGCACGCTCAAGTTTTCTGTTTTTGCATCTTCAAAGTGGTAGGCATGTTGTGTAAATCAAATGATACAAACCCCCCAAAAATCCATTTTAATTCCAGGTTGTAAGGCAACAAAATAGGAAAAATGCTAAGAGGTGTGAATACTTTCTCAAGCTACTGTATTGGCACGGTTTGCCGGCCCTCGACTTCGTCTAATAATACCTGTGCCAATATATCCTCGAAACACCGGCTTCTGGGGCATTATCACGTTTTTTATGTTGTCTAGTCAAACACATAAGAAAATGTCCTAAGAAAACGACCCCCTATGATTTTATAGGATGCTATATGCTATCCATGAACTGATTAACTTAATTTGATTACTGTATATTGTGCCAATTCCAAACAGTAAGACAATGTTCCAAATAGCACCCTATTCCCTACATAGCGCACTGCTTTTGACTAGCGCCCTATGGGCCCCATTTAGGGAAAAGGAGTGCCCTATAGGGAAAAGGGTGCCATTTGGGATGCAACCTCATTTTCATAGAAAGCTACTTCATGGAAACACTCCTACCATTTTATTTTAATTTGACAGGGTTGCATAGCACCCTATGATGAGCTATTACCCTATTATTACTTATGTATTTTCAAACCAATGTATTCTAATTAATTTATTGGCCCAATGTTCCAAGTGTCTAAGAGTCAATGTCCTGTGTTACTGTTGAAAGGTTTGTAAGGTGCTCTTTGAAAACTGACATACAATGTAGAATTGCAGCACACACAGAGTGCACACCACTCCCAGAGCTGAGAAAGTGCAATTTATTTGAGTGGTTGAGGTACAACATGTCTAAAAGGCCTGATACATGCGACAAAGGAAAGTAGTGCAATTTGCTGGCAAATTATACAAAATGGATGTGGTGATTCCATTCAACCAAAGCACAGCTACTACACAGGAGCAGTGGGACTACTGAATGTGTCAGTCAGCGTGTGTCTGAAAATAGATTTTTGCTTTGTGCTTTTACTTTGTGAGAAGAACTCCAGGTGACTCACAGTCCTCTCTAGTTTTCCTCCTTCAATTCACCACATCAATACATTTTGTTTCCTATCCCGCATGCTCTCTCACGTTTGACTCTTAAGAATAATCAAGATACAGAGAACGTCATAGAAAATGCTGCCACTCTTTCCCCCCAAAAATAACCTGAAAGTGAAGAGAGCAGGAAACTTTCTTGAAAGCAGGAAACGCACTGAAAAAAAGAACTGTGACGTCTTCACGACTAAAAGGCCTGCGCTTTCGGGTGGGTACCTGTGAAACCATTTTAGGTGTGTGTGTGTGTGTGCATGTGCGTGTGTGTGCGTGTGTGTGTGTGTGTGCGTGTCCGTGCGTGCACGCATGTGTGTGTGTGTGTGTAAAAAGAGCGAGAGGCAGAGATATGAGCGTTTTAGAGAGAGTTTGATGTCTATTTGAGGGTCAAGGTAGGAAAGGGATGTTCAGATTGAGCCCCCCGGATGGATGGAGAGTTAAGGGGGAGTGGGGACGTGACAAGGTTTACCATCTGGGCTTGGATCACAATCACATGCTCACTGGACGTGTGCCAAGGTTTTAAGGTTGAAGAACCGTATCATGCGTAACATTATCACAGTAAACCTCCAACCTGCAAAATATGTATATCAAAGCACTATCAAACATTATATTTGGTTGTTACAAATTCCAGGAATAAACATTTCAATTAGCAATATATGAAGAGTTTATTTCCAATATGCTATATACACCAGTTTTTCCACATTTGTGTTTTTTCATCAGAAATGATTGCTTTTGGGTCCCTTTGTGTGTGTGTAAAATATATTTTATTCATAGCTATATATCCATTGTTTAGCTGGAATGGAATGTTTGTATACTGTATAGTTGACTGTGATATGTGGTTGTCTCACCTAGCTATCTTAAGATTAATGCACTAACTGTAAGTTGCTCTGGATAAGAGCATCTGCTTAATGACTAAAATGTCAAATTTAAATGTTTTACATACAGATCTCATATTACTGTATTGATTCATTTTTAAAACATGTTTTAACTTGTATCATTTGTACAGTTCTTTATGAAAAATGTAGTTATCTGTTACATTTGACTGTGTAAAGCCTAGCAGTACTAATTATGTCTCTGAGAGTGAGGTGGATATATAGCATTTAGCAAAAAAAACATAATTATGAGTCTCTCTGCAATGAAACCATCAAGTGATAGATTTCAAACAAATACAACCCCATGCCATGATTAGATAGTGAAAAAAACTCACCAATCTCTTTCATAAGTTCTTTAAACAAAAAAAGCTAATTTAGTAAAACATTTCAAAAAATGCATATATAGCGTGCTTTATGCTAAGTGCATTTTGGTAAGACTTTAAATTAGGTACTAACAGACAACAGGCCTTTTAACGTCACCACAGAAAAAAAGTTTGATATGTGCTTTCATAGATATTTTATGTAGTTGAAAAAACAACAACTGTAATATCACTATGTGGTGTCTATCTGCTGTCATATGAGAATTTAATTATGTAATTCAAATGATCATCGATTCAACCAAAGATAGCCATACAGTAGATACAACAGGGTGACATAGTTATGTACAGTCGTGGTCAAAAGTTTTGAGAATGACACAAGTATTGGTCTCCACAAAGTTTGCTGCTTCAGTGTTCTTAGATCTTTATGTCAGTAGTTACTATGGTACACTGAAGTATAATTACAAGTATTCCATAAGTGTCAAAGGCTTTCATTGACAATGACATTCCGTTAATGCAAAGAGTCAATATTTGCAGTGTTGACCCTTCTTTTTCAAGACCTCTGCAATCAGCCCTGGCATGCTGTCAATTAACTTCTGGGCCACATCCTGACTGATGGCAACCCATTCTTACATAATCAATGCTTGGAGTTTGTCAGAAGTTGTGGGTTTTTGTTTGTCCACCCGCCTCTTGAGGATCGACCACAAGTTCTCAATGGGATTAAGGTCTGGGGAGTTTCCTGGCCATGGAACCAAAATGTAGATGTTTTGTTCCCCGAGCCACTTAGTTATCACTTTTGCCTTATGGCAAGGTGCTCCATCATGCTGGAAAAGGCATTGGTCGTCACCAAACTGTTCTTGGATGGTTGGGAGAAGTTGCTCTCGGAGGATGTGTTGGTACCGTTCTTTATTCATGGCTGTGTTCTTAGGCAAAATTGTGAGTGAGCCCACTCCCTTGGCTGAGAAGCAACCCCACACATGAATTGTCTCAGGATGCTTTACTGTTGGCATGACACAGGACTGATGGTAGCGCTCACCTTGTCTTCTCCGGACAAGGTGTTTTCCGGATGGCCCAAACAATCGGAAAGGGGATTCATCAGAGAAAATGACTCTACCCCAGTCCTCAGCAGTCCAATCCCTGTACCTTTTGCAGAATATCAGTCTGTCCCTGATGTTTTTCCTGGAGAGAAGTGGCTTCTTTGCTGCCCTTCTTGACACCAGGCCATCCTCTAAAAGTCTTTGCCTCACTGTGCGTGCAGATTTACTCACAGCCTCAATTTAGCAAATGGTCTGTCTGGTACTAAAAGCCTTGTCATGTCTGCTCTTAGGAGTGTGTGCATGTGTGGAGCTATCACACACTGGCTCCTTTCCTTGCTCCTCACACCTAGCTCAAATTCTCTGCTTCTTTCTGAGGTGAAAAACAAGACAGATTATATATCTAATACAGAAACACTAGATTCTCTCCTGTGATTCGAGTGATTCTCCCTGGACATTTAAGTAGGACATAAGGGTTGTGTGAAAATGTGAGGGGTCACATGATTGTGAATTGTGAAACTCCCTAAAATAAACTCCCTAAAAGCATTTCCCCAGTAATTTACATAATTATTAAACAGGAGTACCATTATTTGTTTTTAGTTAGTTTAAATCACACTGTTCCAGCCAAGGCATGCAGTGTTCAAAATACAATAATGGCACACATAACCCCATTCATGGTACATTAGGTTGCTTATGGCAATACGTATATGTAATTATAGTAAATCACATGTACTTTAGCATCCAGAGTATTAACACTCATCAGTTTTACTGTAACAACAACTGTAACTTCTTTGTTTGACCTGGATTTAGGGCAGGTGTCCTGCTGCCGCATGTTCATTATAATGGCCGTGTGAACAGTATGATAGCTTTAGAGAACATTCTGTGTCAATTATAGCTCCTACTTTGTTTACACCACCATCAATGTTCCATCATACATATACAGCCCTCCAAAAAGTACATACAACCCATATTTTTTGCTTTGTGCCTACGTTTCCTCAAACCCTCATATTCAGTATGACCTTTAAAATTAATCTATTCTCTTATCTTGTATCTTCTCTTTTCATCTCTCTTTTCCTCTCCTTGGTTTATTTGTTCTGTCTCCTGTTACGATGCTCTGAACATCCATTAGAGCTGATGTTTCGTTGTACTTTTCTGTGGTCAGTCATCTTCTCTTATGGTCTGTTGGTCTTTGCTGTGATTACTTTGGTACAGAGTGGTGTAGAAAATTGTTATTTGGTCTTTGTTCTGATTATTTTGGTGCAGTGGTGTAGAAAAAGGTTATTTGGTCTTTGTTCTGATGATTTTGGTGCAGGGTGCTGCAGAAAAAAGACCTGTTGGTCTTTGCTGTGATGATTTTGTTACAGAGTGCTGTCATTGGCAAAATCCTATTGCTAAATAGTACCTCTAAAAAGTTGGAATTATAGTTTCTGATGATAGTGGTAGCAGTAGCATGATAGGGGACTGTGTGTGTGTGTATGTGTATGTGTGTGTGAGCTTTCCACACCTGGATTGTGCAACATTTGCCCATTATTCTTTTCAAAATTCTTCCAGCTCTGTCAAATTGGTTGTTGATCATTGCTAGACAACCATTTTCATGACTTGCCATAGATTTTCAAGTAGATTTAAGTCAAAACTGTAACTCAGCCACTCAGCCACATTCACTGTCTTCTTGGTAAGCAACTTGTGTTTTAGGTTATTGTCTTGCTGAAAGGTGAATTCATCTCCCAGTGTCTTGTGGAAAGCACACTGAACCAGGTTTTCCTCTAGGATTTTGCCTGTGCTTAGCTCCATTCCGTTTATGTTTTATCCTGAAAAACTCCCCAGTCCTTAACAATCATAAGCATACTTATAACATGATGCAGCCACCACCATGCTTGAAAATATGAAGAGTGGCACTCAGTGATGTGTTGTATTGGATTTGCCCCAAACATAACACTTTGTATTCAGGACAAAAAGTGAATTGCTTTGCCACATTCTTTGCGGAATTACTTTAGTGCCTTGTTGCAAACAGGATGCATATTTAGATTTTTTAAATTCTCTACAGGAATCCTTCTTTTCACTCTGTCAATTAGGTAAGCATTGTGGCGAAACTACAATGTTGTTGATCCATCCTCAGTTTTCTTCTATCACAGCCATTAAACTCTGTAACTGTTTTAAAGTCACCATTGGCCTCATGGTGAAATCCCTGAGCGGTTTCCTTCCTCTCCAGCAACTGAGTTAGGAAGGACGCCTGTATCTTTGTAGTGACTGGGTGTATTGATACACCACCAAAAGTGTAATGAATAATTTCACCATGCTCAAAAGGCACTTCACTGTGCATGCAGATACACTCGCACCTGCCTGCTGCCATTCCTGAGCAAGCTCTGCACTGGTGGTGCCCCGATCCCACAGCTGAATCAACTTTAGGAGATGGTCCTGGCGCTTGCTGGACTTTCTTGGGCGCCCTGACACCTTCTTCACAACAATTGAACCTCTCTCCTTGAAGTTCTTGATGATCCGACAAATGGTTGATTTAGGTGCAATCTTACTAGCAGCAATATCCTTGCCTGTGAAGCCCTTTTTGTGCAAAGCAATGATGACAGCATGTGTTTCCTTGCAAGTAACCATGGTTAACAGAGGAAGAACAATGATTTCAAGTACCACCCTACTTTTATAGCTTCCAGTCTGTTATTCTAACTCAATCAGCATGACAGAGTGATCTTCAGCCTTGTCCTCGTCAACACTCTTACCTGTGTTAACGAGAGAATCACTGACATGATGGCAGCTGATCCTTTTGTAGCAGGGCTGAAATGCAGTGGACATGTTTTTTTGGGGATTAAGTTCATTTTCATGGCAAAGAGGGAATTTGCAATTAATTGCAATTCATCTGATCACTCTTCATGACATTCTGGTGTATATGCAAATTGCCATCTTCAAAACTGAGGCAGCAGACTTTGTGAAAATTTGTATTTGTGTCATTCTCAAAACATTTGACCACGACTGTACAGTATAACTCCAACACCTGAAAAAAAGTACCTGGATGTGCGTGCGTATCGTCTAAAACTTTTGTGTCATGTAATCACATGTTGCTTTACATGTTGTCACATCAACGTCACATAAGACCACGTGAAAACGTGATTTTGGAACACTTCACATGTCAAATTCTTGTGGTTTTTCTGTAAAGGATACTGTAGATGGATTCGATAAACAACTGTAGCAAGACAGAACTGTCACAGCGCTGTGGCTCATATGAGGGGCATTGGTTTCTTACGTTTCTTAGATTTTTCCCAGACCTCAAAAGTCATCCCCTGATGTGGTTTAAGCATTATTGTGAACACAGAAAATCAAATGTTGTTGTTTTATCTATTAAAAAAGTGGGGAAAACACTGCGGGAAAACCTGAAATAATGGGAGAAATCTGAAACCCCCCCAAAAAAATCAGAGAAAGAAAAAGAAAAATGAATTAGGCAAAAAAAATGAAAATGGATTTTAAAAAGGTTAACAAACATTTTTTGCTGCGCATGACTGCATTTTAGAGTTTGTGTCATCCTGCAGCACAGCAGTTTGGGGAAAGTTGAGGTCAGGTCCAAAATTGGCTATGCGTCCAAGAGGAAAAGAGGTTGGGCCATCCTAGAAATGTTTTAGAGTAATATAATATATAAAGCTTTGCAGACGCTTTTATCCAAAACGACTTACAGTCATTCGTGAATACATTTCTACATATGGGTGGTCCCAGGTAATGAACCCACTATCCTGGCGTCGCAATGCTCTATCAATATGCATGACATGGTTATAAATGCTTTGTGAAGCCATTTGTAACACATGTATGTAGTGTTTATGAAGGCTTTATGAAGCCTTTATAAACTGCATGTATACCCCGTCAATTCAAGTGTTACCAAATTATTTTTTCCCCATGGCCTTTTAGTGCAGAATGGGTTACTCATGCAGGGCAGGGACAGACTAAATCCCTTGACTAAATAACAAAAATCAACATGGAGCTTTGTTTTTCACACACAGTTATCAGGAAGACAAACATTTGCCAACCAAAAGGAACATGTCCCCAAGCATATGTCAATGTTGAATGTCCTTCATGCGACAAATCTCCTCATGTGAATGCACGAGGTACAGACCATGTAAAGTATGTAGTTTAAGAGTATATAGTGCAGAAGAAAGGTAAAGATGGGCGAGCTTTGTTACTAAAGCCAAGAGATGAGATTGGTAGAGGGCTTTGGAGGTGTTCGTTGCATGGAGTAGTCTTAGTAGCGGTCTGGTTATGGCTGGTGTCGTAGGATCCAGAGGTAGAAACATGGTTATCCCTCTTACACCAATAAGTATCGCAAAAAGAGTATGGGTGTTAATGGGAGTAAAAATTTTAGCAACTGCAAAGTTTAGGCAGGAGAGGAAGGGAAATGTGGCCCCGGATCTGTTTGTGCCATCTTGCCAAATCATGGCATGACAATGACCATAGCAGTTGGCAATCATGGCATGACAATGACCATAGCAGTTGGCAAGACTGCACAAACAGATCTACGACCAGGCTATTTGAGATGATCAGTGAACAACCAAGAGCATCAAGGGTCACATAAGATCACATCACATCATAGATGCGGTATCGAACTCGACCAAAACAATGGAATTGCCATGGAAACGTGTGGGGGAAAGGGCCGTGGGGAAATATCCCGAATTTCCTCATTGCCTCCCAGCAAAATTAGCCTACATTTAGGCTATTATTTATATGTGCATTTCACACTATGTTGATGTTCAAAATTCAAAAGGCACTCGCACATCTGAGCCATCTCTGTTGCAGGTGAAAGGTTGAATAAGATGAGAAAAAAGAAGAAACCCGCACACTGCTCTTGCTAGTATCACTGCTATTTAGCAGTGTATCACTGCTCTTATAAAGAGCAGTGATACTAGCAAGAGCAGTGTGTGGGTTTCTTCTTTTTTCTCACACTATGTTAACGTAAAATCAGAGTGTAATTATTGTATGGATGTCAACCCCAACACATGTTAATCTCAACGTAACCAATCAACTGCATTACAGTGAATTTGACTACCACCACTGTATGCTAGCTATGCTAACCAGCTTATGTGAACGAGAGTTAGCAGTCACTTCTTCTAAACCTGTTGTAATGAGAGCCCATGAGTGGACAGAGTACCACATTCCAGGCCAAGATTTACAACGCTGTAATTGACAGCGCCCCCTTTCAAGCCGATCACAAGACAAATCAACTGCTCTCCCTGAGGAAGTCAGGAGACAAGGAGTCTTTTACGACTTACATGGGAGGACGGGGAACGTCATCAGAGACTTTTGGTGCCTGTGTCCCAACAAAGAAAGGAGAATCGGCCTCCCGAGTGGCGCAACGGTCTAAGGTGCTAGAAGCGTCACTACAGACCCGGGTTCGATCCCGTGCTGTATCACAACTGGCCGTGATCGGGAGTCCCCTAAGATGGTGCACAATTGGCCCAGCGTCGTCCGGGTTGGGGGAGGGTTTGGCCGGGAGGGCTTTACTTGGCTCATCTCACTCTAGCTACTCCGTGTGGTGGGCTGGGCGCCTGCAGGCTGACCTCGGTCATCAGTTGAACGGTGTTTCCTCCGACACATTGGTGCTGCTGGCTTCCGGGTTAAGCAGGCGGGTGTTAAGAAGCACGGTTTGGCGGGTCATGTTTCGGAGGATGCGTGACTCGACCTTCGCCTCCCGAGCCCGTTGGGGAGTTGCAGCGATGAGACAAGATCGAAATTGGGGAGGAAAAGGGGGTAAAATACAAAATAATTTTTTTAAAGAGAGGAGAATCAAAAGCTTTTTTCTTCCCACTGTCCGTAAACAAAGAGATTTCTGCGCAAATAGCGCTAGAACATATTAAACACGTTTCTTATCAATATATTAAACATGTTGATATAACCTGAAACAATGTGACATTTTTTCTCTGTTTTTCCTATGCTATTAAAATAAGTATAACTGTAACATAACATTTATGGATTTTACACAATAAATGTTTGTACTCTATAGGCGACGTATTCTATGATAAAGATTGTGAAACTGTCTTCCGGACAAGAAAAACATGCTGTGAACACTTATGAGTAAGTCTCAGGTTTATATCATATGAACATTGCTATGCTGCATCCTTACAAACAACGGGGCGGTCCCAATGACACTGTCTGACCATTAGTCTCCCTATAAATTAGAGGACTTATTAACCTGAAATAAGATCAAGTTCCGCAAGACGAGGCCAAGCCACGAATGATCCCATCTCATTGGAAACCCAAAACACAGATCGAGGAAGCCTTATCCAACTCAGACAGAAGAATCACCTGAGAGGAACTTTGCCGAACAACAAACTGCTCACTCACAATGAACCGCTGCGTTTTATCTCACCCTAAGGGGATCCGAACATTCCACTACACCCTAGCGCCATAACAAACTTTATCTCTTTGGATTGAACGGAGTTGAGAACGACGAGCTCCACTGCGTGTGAGCTCCGACGATGGAAGAAGCTTCTCTGGCTGCAAGCACCAAAGCCAGGACCACCAACCTTGTTTAATCTCCGTCATAACGGAAATGCAACTGAACCAGACGACACTCAGCTAACCTACATGTAAATACATCATTGCATTTAATTTCCCTTTGGGTGACGCTGTGTCTATGTAGAAGTGGTGTCATTAACTGATTATTGTAAGACTGTTACATATAAATGACCAATACTGTCCTGACACTGTCCACAGCGGGTGTTAATCTGTAACCAGGCCGGTCTACCTCTGGTTAGGGAGCCTATAGTTTCACGGCTGACATGGTCTCTCCTTTACTTCTCCTGTTTTCACGAATAATAATTTCCAACTCTCCAAAGTCCTGTTAAAGTGTTGTTGTCACACCAGCCTTCGCTTTGGCTCCCCCTCCTGTCCAGCTCAGGCGTTCGGTGTCGCCGGCCTTCAAGCTGCTTCCGAACCTACTGCTGGCAAACGCCCTTCATTCATCAACCCCGGACTTGTCTCGTCATCATTACACACACCTGGTTCCAATCCCCACTCTATCACTGTATATATACTCCCTCTGCCATTTGTCTTTGTCAGTCATTGTAAATGTTACTTGTTTTCCTGAGAGGAATCGCTCCTACTATTTCCTGAGTACTTTATATTTTGTAGTTTGGGTTCGCCCTGTGCCTTTCTGTTTATGAAGATCTATTTTGAGCACAACAGCATTTGGGTTTCGTCCCGCTTTGATCTATGGTTGGTTATACCTGGAGTACTTCTCCTGTCTTATCCAGTGTCCTGTGTGAATTTAAGTATGCTCTCTCTAATTCTCTCGTTCTCTCTTTCTCTCTGAGAACCTGAGCCCTAGGACCATACGTCAGGACTACCGGGCATGATGACACCCTGCTGCCCCCAGTCCGCCTGGCCTTGCTGCTATTCCAGTTTCAACTGTTCTGCCTGCGGCTACGAAACCCCTACCTGTCCCAGACCTGCTGTTTTCAACTCTAAATGATCGGCTATGAAAAGCCAACTGAGAGACCTGAGCCCTAGGACCATACGTCGGGACTACCGGCCGTGGTGACTCCTTGCTATCCCCAGTCCGCCTGGCCTTGCTGCTATTCCAGTTTAAACTGTTCTGCCTGCGGTTATGGAACCCCTACCTGTCCCAGACCTGCTGTTTTAAACTCTAATGATCGGCTATGAAAAGCCAACTGAGATTTATTCCTGATTATTATTTGACCATGCTTGTCACTTATGAACATTTTTGAACATCTTGGCATGGTTCTGTTATAATCTCCACCCGGCACAGCCAGAAGAGGACTGGCCACCCCTCATAGCCTGGTTCCTCTCTAGGTTTCTTCCTAGGTTTTGCCTTTCTAGGGAGTTTTTCCTAGCCACCGTGCTTCTACACCTGCATTACTAGCTGTTTGGGGTTTTAGGCTGGGTTTCTGTACAGCACTTCGAGATATTAGCTGATGTAAGAAGGGCTATATAAAATAAAATTGATTGATTGATGGTGCTTAAATGAACTCAGTAGTTCTAAACCTGCGACTGCCTCCTCTCTACACCAGTGACAGTTGTCATATCTGCCTATGAGTACATAAGCCTATTCAATTGATCTGTGGAGTTCCTCACACCAATGATTGCACTGCATTCCATTTGTACTTTGTGTCTATTAACCCTATAGACCCCAATAGAATTCTAGAATGCTGCTGTAAATTACTGAGAATTTTCAAGATAAAGCTTATTTTCTCATACATTTCAAACAAACAGACATAGCTCAAAAACGAAGAACAAATGACAATTACAAGTTAATTCATTTTAATGATCACAACCTCTTCTTTAATATGACACCACATTCATGTAAATATGAATAATTTTGTCATCCATTGTGTAAAGACACTCACTATCAAAAACGATTAACACTCAACACAAAAAACCCTTTAGTATCTAAATTGTAGTAAATTTGACTAAATTACTCACTCAAAATGTACCAACTATAATATATTATACTTATACATGTATTTTACATATAAATAAATACATTATCCAAAATGTGACCAGAGGACAATATTCAGAAAGTATTTCAAAACCCACACAAAGTAGGCTATTTGATTGACAACGATTCTTACTTCTGTAACAATGTAAAAATGCAAACAACTATTCTGAGACTAGTTTAAAATGTAGGTAACCTCTCTCAATAAGATTTAGTACAGACCTGGCCTGACACAAAATGTAGAAATAGTAGCCTACTTTGACAACAATTCAGTGAACGCAACAAGTATTAGACAGAGACAGATAAAGAGAGATGATACAAAACACAGCAACTGTTCAGAGACACACACACTCACTCACACACACACACACACACACACACACACACACACACACACACACACACACAGAGAGACACAGACACAGACACAGACACACACACACACACTCTCTCTCTCTCTCTCTCTATCTGATTAGTTACGAAGCTGGGACAGTTTCCAAATGAATTGCATCAGTAGATGCAAAACAAGCAACGTGTTAGCTGGCTATGTAAACAAATACAGTGGGGGAAAAAAGTATTTAGTCAAAAATCAAATCAAATCAAATCAAATTTTATTGGTCACATGCGCCGAATACAACAGGTGCAGACATTGCAGTGAAATGCTTACTTACAGCCCTTAACCAACAGTGCATTTATTTTAAACAAAAAAAGTAAGAATAAAACAACAACAACAAAAAAGTGTTGAGAAAAAAAGAGCAGAAGTAAAATAAAGTGACAGTAGGGAGGCTATATATACAGTAAAATAAAGTGACAGTAGGGAGGCTATATATACAGGGGGGTACCGTTGCAGAGTCAATGTGCGGGGGCACCGGCTAGTTGAGGTAGTTGAGGTAATATGTACATGTGGGTAGAGTTAAAGTGACTATGCATAAATACTTAACAGAGTAGCAGCAGCGTAAAAAGGATGGGGTGGGGGGGCAGTGCAAATAGTCCGGGTAGCCATGATTAGCTGTTCAGGAGTCTTATGGCTTGGGGGTAGAAGCTGTTGAGAAGTCTTTTGGACCTAGACTTGGCACTCCGGTACCGCTTGCCGTGCGGTAGCAGAGAGAACAGTCTATGACTAGGGTGGCTGGAGTCTTTGACAATTTTGAGGGCCTTCCTCTGACACCGCCTGGTATAGAGGTCCTGGATGGCAGGGAGCTTTGCCCCAGTGATGTACTGGGCCGTACTCACTACCCTCTGTAGTGCCTTGCGGTCAGAGGCCAAGCAGTTGCCATACCAGGCGGTGATGCAACCAGTCAGGATGCTCTCGATGGTGCAGCTGTAGAATTTTTTGAGGATCTGAGGACCCATGCCAAATATTTTTAGTCTCCTGAGGGGGAATAGGCTTTGTCGTGCCCTCTTCACGACTGTCTTGGTGTGTTTGGACCATGATAGTTCGTTGGTGATGTGGACACCAAGGAACTTGAAGCTCTCAACCTGTTCCACTACAGCCCCGTCGATGAGAATGGGGGCGTGCTCAGTCCTCTTTTTTTTCCTGTAGTCCACAATCATCTCCTTTGTCTTGGTCACGTTGAGGGAGAGGTTGTTGTCCTGGCACCACACGGCCAGATCTCTGACCTCCTCCCTATAGGCTGTCTCATCGTTGTCGGTGATCAGGCCTACCACTGTTGTGTCGTCGGCAAACTTAATGATGGTGTTGGAGTCGTGCCTGGCCATGCAGTCATGGGTGAACAGAGAGTACAGGAGGGGACTGAGCACGCACCCCTGAGGGGCCCCCGTGTTGAGGATCAGTGTGGCAGATGTGTTGTTACCTACCCTTACCACCTGGGGGCGGCCCGTCAGGAAGTCCAGGATCCAGTTGCAGAGGGAGGTGTTTAGTCCCAGGATCCTTAGCTTAGTGATGAGCTTAGAGGGCACTATGGTGTTGAATGCTGAGCTGTAGTCAATGAATAGCATTCTCACGTAGGTGTTCCTCTTGTCCAGGTGGGAAAGGGCAGTGTGGAGTGCGATAGAGATTGCATCATCTGTGGATCTGTTGGGGCGGTATGCAAATTGGAGTGGGTCTAGGGTTTCTGGGATTATGCTGTTGATGTGAGCCATGACCAGTCTTTCAAAGCACTTCATGGCTACAGACGTCAGTGCTACGGGTCGGTAGTCATTTAGGCAGGTTATCTTAGAGTTCTTGGGCACGGGGACTATGGTGGTCTGCTTGAAACATGTTGGTATTACAGACTCAGTCAGGGACATGTTGAAAATGTCAGTGAAGACACTTGCCAGTTGGTCAGCACATGCTCGGAGTACACGTCCTGGTAATCCGTCTGGCCCTGCGGCCTTGTGAATGTTGACCTGCTTAAAAGTCTTACTCACATCGGCTACGGAGAGCGTGATCACATAGTCGTCCGGAACAGCTGGTGCTCTCATGCATGCTTCAGTGTTGCTTGCCTCGAAGCGAGCATAGAAGTGGTTTAGCTCGTCTGGTAGGCTTGTGTCTGGTAGTCAGCCACCAATTGTGCAAGTTCTCCCACTTAAAAAGATGAGAGAGGCCTGTAATTTTCATCATAGGTACACGTCAACTATGACAGACAAATAGATAATTTTTTTCTCCAGAAAATCACATTGTAGGATTTTTAATGAATTTATTTGCAAATTATGGTGGAAAATAAGTATTTGGTCACCTACAAACAAGCAAGATTTCTGGCTCTCACAGACCTGTAACTTCTTCTTTAAGAGGCTCCTCTGTCCTCCACTCGTTACCTGTTATAATGGCACCTGTTTGAACTTGTTATCAGCATAAAAGACACCTGTCCACAACCTCAAACAGTCACACTCCAAACTCCACTATGGCCAAGACCAAAGACCTGTCAAAGGACACCAGAAACAAAATTGTAGACCTGCACCAGGCTGGGAAGACTGAATCTGCAATAGGTAAGCAGCTTGGTTTGAAGAAATCAACTGTGGGAGCAATTATTAGGAAATGGAAGACCTACAAGACCACTGATAATCTCCCTCGAGCTGGGGCTCCATGCAAGATCTCACCCCGTGGGGTCAAAATGATCACAAGAACGGTGAGCAAAAATCCCAGAACCACACGGGGGGACCTAGTGAATGACCTGCAGAGAGCTGGGACCAAAGTAACAAAGCCTACCATCAGTAACACACTACACCGCCAGGGACTCAAATCCTGCAGTGCAAGACGTGTCCCCCTGCTTAAGCCAGTACATGTCCAGGCCCGTCTGAAGTTTGCTAGAGTGCATTTGGATGATCCAGAAGAGGATTGGGAGAATGTCATATGTTCAGATGAAACCAAAATATAACTTTTTGGTAAAAACTCAACTCGTCGTGTTTGGAGGACAAAGAATGCTGAGTTGCATCCAAAGAACACCATACCTACTGTGAAGCATGGGGGTGGAAACATCATGCTTTGGGGCTGTTTTTCTGCAAAGGGACCAGGACGACTGATCCGTGTAAAGGAAAGAATTAATGGGGCCATGTATCGTGAGATTTTGAGTGAAAACCTCCTTCCATCAGCAAGGGCATTGAAGATGAAACGTGGCTGGGTCTTTCAGCATGACAATGATCCCAAACACACCGCCCGGGCAACGAAGGAGTGGCTTCGTAAGAAGCATTTCAAGGTCCTGGAGTGGCCTAGCCAGTCTCCAGATCTGAACCCCATAGAAAATCTTTGGAGGGAGTTGAAAGTCCGTGTTGCCCAGCGACAGCCCCAAAACATCACTGCTCTAGAGGAGATCTGCATGGAGGAATGGGCCAAAATACCAGCAACAGTGTGTGAAAACCTTGTGAAGACTTACAGAAAACGTTTGACCTGTGTCATTGCCAACAAAGGGTATATAACAAAGTATTGAGAAACTTTTGTTATTGACCAAATACTTATTTTCCACCATAATTTGCAAATAAATTCATAAAAAATCCTACAATGTGATTTTCTGGATTTTTTTTCCTCATTTTGTCTGTCATAGTTGACGTGTACCTATGATGAAAATTACAGGCCTCTCTCATCTTTTTAAGTGGGAGAACTTGCACAATTGGTGGCTGACTAAATACTTTTTTTCCCCACTCCAATTAATCATATGAGCTCCACTGCGCGGGCATCTACTACCCTAACATGACAGCTAAACTTTCAAATAATAGGAAAATTAGGCAATGTTTAGCCTATGAATGTCTGCACCTAGCAAACATGTCAAACCATAACCTAAGCACAACAGATAAACAAGAATTACTCTAGCCATTTCGTTGCTAGTTAGCTGGTTGTCTGTATGGCTAGCTAGTGAAAGTGACAGCTGAGGTTGACGCTTTGTGAGCGCAGCCCAAATTAACCGCTACACACAACTTTTCTTGCCTGACAGACTAACTAGTTAGCTAGCTAGCTATAGCAAGCAGCTTGGGACATTTCCATATGAATTACATTGGTAGAGAAACAAGACAAAACAACAAACTACTTAGCGGACTATATACAGCTAAACACTTCAACTATTTCCATGAGACAGAGAGCAATCGTTCGAGCTCCACCGCTGATGTTCTTGCCTGGACCAACCAAGTTATCATGATATGACAGGATTTGCTCATCTGAGAGCTATTCCCCAAGTTTCACAGCATAAAATATAAAACACAACATAAAAACACCAAACATATACAGTGAGGGAAAAATGTATTTGATCCCCTGCTGATTTTGTACGTTTGCCCACTGACAAAGACATGATCAGTCTATCATTTTAATGGTAGGTTTATTTGAACAGTGAGAGACAGAATAACAACAAAGAAATCCAGAAAAACGCATGTCAAAAATGTTATAAATTGATTTGCATTTTAATGAGGGAAATAAGTATTTGACCCCCTCTTAATCAGAAAGATTTCTGGCTCACAGGTGTCTTTTACTTATTTCACTCGCCTCTACATCATCACTTTTCAAAGTACAAGGTGATGTACGAATCCGTATCACCAACCAACATGGATATGGCATCTTTCACAGCAAAAAGTCATGTCCGCTTCGACACAGTCATTTTGAGTAATTAAGTTTAAAAAAACTTTTAAAAGTCAAATGACAGCGTTCCCTGTTTCCGGTTCCTGGTTGATGATAACAGTCACGCGAATACAACAACAGGTTGTTAGCAAGTTAATTTTGCGATATTGACACAGATATTATTGTTAGAAAAACAAGGCAGTTCGTGGCCGCTATAGTAATTTAAAGAAAGGCCATCGATGGCCGATATGAGTTCTAAAGAGTTAAGACAACTGTACCTACCCCAGTTTCAATCTATGTTAGTCTAGTAATAAAACGTTGAACTAAATCCGTTGTTGCATTGAAGTCCTTGTGATTGGATTCTTGAGCTCGACGACCATTCAGAATAAGAAAATAGTAAATTGACTGTTGATTAAGACAATTGTTGATATAGGATTAATTATTAAACTGTCTAGAATACCTCACAATCAAATGCCGACCGAATTACCTCCCGAGAGAATTATCTTCGGTCATCGTCACAGCTGTGTATATTCCCCCTCAAGACGATACCACGACGGCTCTCAAGGAACTACACTGGACTTTGTGCAAACTGGAAACCGCATATCCTGAGGCCACATTTATTGTAGCTGGGGACTTTAATAAAGCAAATCTGAGGAAAACGCTACCAAAGTTTTATCAACACATTGCCTGCACCACTTGCTCATCAAAAATATTGTTTTGATCATGAGGACTGGAATTGCAGTCGCAATTCAAAGGCTCAGACAAGAAAATACAGTGCTGTGAAAAGGTTCTCTCTACTTTGCATATTTATGATACTGAATGTTATCAGATCTTCAACCAAAACCTAATATTAGATAAAGGGAACCTGAGTGAACAAATAAAACATCAATTATATACATATTTCATTTATTTCAGAGACAACGTTATGCAACACTCAATGCCCCTGTGTGAAAAAGTAATTGCCCCCTTACACTCAATAGCTGGTTGTGCAGCTACCATGCAGAACTGCTAGGTCCAAAAGGCTTCTTAACAGCTTCTACCCACAAGCCATAAGACTCCTGAACACCTAATCATCACTACCCGGACTATTTGCATTCTTTCTTACATTTTAGTCATTTAGCAGACGCTCTTATCCAGAGCGACGTACAGTTAGTGAGTGCATACATTTTTCATACTGGCCCCCCGTGGGAAACAAACCCACAACCCTGGCATTGCAAGCACCATGCTCTACCAACTGAGCTACACGGGGCCCCATTATTGGTTAAGGGCTTGTAAGTAAGCATTTCAATGTAAGGTTGTATTCGGCACATGTGGCAAATAAAATTTAATTTAGATTTTTTAACTCAGCGACATTTGTAGGTTTTCAAGTATGAACTGCTCGTTTCAAGTCCTGCCACAACATCTAATTTGGGATTAGGTCTGGACTTTGTCTAGGCCATTCCAAAACTTCAAATGTGTTGCTTTTTAGCCATTTTCATGTAGACTTGATTATGTGTTTTGGATCATTGTCTTGCTGCATCACCCAGCTGTGATTCAGCTTCAGCTCCCAGATGGATGGCCTGACATTCTCCTGTAGAATTGTCTGGTTGTGATGAGGTGTGAATGACGGAGTCAGACGCAGGAGGTAAAACACCGAAATCAAGAGTTTATTCAGTGTACAATAATGTAGCGCATATAGCGACAGAACGAAACTAGCACAAGGGAAAATCAACCTTGGCTGCATACAAGTAAAGAGTAGCTCAACCGAGCTACTCACTCTCACAACGAACAATCACTCACAAAGGACAAGGGGGCAGAGGGAACACTTATACACAGACTAATGAGGGAATGAGTACCAGGTGTGTGTGATTGACAAGACAAGACAAGACAAGACAAATGGAGTGATGATAAATGGAGCGGTAGTAGCTAGTAAGCCGGTGACGACGAACGCCGAAACCTGCCCGAGCAAGGAGGAGGGGCAGCCTCGGCTGAATTCGTGACACTGGTACAGAGCAGAATTCATGGTTCCTTTCATTAAGGCAAGTCGTCCAGGTCCTGAGGCAGCAAAGTATCCCCAAACCATCACACTACCACCACCATGCTTGACCGTTGGTATAAGGGTCTTTTTATTTTTTATTTTTTTTGGGGGGGGGGGGTAGATCAGCTTAATATTGCAGATAGATTGTAACTTCCATCAATGTAATTGTCTGCATCACTTCTAATCCCCCATGTTTTTATATACAGTGGGGAGAACAAGTATTTGATACACTGCCAATTTTGCAGGTTTTCCTACTTACAAAGCATGTAGAGGTCTGTAGTACACTTCAACTGTGTGAGACGGAATCTAACCCAAAAATCCAGAAAATCACATTGTATGATTTTTAAGTATTTAATTTGCATTTTATTGCATGACATAAGTATTTGATACATCAGAAAAGCAGAACTTAATATTTGGTACAGAAACCTTTGTTTGCAATTACAGATATCATACGTTTCCTGTAGGTCTTGGCCAGGTTTGCACACACTGCAGCAGGGATTTTGGCCCACTCCTCCATATCCTTCAGGTTTCAGGGCTGTCGCTGGGCAATACGGACTTACAGCTCCCTCCAAAGATGTTCCATTGAGTTCAGGTCTGGAGACTGGCTAGGCCACTCCAGGACCTTGAGATGCTTCTTACGGAGCCACTCCTTAGTTGCCCTGGCTGTGTGTTTCGGGTCGTTGTCATGCTGGAAGACCCAGCCAAAACCCATCTTCAATGCTCTTACTGAGGGAAGGAGGTTGTTGGCCAAGATCTCACGATACATGGCCCCATCCATCCTCCCCTCAATACGGTGCAGTCGTCCTTTGCAGAAAAGCATCCCCAAAGAATGATGTTCCACCTCCATGCTTTACGGTTGGGATGGTGTTCTTGGGGTTGTACTCATCCTTCTTCTTCCTCCAAACACGGCGAGTGGAGTTTAGACCAAAAAGCTATATTTTTGTCTCATCAGACCACATGACCTTCTCCCATTCCTCCTCTGGATCATCCAGATGGTCATTGGCAAACTTCAGACGGGCCTGGACATGCGCTGGCTTGAGCAGGGGGACCTTGCGTGCGCTGCAGGATTTTAATCCATGACGGCGTAGTGTGTTACTAATGGTTTTCTTTTAGACTGTGGTCCCAGCTCTCTTCAGGTCATTGACCAGGTCCTGTCGTGTATTTCTGGGCTGATCCCTCACCTTCCTCATGATCATTGATGCCCCACGAGGTGAGATCTTGCATGGAGCCCCAGACCAAGGGTGATTGACCGTCATCTTGAACTTCTTCCATTTTCTAATAATTGCGCCAACAGTTGTTGCCTTCTCACCAAGCTGCTTGCCTATTGTCCTGTAGCCCATCCCAGCCTTGTGCAGGTCTACAATTTTATCCCTGATGTCCTTACACAGCTCTCTGGTCTTGGCCATTGTGGAGAGGTTGGAGTCTGTTTGATTGAGTGTGTGAACAGGTCTCTTTTATACAGGTAACGAGTTCAAACAGGTGCAGTTAATACAAGTAATGAGTGGAGAACAGGATGGCTTCTTAAAGAAAAACTAACAGGTCTGTGAGAGCCGGAATTCTTACTGGTTGGTAGGTGATCAAATACTTATGTCATGCATTAAAATGCAAATTAATTACTTAAAAATCATACAATGTGATTTTCTGGATTTTTGTTTTAGATTCCGTCTCTCACAGTTGAAGTGTACCTATGCTTTGTAAGTAGGAAAACATGCCTCTACATGCTTTGTAAGTAGGAAAACCTGCAAAATCGGCAGTATATCAAATACTTGTTCTCCCAACTGTGTGTGTATATATATATATATATATATATATATATATATATATACACATACATATATATACACACATACATACATATATATATATATACACACACATACACATACACACATACATACACATGTACATATACATATACACACATACACGCACACATATACATACATACATACATACATACACATACATATCCTTTAAAAATATATATATATTCCCCTTTATTACTTTCCAACCCTGCCACCCTTTCCCCACTTGGAGTAAACTAGTGAACAACAACGCCTAGGCCTCTACTTCCAGCCCATACCTACTATCTACATTTTATGGACACAGTCAATTTTACAATAATTACATTTTGTTTGTTCTTTCTCCTGAACTTCTTCTACTCTCAACCTCTCCGATCATTTTCATGATGTCCATCCGGTTTGCTTCTATATGCCATATCTTTCTAACTGTGCTCCTTCACAAAAGGTCCCAACCTACAACCCATACACTTATTATGGACACAGCGTGCCTACATTATTAGTTATCTTGTTATTGTTTGTTGTTAGTTGTTATTAGTTCCATCCTTCAATTCCATTCAACACCTCCCATCTGTCTTTTAACACCATCCATATAGGATTTCTATTTGCCATATATATTTGAACTGTACTGTGATGTCTTACAAAAGTTCTGAACTTTTCTATTCTCATTGTTTCTACAGATTGTGAATTGAAAATAAACATTTTAGCTAATAGTATTATTATGTTATTGATCGATTGACTATGACTTTTCAGATCACCCAGTAGTGCTATCTGCAGGGTTAGCTCCAGGTAAATATTGCAATCCTTTAGCCATTCCTGGACCTGTGTCCAAAAACAAGCTACAAATGGACAGTACCAAAACAAATCATCTAATGATTCTGTCTCTTCGCAGCAAAATCTGCAGAGCTGGGAAGATTGTATCCCCCATATAAATAACATTCTATTGGTAGCAAGAATTTTATATAATAATTTAAATTGAAAGATTCTAATTTTTGAATCCGGTGTCGTTTTGCATATCAGTTCATAAACACTATGCCATGGGATCGGTACGTCAAAAATCTCTTCCCAACTATTTTGCAATCTATATGGGACGGCTGTCAATCCTTTGGTCCTTAAGTGAAACTGAGCAGAATTCATGGTTCCTTTAATTAATACAAGTCGTCCAGGTCCTGAGGTAGCAAAGCATCCCCAAACCATCACACTACCACCACCATGCTTGACCGTTGGTATAAGGTTCTTACTCTGGAATGCAGTGTTTGGTTTTCGCCAGGAATAATAGGACCCATGTCATCCAAAAAGTTATACTTTTGACTAATCTCTCCATAGAACATTCTTTCAAGAGTCTTGATGATCACCCAGGTCCTTCCAGGTGCCTTTTGGCAAACTTGAGTCAACTTTTTGGACGAGATGGGAGGGAGCTTTGTTGGAAGCTCATCGTCTTAGGCCAGGCTTGGATTGAACGTGTTCAACCATAATAATAACAGGGCCAGCTGTCATGAAAGACAATGTAACACATTTATTAAATGTATCCTCGTGAGAGAACTGAGAGATAGGATTTTATCTCAGGTTTGGTAGATTAGACTAGAATCAAAGTGTTCGGAAATAACTTCTGTTGCCAGATCTTGGTATATAATTAAATTCTTATAACCATATAATCTATCAGTCTTGTAAAAAAAAGAACACGTGCATGGTTTTAGACAGTCAAAACCTAGATATGCATCTTTTATATTAAAGTGGAAATCTTACAACCATAGCAACTGATTGATGAAAAGATTATAAAAGCTATGAGAAGGTATAATTGATTCTGACAGGGAATGGCTTGTAGAGATGGAGGAGTAATCACCTTCTTTTACACCCTGGCTAGCTTGCGCTCGGCTGTTCACTCGCTTGCTCCACAAATCAAATTACTCTCTCCCCTGTGATGATTGGATAAAAAGAAAACATAGTGACACTCTTTTAATTAATCCTTAAGTGTCAATCTAAGTAAGATAATAAAAAAATACCCATCAAAATCCATCAGTTTAAGCTAGAGATATCGGTGCATCTGCTGTTGAAGGTAACCGAGCTACAGCGATGTTTGTCAGACCATGAGACATCCTGAAAATCGGTCTTCTCACAAAAACGTCTGTAGCGTCCGAACGGTTTGGCCTACAAACTATTAGGACCACTCTATGGAACCCATACAAACAAATGGAAGTCTGGATGTAGTTTTGTGTCAACAAAAATAAGGGGTTAAATATGTGTCCAAAAAAACATAAATATTTCCTGAGCTTTCTTATATCTCCTAGATATAAGACAGACACTTCAAAAAAGTATTCCTTTTTGACTGTCTTTTTTGTTGTCGCAATTTATGAACGTGTTATTTAAAGCGTTTCTATGGGTGTCACGTTCGTTTAAGGACGGGTCAGACCAAGGCGCAGCGTGAAATGCATGCATGTTTAATACAACGATAAACACATGAACAAAACAACAAACCAACGTAACGTGAAGTCCTCAGGCTAAACACAAAACAAGCCTACACACGGAACAAGATCCCACAACTAATGATTGCCAATAGGCTGCCTAAGTATGATCCCCAATCAGAGACAACGAGCGACAGCTGTCTCTGATTGGGAATCACACCCGGCCAAACATAGAAATACAACACCTAGAAAGTCAACATAGAAATAACCACATAGATCTCCACACCCTGACTCAACATACAAGAGTCCCATAAGTCAGGGTGTGACAGTACCCCCCCCCCCAAAGGTGCGGACTCCGACCGCACAAACCTGACATAACAGGGTAGGGTCCGGGTGGGCATCCGGCTCCGGATCCGGCTCCGGATCCGGCTCCGGGCGTGACGACCACATTCTCTCAGCCTCCCCGTTGCGCCCCTGGTCTGGTCTGGACCTCGGCGCGCTGCTTCCCCTCTCCTTCCTCCCACGATGCACTAAGCCCTGTCTGGGCCCTGGTGTGGGAGACCCCGAACCTGGAGAGGGGATGATGTCTGGGTCTGGACTGGAGCCGCTGACCGGAGCTGGACTGGGCACCGGTGGAGCAGACTACTCTGGCTCCGGAGTGGAGCTGCTGACCGGAGCTGGACTAGACCCCGGTGGAACGGACTGCTCTGGCTCCGGAATGGAGCCGCTGACCGGAGCTGGACTAGGCACCGGTGGAGCGGACTGCTCTAGCTCCGGAGTGGAGCAGCTGACCGGAGCTGGAATTGGCACCGGTGGAGCGGACTGCTCTGGCTCCGGAGTGGCGCTGCTGACCGGAGCTGGACTGAACCCCGGTGGAGCGTACCGCTCTGGTTCCGGAGTGGATCCGCTGACCGGAGCTGGATCAGGCACCGGTGGAGCGGACTGCTCTGGCTCCGGAGTGGAGCAGCTGTCCGGCACCGGTGGAACGGGCACGGGCCGTGCCGGACTGGACACACGCACCACTGGTCTGGTGCGAGGAGCAGGCACGGGCCGGACCGGACTAGGAACACGCACCACTGGCTTGGTGCGAGGAGCAGGTACGGGTCGTACCGGGCTGGCGACACACACCACTGGCTTGGTGCGAGGAGCAGGAACGGGCCGGGCCGGACTGGGAGCACGTACCACTGGTCTGGTGCGAGGAGCAGGCACGGGCCGGACCGGACTAGGAACACGCACCACTGGCTTGGTGCGAGGAGCAGGTACGGGTCGTACCGGGCTGGCGACACGCACCACTGGCTTGGTGCGAGGAGCAGGAACGGGCCGGGCCGGACTGGGAGCACGTACCACTGGTTTGGTGCGAGAAGCAGGTATGGGCCGTACAGGACTGGTAAGGTGCACTGGTGACACAGTGCGTAGAACCGGAGCAGGATATACTGGACCTTGGAGGCGCACTGGAGACCAGGATCGTTGAGCCGGCACAACCCATCCTGGCTGGCTGCACACTTTCGCACGACACGTGCGGGGCGCTGGCACAGAACGCACTGGGCTATGCATGCGCACTGGCGATACAGTGCGTATCTCCGCATACTTGGGTTCCTCTATTAACCCACGCTCCTTATGTTGCCTAACCAGCTCCTCTCTCCGTGCATCTACTTCCTCCTTCTCCCTACGAGCCTCCTGCAGTGCCTCCTCTTGAATGGAGCTCTCCTGCTCCATTCTTGCTATCAGCCCCCGTAATGTGGTGGCCTCCTCTCTTACCCTGCAGATCCGATCCTTCTCTCTCTCTCGGTACTCCTCCTCCAGTGAGGACCCCTCCGGGAGCCCCCACGAGCCAGGGAACAGAAACTCATCGTCGTCATCATCCTCCGACTCCTCAGTACAAAACTGTTCCCACTCTTCTTCCCATGGTCGTAGGGACTCAGCCTGGAAACCCACCGGGTGCAGTGGTCGGGGCTCTTCTCTCTCGCTCCCCGACCACTCCTTTAGCCCCCCCAAAATGTTTTCTTGGGGCTGCCTCTCGAGCTTCCTCCTCGGCCGGCGCCTTCTGTGTTGCCGTTGCTCCTCTCCTGCCTGGGCTTCCTTCTTCGCCCAGGGTCCTTTCCCCGCAAATATCTCCTCCCAAGACCTGTGTCCAGGGTGTTTGCTCCTGGGCATGCTGCTTGGTCCGTGTTTGGTGGGATCTTCTGTCACGTTCGTTTAAGGACAGGTCAGACCAAGGCGCAGCGTGAAATGCATACATGTTTAATACAACGATAAACACACGAACAAAACAACAAACCAACGTAACGTGAAGTCCTCAGGCTAAACACAAAACAAGCCTACACACGGAACAAGATCCCACAACTAATGATTGCCAATAGGCTGCCTAAGTATGATCCCCAATCAGAGACAACGAGCGACAGCTGTCTCTGATTGGGAATCACACCCGGCCAAACATAGAAATACAACACCTAGAAAGTCAACATAGAAATAACCACATAGATCTCCACACCCTGACTCAACATACAAGAGTCACATAAGTCAGGGTGTGACAATGGGCTATAGTAGTAAAGGCCAAATTCAACATTTTATCAAATAATTTTTCAATATATTATTTTGATACCTAAAGGGATCCTAAAATCAAAATCAAATAGCAAATTATCGATGTTATGACCATCTTAAAACAATTCCATATGTTATCTTTGTACACCCCCCCCAGTAGTCAGATATGACATGAATTACCACCATAGTGTAATTAATACTCAGGGAGTAAAATGTGTAGATTCACGCGCAGAGCGCAGCAGGTGTTTATTACACCTTCGCAGAAGGCAGGAATTGAGGTCACAGGCAGGCAATGGTCATACACAGGTAGGCAAACAGGCAGGTGAAACAAAACTAGGACTGAAGGCTAAAACTGGTTCTCACAAACGAGCTAGGAAAAGGCTTAGGAGAGTCAAAACTAACAATACCTCACAAGGCACAAACAGAAAGAACTGAACTAAATAAGGAGCTGATGAGACCAGATGAGTAACCAACACAGGTGAAATCAATGAACAAAAATGAAAGACAGGGCTACATTCAAGAACACAAAGAAACAGGGCTAAGTTCAAGAACACAAGGTGAACTAAGAAAATAAATACAGAACCTTACACATAGCTGGATCCTTCCTTCTTTTTTGCACTACACAATACACTTTTATGAGAACAGTCAGCCCTCGAATGCTAGCTACCTAACGTTAGCAAGCAAACAAACTCACTAGCTAACGTGAGCTAGCAGGAATTTTAGCTGGCCAGGTCGTATTGAAAGCGAGCTAGCTAGCTACATCATATCAAACCTGTCGTCTGGTTTGCTTGGTTAGCTAGCTAGCTAATAGCCAATGCCATGGCAAGCAAGGTAGGAATTAAGCTAGCTAGCTAGACTGTTATGCTAGCGATGACGCTAACCATTTAGCTAGCTAGCTAACCTCAGCAAGCTAAATGCATGGCTCTGAGTCTGGCTGGCACTGGCCGGAATATGGGGTAACGTTAGTTACAGCATGGTGAGGGTGAATTCAATTCTTCAACATCTTGCTAGCTAAACTGAGCCAGGGTGTTGACAGGGCTCACGGGAGGCATTTCCTGTTCCATGTAGAACCCTGTTGGTTCCTGCTGCTTGACAAGGTCCCTGTGCTCAAGCCATGGGAACTCAGGCCGGTGTCCCAAATGGCACCCTATTCCCTGTATAAAGCCATAGGGCTCTGGTCAAAAGTAGTGCACAATAAAAGGAATAGAGTGCCATTTCGGACGCAACCCAGCTGTGACAGGGACAACAGTGGCCATGTTGGACAGGATGTGTTCCATAAAAGGTTACAGAATATCAACTCCAGTCCAAGTGGATTCTGGCAGTTCCCTTGTTGTATGTTGTTTTAAATTATTTCTAGGGCTTTAACAGTGAGATAGAATTACAGAAGTGGTTTCAGTGAGTTGGCATGTGGGATTTGATGAAACTGATGTTGAGAGGCTCGTTGCATGAAGTTCAAGCGCCTTTTAACTATTCCGTGCAGAGGCAGTGAGCTTCCCATGGACTGACAATGGGAAAAATAGGACAAGTATACAAAGTGGTGACAACTAACCACAGAAACAAACTGATTGGAAGAGATGGGAATTCAGTTAAGACTTTTAATGAGACGTTTCAGTCAACCACAGAAACAAACTGATTGGACACAGATTTCGCCAGTTGGAATGAAATTGGATTAGAAAAAATGTGCAATGTCATAAAATGATCACATTTGAATCCCATTCATTTCTGCTTATATTGCCTGTGGGAAGATTATATGGAGAATGGAGCCTTTCCCCGATAATGAGGCTATAGTCTGTACTCTTGTGGGAACTTATCATATCCAAATCCATGTGAACCTACTCACTGGACACAGACGTCATTCCAACGTCTAGTTCTGATTTACATTTGGTTGAGTTGTCAACTAATGTGAATTCAACGTCAACAAAAAAATATAGATAATATATATATATATGTCACTGGATTTAGGTAAAACAATAAATAAAATAAAAATACATTCCCTTACGTTGATGAGTTTTTTCAAATCCAATCAGTTTTCCACATTGATTCAACGTCATCACATAGTTTTTTTTTTTTTTATGATGTGGAAACAAAATTGATTCAACCAGTTTTTGCCCAGTGGGTATACTATTCCACTACTTAAATAATACAATTATTTCAGTTGTTGTAAAGCAACAATATTTTTGGAAAAGCCCTCTATATTCACAGATCCTAGTCTAAGCCTAACACTAACACACAGATCTCTGGTAATGCTGTTATAAAAAACATTTACATTACATTTTAGTCATTTAGCAGACGCTCTTATCCAGAGCGACTTACAGGAGCAATTAGGGTTAAGTGCCTTGCTCAAGGGCACATTTACGTCATTTAGCAGACGCTCTTATCCAGAGCGACTCACAAATTGGTGCATTCACCCTATAGCCAGTGGGATAACCACTTTACAAATTTTTTTTTGGGGGGGGGGGGGGGGGGTAGAAGGATTACTTTATCCTATCCCAGGTATTCCTTAAAGAGGTGGGGTTTCAAATGTCTCCGGAAGGTGTGAGTGACTCCGCTGTCCTGGCGTCGTGAGGGAGCTTGTTCCACCATTGGGGTGCCAGAGCAGCGAACAGTTTTGACTGGGCTGAGCGGGAACTATGCTTCCGCAGAGGAAGGGGAGCCAGCAGGCCAGAGGTGGATGAACGCAATGCCCTCGTTTGGGTGTAGGGACTGATCAGAGCCCGAAGGTACAGAGGTGCCGTTCCCCTCACTGCTCCATAGGCAAGCACCATGGTCTTGTAACGGATGCGAGCTTCAACTGGAAGCCAGTGGAGTGTGCGGAGGAGGGGGGTGACGTGAGAGAACTTGGGAAGGTTGAACACCAGACGGGCTGCGGCATTCTGGATGAGTTGTAGGGGTTTAATGGCACAGGCAGGGAGGCCAGCCAACAGCAAGTTGCAGTAATCCAGACGGGAGATGACAAGTGCCTGGATTAGGACCTGTGCCGCTTCCTGTGTAAGGCAGGGTCGTACTCTCCGAATGTTGTAGAGCATGAACCTGCAGGAGCGGGTCACCGCCTTGATGTTAGCGGAGAACGACAGGGTGTTGTCCAGGGTCACGCCAAGGCTCTTCGCACTCTGGGAGGAGGACACAACGGAGTTGTCAACCGTGATGGCGAGATCATGGAACGGGCAGTCCTTCCCCGGGAGGAAGAGCAGCTCCGTCTTGCCAGGGTTCAGCTTGAGGTGGTGATCCGTCATCCATACTGATATGTCTGCCAGACATGCAGAGATGCGATTCGCCACCTGGTTATCAGAAGGGGGAAAGGAGAAGATTAGTTGTGTATCGTCAGCGTAGCAATGATAGGAGAGGCCATGTGAGGATATGACAGAGCCAAGTGACTTGGTGTATAGGGAGAAAAGGAGAGGGCCTAGAACTGAGCCCTGGGGGACACCAGTGGTGAGAGCACGTGGTGCGGAGACAGCTTCTCGCCACGCCACTTGGTAGGAGCGACCGGTCAGGTAGGACGCAATCCAGGAGTGAGCCGCGCCGGAGATGCCCAGCTCGGAGAGGGTGGAGAGGAGGATCTGATGGTTCACAGTATCAAAGGCAGCAGACAGGTCTAGAAGGACAAGAGCAGAGGAGAGAGAGTTAGCTTTAGCAGTGCGGAGAGCCTCCGTGACACAGAGAAGAGCAGTCTCAGTTGAATGACCAGTCCTGAAACCTGACTGGTTTGGATCAAGAAGGTCATTCTGAGAGAGATAGCAAGCGAGTTGGCTAAAGACGGCACGCTCAATAGTTTTGGAAAGAAAAGAAAGAAGGGATACTGGTCTGTAGTTGTTGACATCAGTGGGATCGAGTGTTGGTTTTTTGAGAAGGGGAGCAACTCTCTTGAAGACGGAAGGGACATGGCCAGCGGTCAAGGATGAGTTGATCAGCGAGGTGAGGTAGGGGAGAAGGTCACCGGAGATGGTCTGGAGAAGAGAGGAGGGGATGGGGTCAAGCGGGCAGGTTGTTGGGCGGCCTGCAGTCACAAGTCGCAGGATTTTATCTGGAGAGAGAGGGGAGAAAGAAGTCAAAGCATAGGGTAGGGCAGTGTGAGTAGGACCAGCAGTGCCATTAGACTTAACAAACGAGGATCGGATGTCGTCAACCTTCTTTTCAAAGTGGTTGACGAAGTCATCCACAGAGAGAGAGGGGGGGGGGAGGGTGGGGGGGGGGATTCAGCAGGGAGGAAAATGTGGCAAAGAGCTTCCTAGGGTTAGAGGCAGATGCTTGGAATTTAGAGTGGTAGAAAGTGGCCTTAGCAGCAGAAACAGATGAAGAAAATGTAGAGAGGAGGGAGTGAAAAGATGCCAGGTCGGCAGGGAGTTTAGTTTTCTTCCATTTCCGCTCCGCTGCCCGGAGCTCTGTTCTGTGAGCTCGCAATGAGTCATCAAGCCACGGAGCTGGAGGGGAGGACCGAGCCGGCCGGGAGGATAGGGGACACAGAGAGTCAAAGGATGCAGAAAGGGAGGAGAGGAGGGTTGAGGAGGCAGAATCAGGAGATTGGAGGGAGAAGGATTGAGCAGAGGGAAGAGATGATAGGATGGAAGAGGAGAGAGTAGTGGGAGAGAGAGAGCGAAGGTTGCGGCGGCGCATTACCATCTGTGTAGGGGCAGAGTGAGTAGTGTTGGAGGAGAGCGAGAGAGAAAAGGAAACAAAGTAGTGGTCGGAGACATGGAGGGGAGTTGCAGTGAGATTAGTAGAAGAGCAGCATCTAGTAAAGATGAGGTCAAGCGTATTGCCTGCCTTGTGAGTAGGGGGGGACGGTGAGAGGGTGAGGTCAAAAGAGGAGAGGAGTGGAAAGAAGGAGGCAGAGAGAAATGAGTCAAATGTGGACATAGGGAGGTTGAAATCCCCCAAAACTGTGAGGGGTGAGCCATCCTCAGGAAAGGAACTTATCAAGGCGTCAAGCTCATTGATGAACTCTCCAAGGGAACCTGGAGGGCGATAGATGACAAGGATATTAAGCTTAAATGGGCTAGTGACTGTGACAGCATGGAATTCAAATGAGGAGATAGACAGGTGGGTTAGGGGAAAAATTGAGAATGTCCACTTGGGAGAGATGAGGATTCCTGTGCCACCACCCCTCTGACCAGATGCTCTCGGGGTATGCGAGAACACATGGTCAGACGAGGAGAGAGCAGTAGGAGTAGCAGTGTTTTCAGTGGTAATCCATGTTTCCGTCAGCGCCAGGAAGTCGAGGGACTGGAGGTTAGCATAGGCTGGGATGAAGTCAGCTTTGTTGGCAGCAGAACGGCAGTTCCAGAGGCTGCCTGAGACCTGGAACTCCAGGTGTGGGGTGCGTGCAGGGACCACCAGGTTAGAGAGGCAGCAGCCACGCGGTGTGAGGCGTTTGTGTAGCCTGTGCAGAGAGGAGAGAACAGGGATAGGCAGAGGCATAGTTGACAGGCTGTAGCAAATGGCTACAATAATGCAGAGGAGATCGGAATGAAATGAACTAAACATCTGGGAGAGGAGAGAGCAGGGCCTCCCTCACCAAAACTTCCACCTCAGAAACTATAATTGTTTCACTGAACCACCCGAACAAAAACTCTCCCAACTTCCACCTTTAGAAATCAGAATTGTTGTGAACCACAGCGGTTCAATGTTTAAAGGAATAGACTCAACCCACTTTATTCAGCTAGCTAACTATGACACCATAGCTAACTAGCATGCTAGCATCCAATAACACACAGTTTAGCACCAACACTTGGTCACAACAAACCACCAATAGTGTGTTAACACACTAAGCAGATAATTAGTGTCCGTGTCTAGTTCCTTTCATAACGCAGCAATAATTAAACGTTGGCTAGCTAGCACAAATATATTGTATTTAGCTGCCACAGTACAGCACACAATGGCTACTGTGTTGACTCTGTTCGAAAAACGGCTAGCTAGCTAGCTTCGAGCTACACCCGGCACCGCCGAAAACAATGCCAACCTACAGTAACTACCCACAACAGCCCACGATGCCTAACTATGACACCATAGCTAACTAGCATGCTAGCGTCCAATAACACACAGTTTAGCACCAATACTTGGTTACAACAAACTACCAATAGTGTGTTAACACACTAAACAGATCATTCGTGTCCGTGTCTAGTTCCTTTCATAACGCAGCAATAATTAAACGTTGGCTAGCTAGCACAAGTATATTGTATTTAGCTACTACAGTACAGTTAGCTGGTCGTGTTGGCTAGCTAGCAATGGCTACTGTGTTGACATTGTTTGAAGAACGGCTAGCTAGCTAGCTTCGTGCTACACCCGGCACCGCCGAAAAACAATGCTAACCTACAGTAACTACCCACAACAGCCCACGATGCCTAACTATGACGCCATAGCTAACTAGCATGCTAGCATCCAATAACACACAGTTTAGCACCAATACTTGGTTACAACAAACTACCAATAGTGTGTTAACACACTAAACAGATAATTCGTGTCCGTGTCTAGTTCCTTTCATAACGCAGCAAAAATTAAATGTTGGCTAGCTAGCACATTAACATTGGAAACAACTCTCCACCGTTGCTAAACGTTACCAGTAGCTACCCGCTAGCTAGCTAGCCTCGTGCTTCGCCGGGCTCCGCCGTAAACAATACTTACCTACAATAATTACCTACGGAAACCTACAATAACTACCTAAATAACTACCTACATAAACTACCTACAATACCTAACTACAACTACCTACCTACGATCTAAATACATGGTTTAAGCTTTACTCAACACCATATAAGAAGCCAAGCTTACCTCCTGCTAGAGAAAACACAACCTCTCCCGACCACAGCTCGATCAAAAAAAATAAAAAATAAAAATAAAAATAAAAGGGGGTATGTCAAGACTCTGTTTGATTTCTCAGCTGTTTAATACCACTCTCCTATGGGTCACAGTAAATGTAACAGGTTTCAGTAGAATAAAAAATTAGAGCTTTTAGCAGTCCTTTAGAAGGTTACATATACAGTTGAAGTCGGAAGTTTACATACACTTAGGTTGGAGTCATTAAAACTCGTTTTTCAACCACTCCACAAATTTCTCGTTAACAAACTACAGTTTTGGCAAGTCTGTTAGGACATCTACTTTGTGCATGACACAAGTAATTTTTCCAACAATTGTTTACAGACAGATTATGTCACTTATAATTCACTGTATCACAATTCCAGTGGGTCAGAAGGTTACATACACTAAGTTCACTGTGCCTTTAAACAGCTTGGAAAATTCCAGAAAATGATGTCATGGCTTTAGAAGCTTCTGATAGGCTAATTGACATCATTTGAGTCAATTGGAGGTATACCTGTGGATGTATTTCAAGGCCTACCTTCAAACTCAGTGCCTCTTTGCTTGACATAATGGGAAAATCAAAAGAAACCAGCCAAGACCTCAGAAAAAAAATTGTAGACCTCCACAAGTCTGGTTCGTCCTTGGGAGCAATTTCCAAACGCCTGAAGGTACCATGTTCATCTGTACAAACAATATTACGCAAGTATAAACACCATGGGACCACGCAGCCGTCATACCACTCAGGAAGGAGACGCGTTCTGTCTCCTAGAGATGAACGTACTTTTGTGCGAAAAGTGCAAATCAATCCCAGAACAACAGCAAAGGACCTTGTGAAGATGCTGGAGGAAACAGGTACAAAAGTATCTATATCCACAGCAAAACGAGTCCTATATCGACGTAACCTGAAAGGCCGCTCAGCAAGGAAGAAGGCACTGCTCCAAAACCGGCATAAAAAAGCCAGACTACGGTTTACAACTGCACATGGGGACAAAGATCGTACTTTTTTGAGAAATGTCCTCTGGTCTGATGAAACAAAAATAGAACTGTTTGGCCATAATGACCATCGTTATGTTTGGAGGAAAAAGGGGGTAGCTTGCAAGCCGAAGAACACCATCCCAACTGTGAAGCACGGGAGTGACAGCATCATGCTGTGGGGGTGCTTTGCTGCAGGAGGGACTGGTGCACTTCACAAAATAGATGGCATCATGAGGAAGGAAAATTATGTGGATATATTGAAGCAACATCTCAAGACATCAGTCAGGAAGTTAAAGCTTGGTTGCAAATGGGTCTTGCAAATGGACAATGAACCCAAGTTGTGGTAAAATGGCTTAAGGACAACAAAGTCAAGGTATTGGAGTGGCCATCACAAAGCCCTGACCTCAATCCTATAGAAAATGTGTGGGCAGAACTGAAAAAGCGTGTGCGATCAAGGAGGCCTACAAACCTGACTCAGTTACACCAGCTCTGTCAGGAGGAATGGGCCAAAATTCACCCAAATTATTGTGGAAAGCTTGTTGAAGGCTACCCAAAACTTTGACCCAAGTTAAACAATTTAAAGGCAATGCTACCAAACACTAATTGAGTGTATGTAAACTTCTGACCCACTGGGAATGTGATGAAAGAAAGAAAAGCTGAAATAAATAATTCTCTCTACTATTATTCTGACATTTCACATTCTTAAAATAAAGTGGTGATCCTAACTGACCTAAGACAGGGAATTTTTCTAGGATTAAATGTCAGGAATTGTGAAAAACTGAGTTTAAATGTATTTGGCTAAGGTGTATGTAAACTTCTGATTTCAACTGTACATTTACGTCATTTAGCAGACACTCCTATCCAGAGCGACTTACAGTAAAGTGAGTGCATACATTTTTTGTACATTTTTCGTACTGGAACCCACAACCCTGGCGTTGCAAGCGAAACACTTTACCATCTGAGCCACACGGGACCCCAGGAGCCCAGGTTGAGTAATGGTCTCTTTCCTACACCTACTGAAGACATAAAGCTTTTCAACACCTTAAGGGAACAGAGGTGATCTTGAGTTATCACTGGATAGATAGATAGATAGATAGAGAGAGAGAGAGAGAGAGAGAGAGAGAGAGAGAGAGAGAGAGAGAGAGAGCATCACTGAATGTCCCTTTGCTGTTTGAATGAGATTTTATTCAGGGTTCTTAACATTCAGATGAGCACCTCTCTCTCATACATCTGAAGTGATGACATACTCTTCAGTATTTTACTTTATTTTATTTATTTCACCTTTATTTAACCAGGTAAGCCAGTTGAGAACAAGTTCTCATTTACAACTGCGACCCGGCCAAGATAAAGCAAAGCAGTGCGATAAAAACAACAACACAGAGTTACATATGGGGTAAAAAAAACATAAGGTCATAAAATACAACAGAAAATATATATACAGTGTGTGCAAATGTAGCAAGTTATGGAGGTAAGGCAATAAATAGGCTATAGTGCAAAATAATTACAATTAGTATTAACACTGGAATGCTAGATGTGCAAGAGATTATGTGCAAATAGAGATACTGGGGTGCAAAAGAGCAAAATAAATAACAATATAGGGATGAGGTAGTTGGGTGGGCTAATTTCAGATGGGCTGTGTACATGTGCAGTGATCGGTAAGGTGCTCTGACAACTGATGCTTAAAGTTAGTGAGGGAGATAAGAGTCTCCAGCTTCAGAGATTTTTGCAATTCGTTCCAGTCATTGGCAGCAGAGAACTGGAAGGAATGGCGGCCAAAGGAGGTGTTGGCTTTGGGAATGACCAGTGAGATATACCTGCTGGAGCGCAGACTACGGGTGGGTGCTGCTATTGTGACCAATGAGCTAAGATAAGGCGGGGATTTGCCTAGCAGTGATTTATAGATGGCCTGGAGCCAGTGGGTTTGACGACGAACATGTAGTGAGGACCAGCCAACAAGAGCGTACAGGTCACAGTGGTGGGTAGTGTATGGGGCTTTGGAGACAAAACGGATGGCACTGTGATAGACTACATCCAATTTGCTGAGTAGAGTGTTGGAGGCTATTTTGTAAATGACATCGCCGAAGTCAAGGATCGGTAGGATAGTCAGTTTTACGAGGGTATGTTTGGCAGCATGAGTGAAGGAGGCTTTGTTGCGAAATAGGAAGCCGATTCTAGATTTAACTTTGGATTGGAGATTCTTAATGTGAGTCTGGAAGGAGAATTTACAGTCTAACCAGACACCTAGGTATTTGTAGTTGTCCACATACTCTAGGTCAGACCCGTCGAGAGTGGTGATTCTAGTCGGGTGGGCGGGTGCCAGCAGCGTTCGATTGAAGAGCATGCATTTAGTTTTACTAGTGTTTAAGAGCAGTTGGAGGCTACTGAAGGAGTGTTGTATGGCATTGAAGCTCGTTTGGAGGTTTGTTAACACAGTGTCCAATGAAGGGCCAGATGTATACAAAATGGTGTTGTCTGCATAGAGGTGGATCTGAGAGTCACCAGCAGCAAGAGCGACATCATATAGAGTCGGCCCGAGAATTGAACCCTATGGCACCCCCATAGAGACTGCCAGAGGTCCAGACAACAGGCCCTCCCATTTGACACATTGAACTCTATCTGAGAAGTAGTTGGTGAACCAGGCGAGGCAGTCATTTGAGAAACCAAGGCTATTTAGTCTGCCAATAAGAATGCGGTGGTTGACAGAGTCAACCACCACATTTTTTGAATGGGGCATGTTTATTTAAGATTGAGAGGAAATTACTTTTAAAGAACAACCAGGCATCCTCTACTGACGGAATGAGATCTATATCCATCCAGGATACCTGGGCGAGGTCAATTAGGAAGGCCTGCTCGCTAAAGTGTTTTAGGGAGCGTTTGACAGTGATGAGGGGTGGTCGTTTGACCGCGGACCCGTTACGGACGCAGGCAATAAGGCAGTGATCGCTGAGATCCTGGTTGAAGACAGCGGAGGTGTATTTAGAGGGTAAGTTAGTCAGGATGATATCTATGAGGGTACCCATGTTTACGGATTTAGGGTTGTACCTGGTAGGTTCGTTGATAATTTGTGTGAGATTGAGGGCATCTAGTTTGGATTGTAGGATGGCCGGGGTGTTAAGCATATCCCAATTTAGGTCACCAAGCAGTACGAACTCTGAAGATAAATTCACATATGGTATCCAGGGCACAGCTGGGGGCTGAGGGGGGTCTGTAGCAAGCGGCAACAGTGAGAGACTTATTTCTGGAAAGGTGGATTTTTAGAAGTAGAAGCTCAAACTGTTTGGGCACAGACCTGGATAGTATGATAGAGCTCTGCAGGCTATCTCTACAGTAGATTGCAACTCCACCCCCTTTGGCAGTTCTATCTAGACGGAAAATGTTATAGTTGGGGATGGACATTTCAGAATTTTTGGTGGCCTTCCTAAGCCAGGATTCAGACACTGCTAGAACATCAGGGTTGGCGGAGTGTGCTAACGCAGTGAATAACTCAAACTTAGGAAGTAGACTTCTGATATTTACGTGCAAGAAACCAAGACTTTTGCGATTACAGAAGTCAGCAAATGATAGCGCCTGGGGAGTAGGAGTGATACTGAGGGCTGCAGGGGTTAGCCTCTACATCACCAGAGGAACAGAGGAGGACTAGAATAAGGATACGGCTAAAGGCTTTAAGAACTGGTCTTCTAGTGCGTTGGGTACATAGAATAAAGGGGGCAGATTTCCGGGCGTTGTAGAAAAGATTCAGGGCATTATGTACAGACAAGGATATGGAAGGATATGAGTAAAGTGGAGGTAAACCTAAGCGTTGGGTAACAATGAAAGAGATAGCATCACTGGAGGCACCAATTGAGTCGGTCTCCGCGTGTATGGGGGGTGGGACAACGGAGAGATCTAAGGCAGGTTTAGCTGGGCTGGGGGATCTACAGTGAAATAGTACAATTAGAAATAACCGAAACAACAATAAGCTAACCATATTGACAAGGGAGAGAGGCATAAACAATCAAGGTGTAATTTGAGAGAGCTAAGACAACAGCTGGTAATGACGACACAGTTTGGGCTGAGGCTAAACATAAACAGGATGCAGTACCGTAAAAAAGGAACAGTCCAGCAGACATCAGCTGTATTGTTGAGTTATCATAATGTCCGGTGAACAGCAATAGGATAGTTCGGAGGTAGTTCGGGGGCTGCTAAAGCACTAGCGAGCAAGAGGGCACGGCTAGCTTGTGCTAGCAGGCCGGGGCTAGCAGATGGAATCTTCGTGGTCAACGTCGTAACGGGAAAGTTGTTGTAAAAATCTACCTCATCAGACGATTTCGTCGGCAGACCAGTCGTGTAGGATCGGCTGGGCGCCGTGTCAACACTAGGTGGTCCCGTCCGGTTAACAGAGAGGTAGATAGCCAGGAGATGGGAGATGGGAGATGGGCCTAGCTCAGGATGATTAGCCAGACCTCAACGTCCATTTTGTTGCAGCTAGCTGGTAGCGATGAATCCGGAGTTAAAGGTCCAGTGATTCAGTGATTCCGGCAGAAAAACTGATATGTTCTGGGTTGATAACGCGCTGTGCAGACAGTGCAGACTGGCCGAATAATAGTCCAGACTAGAGCTGGCTGGTAGGTGGTGCAGGCCACGGACAATGGTGAAAAACCGCTAACGGTAGCTGATAGCAAGTAGCTAGTTAGCTGGCTACTCCCGTCCGGTAGACCTAGAGGTAGATAGCCGGGATATGAGCCTGGCTCTAGGCTAGCTCGAGGCTAACTGGTGCTTGCATCGGGGGCAGTGGTGATTAGCCAAACAGCAAAACCCATTCGGTTGCGGCTAGCTAGTTGCGATCCGGTGATTAATGTCCAGTGATTAAATTATTCCGGCAGAGAATCCAATGTTCTGGGTGAAATAGCAACTGTGGCTAATAGCAAGTAGCTAGTTAGCTGGCTAGCTAGTTTCAACTGGAGATTCTAGATAAAAGGTAAGTCAATAATAGAATCCGTTCCACATTGAGTGAGGCGGGTTGCAGGAAAGTATATTTTGTAGAAGGATGAAAAGTCTGATAGGAAAATATGTACGAAAAATACAAAAAAACAGGGTATTTACAGGCTATTTACAGACACACGACAAAAACAGGACTGCACTACTACGCCATCTTGGATTCTACACTCGTCAGAGCTCTGGCTCTGCGCTTCACAGTGCTATATGGGTTTTTACTGACAGACGTTCTGAACATGAGCACCACGCGTGACAAGAAGTTGCCCCAATCCCTCCCGGTAATTGGGCAATTTTCTTGGGTCTGAGTGAGGTAAATGCTGTAAATTAGGATGACTCGATGTATTTTGAAAGATGAGATGTTGAGTATTATAATAAATACTGCTTTAATGTCATACAAGTAAGCACTTCACATTTCCAAATCATAAAAATCATGTCATATACAGTGTCAACTTTTATGATCACTATGTTTGAAGTACAGTTACAAGATGACATGGTGTCATACCCTGGGTTGTTTTGAACAGAATGAGCCTATGTTTATTTATTGTGAAGAATATTCGCCAGGGCATACGCCTGAATGCAGTCATGACTCTATTCTATGAGCACCAAAATTACAAATTGTTTCTTTGAATTGCCTTGTGAATGCCTAACACTGTAAGATCGAATTTTATACTGTAATTTAGATAGTCTTGTTGGCAATAGAACAAGCTTTCAAATCATGCCCACCTGACACAGATTATGATTTATAATGGACCGCTTTTGGATTGCGTAAACAGCAACAGTAATTGTGTGGTGGCTGGGACGCAGCATTGTGTTCCATATTTAACAACTACAAGTATGCTTGTTCTAGTTCCTCAATGGCACAGCTAGGAAACCTAAAAGAGGTACCTTATAGTTGAAGTGATATATGATAGCTAAATTTACATAGTCTAAAGGCTGCAAGCTACACAGACATTGTCTGACTGGATTCATCAGCTTTGATTCATTGCCACCAAACATCCCCACAAGTTCTGTCTCTGACAAAGTCCAGATAACAAATTAGATGACACCTTACATCTTAAGCAGGGCTCTCATTCACTCGATTAATGAGCAACAACATAAAGTCTCCAAGATTTATATGCTGCCATTTGTTTTAGAACAAAGGATAGACAATGTTTGTTTCAACAGTATCTCTGTGATTATATTGACCCTACAATTCCTAGTCTCTCTCTCTCTCTCTCTCTCTCTCTCTCTCTCTCTCTCTCTCTCTCTATACCTGGATGTGGCCCACATCTGCGCCTTTCGGACTAAAACATATGTAATCTGGAAAACAAAACTTATGTTGCCAAAAGTGCTAAACCTGTTGATACATCACTGTGGCTCTATGGAAAGACTCCTCCAATGATTACCATTGTGTTACAGACCAGCGAAGAGCTGTTAGAAACCTGTCTCAGGATGGAACAAGAGCCATTACCCAAATCCTATTTATTATCCCAGCAGCCGGCCAAGCACACAATAACTCAGTCATTACAAACAACTTGGAAATGGGTGAAGAAGAAGAAAGCATCTGTGAGACACATTATGAGAGGAAATTAATGAGGACGGATGGTTGACGGTTAACTCAAGCTGCCTGATTCTTGAAACCAGAAGAAGAGTGTAATTTAGGGATTTATGGGGTCATGGATTGTTAGGCTGCATGGAGAAGGATCAAACGTTTGGAGTTTAATGCCTGGGATTTCTTATCCATTATAGGCCTACCTCTGTATGTACCAAAGGACTGAAGGGGATTTGAGGGGCAACAGGGCTTTGGCAGTTCAATGAGGTACTAAGAGAGGACAGGGCTGTAGTGAAACAGGTTGAGAGCTTCAAGTTCCTTGGTGTCCACATCACCAACAAACTATCATGGTCCAAACACACCAAGACAGTCATGAAGAGGGCACGACAAAGCCTATTCCCCCTCAGGAGACGGAAAAGATTTGGCATGGGTCCTCAGATCCTCAAAAAGTTATACAGCTGCACCATCGAGAGCATCCTGACTGGTTGCATCACCGCCTGGTATGGCAACTGCTCGGCCTCCGACCGCAAGGCACTACAGAGGGTAGTGCGTACGGCCCAGTACATCACTGGGGCCAAGCTTCCTGCCATCCAGGACCTCTATACCAGGCGGTGTCAGAGGAAGGCCCTCAAAATTGTCAAAGACTCCAGCCACCCTAGTCATAGACTGTTCTCTCTGCTACCGCATGGCAAGTGGTACCATAGCGCCAAGTCTAGGTCCAAAAGGCTTCTCAACAGCTTCTACCCCCAAGCCATAAGACTCCTGAACAGCTAATCATGGCTACCCGGACTATTTGCACTGCCCCCCCCCCCCCCCCCCCCCCCCATCCCCCTCTTTTACGCTGCTGCTACTCTGTTTATTATTTATGCATAGTCAATTTAACTCTACCCACATGTACGTATTACCTCAATTACCTCGACCCCCGCACATTGACTCTGCACCGGTACCCCCCTGTATATAGCCTCCCTACTGTTATTTTACTGCTGCTCTTTAGTTATTTGCTTTTATTCTTTAAAAATAATAAATAAAATACAAAATAGTTTTTTTTTTAAATGCGTTGTTGGTTAAGGGCTTGTAAGTAAGCATTTCACTGTAATGTCTACACCTGTTGTATTCGGTGCATGTGGCAAATACATTTTGATCTGATTTGATTTATAGTACAGACTAGTCCTGGTCAGGTCACCCCTGTCCCTCCCACTAACTTGTACAGGCAGATCTGTTCTCTCTTTCTCAGTTGTTTTTGTTCTTCTCTTTATGCAGTCTTCCCCACTCTAATAATCAACTGCCACTGGAACACCGGTCCAACATGTGAGCTGTTTACCGTATGAAACACTCTCATCGTTCTCTAGAGGCTCACATTCACACACTAGCGATGAACACTGTGTATGACATGGTCTGGATCTAAAATTGCACTGAAAAGTAGTGCGCTACTTTTACTTTGTATCTACCGTTGGTTAACAGTTTGATATGAGTAGCCTTTAGATGTGGGTCATTTCCACCAGACGAGGCACTCTATCTACCAAATGTTTTGACACTTTATGTTATAATATACCTTGACAAACTGTTGGCTCAAATTAGCTTCCTTATGATGTGGCAAATTCGTCCTTATATCAAAGAACCAAAGTATTTCAGAGTTTTTGTGGAATTAAGATAGACTTTATTACATACACAATAGAGCCGAGGTGGTTTGCAAAGCATCTTTCTTCTACCTCTCAGCTCTTAGTTTATATAGTCCTATTTACAAACATTTTAGCTTAAAAACCCTCCCTCTTGGGTTCCCCCACCACTGTCTTCAGTTTCCCCCTCTTGAACGCTTGCTCTGCCCAATTCCTTAGTCTATGCTGTAGCCCCCAGTATCACTCCTACTCCCCAGGCGCTATCATATGTTTACTTCTGTAACCGTAAAAGCCTTGGTTTTTTGCATGTTAACATCAGAAGCCTCCTCCCTAAGTTTGAGTTACTCACTGCGTTAGCACACTCCGCCAACCCTGATGTTCTAGCAGTGTCTGAATCCTGGATTAGGAACTCTGAAATGTCCATCCCCAACTACAAAATGTTCCGTCTAGATAGAACTGCCAAAGGGGGCGGAGTTGCAATCTACTGTAGAGATAGCCTGCAGAGCTCTATCATACTATCCAGGTCTGTGCCCAAACAGTTTGAGCTTCTACTTCTAAAAATCCACCTCTCCAGAAATAAGTCTCTCACTGTTGCCGCTTGCTACAGACCCCCCTCAGCCCCCAGCTGTGCCCTGGACACCATATGTGAACTGATTGCCCCCCATCTATCCTCAGAGTTCGTAATGCTTGGTGACCTAAACTGGGATATGCTTAACATCCAGCCGTCCTACAATCTAAACTAGATGCCCTCAATCTCACACAAATGATCAAGGAACCTACCAGGTACAACCCTAAATCCGTAAACATGGGCACCCTCATTGATATCATCCTGACTAATTTACCCTCTAAATACACCTCCGCTCTCTTCAACCAGGATCTCAGCGATCACTGCCTCATTGCCTGTGTCCGTAATGGGTCCGCGGTCAAACGACCACCCCTCATCACTGTCAAACGCTCCCTAAAACACTTCAGCGAGCAGGCCTTTCTAATTGACCTCGCCCTGGTATCCTGGATGGATATTGACCTCATTCTGTCAGTAGAGGATGCCTGGTTGTTCTTTAAAAGTGCTTTCCTCTCCATCTTAAATAAGCATGCCCCATTCAAGAAATTCAGAACTAAGAACAGATATAGCCCCTGGTTCACCCCAGACTTGACTGCCCTTGACCAGCACAAAAACATCCTGTGGCATACTGCATTAGCATCGAACAGCCCCCGCGATATGCAACTTTTCAGGGAAGTCAGGAACCAATATACACAATCAGTTAAGAAAGCAAAGGCTAGCTTTTTCAAACAGAAATGTGCATCCTGTAGCACTAAATTTTTGGGACACTGTAAAGTCCATGGAGAATAAGAGCACCTCCTCAGAGCTGCCCACTGCACTGAGGCTAGGAAACACTGTCACCACCGATAAATCTACAATAATCAAGAATTTCAATTAGCCTTTTGCTTTGGCTGGCCATGTTTTCCACCTGGCTACACCTACCCCGGCCACCAGCTCTGCCCCCCCCCCCCCCCGCAACTTGCCCATGTCCCCCCCGCTTCTCCTTCACCCAAATTCAGATAGCTGATGTTCTGAAAGAGCTGCAAAATCTGGACCCCTACAAATCAGCTGGGCTAGTTAATCTGGACCCTTTCTTTCTAAAATTAGCAGCTGAAATTGTAGCAACCCCTATTACTAGCCTGTTCAACCTCTCTTTCGTATCATCTGAGATCCCCAGAGATTGGAAAGCTGCCACGGTCATCCCCCTCTTCAAAGGGGGTGACACTCTAGATCCAAACTGTTACAGACCTATATCCATCCTGCCCTGCCTTTCGAAAGTATTTGAAAGCCAAGTTAACAAACAGATCACCGTCCATTTCGAATGCCACCGTACCTTCTCCGCTATGCAATTTGGTTTCCGAGCTGGTCATGGGTGCACCTCAGCCACGCTAAAGGTCCTAAACGATATTATAACCGCGATCGATAACAGACAGTACTGTGCAGCCGTCTTCATCGACCTGGCCAAGGCTTTCGACTCTGTCAATCACCGCATTCTTATTGGCAGATTAAATAGCCTTGGTTTCTCAAAAGACTGCCTCGCCTGGTTCACCAACTACTTCTCAGATAGAGTTCAATGTGTCAAATGGGAGGGCCTGTTGTCTGGATCTCTGGCAGTCTCTATGGGGGTGCCATAGGGTTCAATTCTCGGGCCGACTCTATTCTCTGTGTATATCAATGATGTCGCTCTTGCTGCTGGTGACTCTCAGATCCACCTCTATGCAGACGACACCATTTTGTATACATCTGGCCCTTCATTGGACACCATGTTAACAAACCTCCAAACGAGTTTCAATGCAATACAACACTCCTTCCGTAGCCTCCAACTGCTCTTAAACGGTAGTAAAGCTAAATGCATGCTCTTCACTCGAACGCTGCTTGCAGCCGCCCACCCGACTAGAATCACTACTCTCAGCGGGTCTGACTTAGAATATGTGGACTACTACAAATACCTATGTGTCTGGTTAGACCGTAAACTCTCCTTCCAGACTCACATTAAGCATCTCCAATCCAAAGTTAAATCTAGAATCGGCTTCCTATTTCGCAACAAAGCCTCCTTCACTCATGCTGCCAAACATGCCCTCGTAAAACGGACTATCCTACCGATCCTTGACTTCGGCGATGTCATTTACAAAATAGCCTCCAACACTCTACTCAGCAAATTGGATGTAGTCTATCACAGTGCCATCCGTTTTGTCTCCAAAGCCCCATATACTACCCACCATTGTGATCTGTACACTCTCGTTGGCTGGCCCTCACTACATATTCGTTGCCAAACCCACTGGCTCCAGGTCATCTATAAATCACTGCTAGGCAAATCCCCGCCTATTGGTCACCATAGCAACACCCACCCGTAGTTTCCGCTACAGCAGGTATATCTCACTGGTCATCCCCAAAGCCAACACCTCCTTTGGCCGCCATTCCTTCCAGTTCTCTGCTGCTAATGACTGGAACGAACTGCAAAAATCTCTGAAGCTGGAGACGCTTATCTCCCTCACTAACTTTAAGCATCAGTTGTCAGAGCAGCTTACCGATCACTGCACCTGTACACAGCCCATCTGTAATTAGCCCACCCAACTACCTCATCCCCATATTGTTATTTATTTTGCTCATTTGCACCCCAGTATCTCTATTTGCACATCTTCTTCTGCACATCTATCACTCCAGTGTTAATACTAAATTGTAATTATTTTGCAATATGGCCTATTTATTGCCTTACCTCCATCACTTACTACATTTGCACACACTGTATATAGATTTTCTATTGTGTTATTGACTGTATGTTTTGTTTTATCCCATGTGTAACTCTGTGTTGTTGTAGTTTTTATTGCACTGCTTTGCTTTATCTTGGCCAGGTCGCAGTTGTAAATGAGAACTTGTTCTCAACTGGCTTACCTGGTTAAATAAATAAAATAAAATAAAATACTGAAGAGTATGTCATCACTTCAGATGTATGAGAGAGAGGTGCTCATCTGAATGTTAAGAACCCTGAATAAAACCCTAATAAAAATAAAAGTAAATAGTGGCGAAATCTGACTTCTATTCAGTTTGGAAACAATGGTGGTACAATCAATCAAGCCCTTGTCATGCAAAAATAATCATGTTCAGTTTGAACTCTGTTCAACCCCGGCTCACCCTTGCTTGACCTGGAGATTGATTGTTGGACATGGCAGGTCCACACTCAGTCTCTCAAACATACCCAAACCCAACTCCTCTCTCCCCTCCCGTCATGCTGTAATTACTCATGTTTAGTCTGAACTCTGTTCAACTCTGGCTCGGTTTTCAGGACTTTGTCTGAGGAGAGAGGCAAAAGGCAACAGTCTGGTTTCAGTCTCTGATAAGGTAGGACAGCCGTGGATTAGGTAAGAGCGAGGAATTCGACCCGAGGTCAGATCCCCATTTCACACACACACACAAACCCAGTGAAAGGAACCAATTAAGTTCTTGCCGAGCAACAGAGATGTACCCATGTTATAAAAAAAAACATATCAATGTAAAAAAAAAACATATCACTTATCATCCAAGGTACTATGGAGATCAGGTTTTATTGGTATACATCACACTACCACTGTAAAAATGCAACTTATAAAATGTTCATAGCTTAAATATCCAAGTTGGCTGGAGTCCGACTTTGGGAAATTGTTAAACTGATATGGAATACTCCACTAACACAATGATTTTTGCTCAATGTGAGTTGAATTTGAAAAACAATGTTGAGTGAACTGAAATATTGAAGTTCACCTTTGCCACACAAATAGCTGAGTAGATCACACAAGATAGTTTAGTAGTTTGGTGCAACGTAAAATACTGTGTTGGCTTAAATACATGTGTCTCATTAACATATTACCCAGTGTGCCTTTTGGCAAGTTGTATTTTACTTTATTTTAGTACATTTACTTGTCAGGGACCAGTTTACAACTTAAACATTTATTTCAGAGGCTGAAATACTGTATAATGCATTCAACCAGATATAGCAATAAAAGTTAGTGGATTTGTTCTACCGTTAGTCATATTGTTTTACCTGTTTATCTGGTCTGTGGTTAGTCAGACCAGATTTGAAAGAACCCACTGTCTGGTCCATTAATTGGATCATCACTGAAACTGGACAGGAGTCAAATGGGACTGACTAAGTACAACGTTAACATACTTGTCTCAACCAATAAATAAATAATAACTTCCGTATTTGAGCAAACATCTATATAACAGTTCATCCAACTTCGGCACTCTTGGCGTAACGGCTCAGGTGTTGGGTTGACAGGTGCTGGACCTGGGTTCGAGTCCCGGTCAGGGTTACCCCCGAATTTGCTACATTGGTCCATGAAGTTCAAATAGTTCAGCTGACAAAATCCTTAAAAAGTTGAGTCAACCTAAAAAAATCAAGGCAACCAGCCGCAAAACTTTAATTTTACTCAACTTTGGCAAATGTTTTGAGACAATTCAGCAATGTATGTTAGCAGACCTTTCCTGCCCCAAAATTGAGTGAACTAGAAATCGTATTGCAGCTGGTTGCCTTGATTCTTTAAGTTGACTCCACTTCACATTTCTTACAGCGTAGCCTGGTGCAGATCCATTTGTGCTGTCTTGTCCCTCTGGTCAAAGACCCTGATGAAGGCCAAGTTCTGAAATGTGTTTGTTTTCATTTTGAAAATAAAGAAGCAGTTTTATCAACTTCAATTGTCCTCCAAAAGTTTCTGAATGTTAAAATCACACCCCTTATGGTCAGTCATGCCAACAACGACTACAGGAGTTGACTATAAAGCAGAAACAATCTGAGACCAGGCTAACGTCACACTGGATGTCTTCTGGTGTTTTGATGGACACCTGTGGGGGGTTCTTACCCAGCGTCTCAGCATTCATCCCAGTCACACAATCTATAGGTTGATCTTGCTCTGTCATTGAGATGGAGAGTGTGACCTAAAGGCACATGAATGTGTTACTGTATGTGATGTTTCTTTATGATCAAAATAATTTGGGATCCACTGGAGGCTGGTGGGAGGAGCTATAGGAGGACGGGCTCATTGTAATTGCTGTTAAGGAGCGTTTTGGACCTAGACTTGGCGCTACGGTAAGGCTTGCCGTGCGGTAGCAGAGAGAACAGTCTCTGACTTGGGTGACTGGAGTCTTTGACAATTTTTGGGGCCTGCTTGCCGTGCGGTAGCAGAGAGAACAGTCTATGACTTGGCTGACTGGAGTCTTTGACAATTTTTGAGGCCTTCCTCTGACACTGCCTAGTGTATAGGTCCTGGATGGCAGGAAGCTTGGCCCCAGTGATGTACCCTCTGTAGCGCCTTACAGTCGGATGCTGAGCAGTTTCCATACCAGGTGGTGATGCAACCGGTCAGGATGCTCTCGATGGTGCAGCTATATAACTTTTTGAGGATCTGGGGACCCATGCCAAATCTTTTCAGTCTCCTGAGGGGGAAAAGGCATTGTCGTGCCCTCTTCATGACTTTCTTGGTGTGTTTGGACCATGATAGTTTGTTGGTGATGTGGACACCAAGGAACTTGAAACTCTCGACCTGCTCCACTTCAGCCCCGTCGATGTGAATGGGGGCTTGTTAGGCCCTCCTTTTCCTGTAGTCCACAATTATCTCCTTTGTCTTGCTCACGTTAAGGGAGAGGTTGTTGCCCTGGCACCACACTACCAGGACTCTGACCTCCTCCCTATAGACTGTCTCATCGTTGTCGGTGATCAGGCCTACCACCGTTGTGTCTACAGCAAACTTAATGAGGGTGTTGGAGTTGTGCTTGGCCACGCAGTCGTGGGTGAACAGGGAGTACAGTAGGGGACTAAGCATGCACCCCTGAGGGGGCCCTGTGTTGAGGATCAGCGTGGCAGATGTGTTGTTACCTACCCTTACCACCTGGGGGCGGCCCTTCAGGAAGTCCAGGATCCAGTTGCAGAGAGAGGTGTTTAGTCCCAGGGTCCTTAGCTTAGTGATGAGCTTTGTGGGCACTATGATGTTGAACGCTGAGCTGTAGGCAATGAACAGCATTCTCACATAGGTGTTCCTTTTGTCCAGGTGGGAAAGGGCAGTGTGGAGTGCGATTGAGATAGTGTCTTCTGTGGATCTGTGGGGGCGGTATGCGAATTGGAGTGGGTCTAGGGTTTCCGGGATGATGATGTTAGTGTGAGCCATGACCAGCCTTTCAAAGCACTTCATTGCTACCGACGTGAGTGCTATGGGCGGTAGTCATTTAGGCAGGTTACCTTCACTTTCTTGGGCACAGGGACTATGGTGGTCTGCTTGAAACATGTAGGTTTTACAGACTCGGTCAGGGAGAAGTTGAAAATGTCAGTGAAGACACTTTCCAGTTGGTCCGCACATGCTCTGAGTACACGTCCTGGTAATCCGTCTGGCCCCGCAGAACAGCTGGTGTTCTCATGCATGCTTCAGTGTTGCTTGCCACGAAGCGAGCATAAAAGGCATTTAGCCCGTCTGGTAGGCTCATGGCTGGGTTTCCCTTTGTAGTCCGTAATAGTTTGCAAGCCTTGCTACATCCGACGAGTGTCAGAGCCGGTGTAGTAGGATTCAATCTCAGTCTTGTATTGACGCTTTGTCTGTTTGATGGTTCGTCTGAGGGCATAGCGGGATTTCTTATAAGCGTCCGGATTAGTGTCCCGCTCCTTGAAAATGGCATTTATAGCCTTTAACTCGGTGTGGATGTTGCCTGTAATCAATGGCTTCTGGTTGGGATATGTGCGCACGGTCACTGTGGGGACAACGTCGTTGATGCACTTATTGATGAAGCCGGTGACCAATACTCCTCAATGCCATTGGATTAATCCCAGAACATATTCCAGTCTGTGCTAGCAAAACAGTCCTGTAGCATAGCATCCGCGTCATCTGACCACTTCCGTATTGAGCGAGTCACTGGTACTTCCTGCTTGAGTTTTTGCTTGTAAGGAGGATGGAATTATGGTCAGATTTGCCAAATGGAGGGCAAGGGAGAGCTATATGTGTGTCTGTGTCTGTTGTAATGGTGGTCTAGAGTTTTTTTCCTCTGGTTGGTAACATGCTGGTAGAAATTAGGTATATCAGATTGAAGTTTGCCTGCATTAAAGTCCCCAGCCACTAGGAGTGACCCTTCTGTATGAGCATTTTCTTGTTTGCTTATTTATACAGCTCGTTGCGTGCGGTTTAAGCGCCAGCATCGGTTTGTGGTGGTAAATAGTCGGCTACCAAGAATATAGATTAAAACTCTCTTGGTAGATAGTGTGGTCTACAGCTTATCATGAGGTACTCTACCTCAGGCAAGCAATACCTCGAGACTTCCTTAATATTAGACATCGCACACCAGCTGTTATTGGCAAATAGACACACCACCACCCTTCGTCTTGCTGGACGTAGCTGTTCTGTCCTGCCGATGCACTGAAATCTCAGCCAGCTGTATATTATGCGTGTCGTCGTTCGGCCACGACTCGGTGTAACATAAGATATTACTGTTTTAAATGTCCCGTTGGTAGGATAGTCTTGAACGGAGCTCATCCAGTTTATTCTCCAGTGATTGCACGTTGGCCAGTAGAACGGATGGTAGAGGCAGTTTACCCACTCGCCGACAAATTCTCACATGGCACCCCAATCTCCACCCCCTGTACCTCAGTCTTTTATTCACGCGAATGACGGGGATTTGGGCCTGGTCACGGAGAAACAGTATATCCTTCGCGTCGGACTCATTAAAGAAACTTTTGACATTGAAGCTCCAGTGTATTTCCACATTACAGGCTGGTATTCTCTGAGCTCCAGTCTTCTCTGTATGTTTATACAAGGTTAAGACAGCTCAAAGGCATCTCCAGCCCTGTAATTGGCTACACATTTAGGTCTGTATTCAATTTGTATCGCAAAAGTATCGTGAAAGATCCGGTTTAAAATGTAAAAGTCATTTCTGATTGAGCCGACATATGCAGCATTTACCGTGTATGCAGTCTCAACGAACGCGGGAACATTGCCTTTAATTTCAATCGAGCTATAACGTAGATCTTCCTCGATACTTCTGCGATACGGATTGAATCCAGCCCTTAGGCAGCCCAATTCTGGTCTATTTTTCACTAATTTGACCAATCAGATCAGCTCTGAAAAAGATCTGATGTGAAAAGATCTGATGTGATTGGTCAAAGTACAATTAATGGAAAAAATATCAGAATTGGGCTGCCTGTCTAAACTCAGCCTTAGTTTGCAAGCTCTTTTGGCACAGCACTCAGCACAGCGTTGCATGCAAACCTCGTCCATTTCCACTTCATTTGCATTTGCACATACTTGTCTTCTTTTCATTGGCCTCAGCTGCTGATGCGATGCTATCAACCTGGGCATACATTCACGATTATGTAACGTTACAATGTTCTGTAAATATTCCCCAAATAGTTGCTGTAAATGAGAATGTGTTCTCAGACAATTTACCTGGTAAAATAAAGGTAAAATAAAAAATACATAAAAATCTACTGGAACATGTTATGTTCCTCAACAATACTGTGTGTTCCAAAGTGTGTTGCATTTACTGCCCAAACACTTTGTGAGGATGAGACCCTTACCTCTCACACACAGAGACACAGGCTAATGGTGTTAATTTAAAGTCATCCCACCAATTTGGCATGCTGATTAGATGCAGGTGGATAAATGTGTGGGGAGGCACATTGTTTCAGAGAATGCAAGGATTAAAGTAGTGTTTGCACATTTTTAGACCTCCTATTCATTTGACTTTTTATTCTTGTTTTAGCTATTATAATATGCCTGTTTTATGTCCAAGTATTTATTGATACTAAAACTCAAGATTTTGAGTCGACTCTCGAAAAAAATGTATGTGAAAATAAACGGCCAGCTTCATCACACACTTTCACAGGTTTGTACTGTTCTGATGTTCTTTTGCAGCTTGTGAACTATGTTCTATTGGAGCTTATTGTGATGGAACATTGCTGTGGGCTGCACTCACAGCAAAAACACTTTTCAAAGTGGTCTTCTCTTACTGCATTATCGTAGAATTTATCTAAAGGCAGTTCAACCTTGAGCCGTTTTACAGTTCAACCTTGAGCCGGTTACTTCGATCTTTGATCATCCTGGAATGTTGGATCCTCAAGCTGCATGGGAAGAGATTCTGTATATTTTGTACATAATTATTTGTAGGTGTTTTTTGTTGTTGTTGCCCAACAGACAGTTCTGCTCAAGCCCTGCCCCACAGCTCTGCTCAAGCCAACTGCCCACAGATGATGAACATTACTAGCTACATTCATCTTTCATTAATTGGCCATGACCTGCTTTTGTTTATTGTGCTTTAGTGTAATATTTTCACATTGTACTCGCAATTCAGGTTGTTGCTGCCAGTTGTACAATGCCTAGTTGAAGTTGAAACCACAACTTAATATCTCTCTATCTGGTTCTCACAACCCTCGCTGGCACATCCCTCTGATGCACAGAAACCATGCTCACGAAGGGCAGAGTGCTAAAAGTACTCCTAAAAGGTTTTCTACAAGGCAAGCCACATCACTTCTACACTGACCCCTGACCTATACTTCAAAGAGAGGACAAGGGGGTTATTTAGACAATGTATTCCATTTTGTAATTCCATTTCACAGACCCATTCAGTTAATTTCTCCTGTGTTTCTATCATGGATTGCTTGGTGCCTACAGCTCAGGGGAAATAACAAAATATATAAAACAAGATATCAAAGCACATTGTATGTATGTATCTATGTATGTCTGTGTGTGTGTGTGTGTCTGTGTGTGCGTGTGTGCGTGTGCGTGTGCGTGTGTGTGTGTGTGTGTGTATGTATATTATATTACTGCTCTAGGGATATAATTATTGTTTGGATAACCTTATTACTATTATGTATTGATTTTTAACTTTCACTTTTTCTCTTTATGCGATACGCACTGCAGATAACACTGGAAGAAAAATTGTCACTGAATTACCACAGTGAATTATTGTAATGTTTGTTTATGTGTCAATTAATCCCATAAGGGATGGTTTGCCAATTGCCGATTTGACACGAAAATGTAATTAAATTCATTCATTCATTCAGATATCATTAGTGTTTTTTACTTAGTTAATACCTTTCAGTTTTTCCTTGAATTTATAATCTCTCTGTTTTCAAGTTGCAATAAACTGGTTTTGGTCTAGCGTTATTAGATTGTACACACTGTAGGCTGGTAACAGACTCTCATCCATGTATCTTTTCCCATCCCTTTATCTGGCTTATTCCATCAGTAGGTGGCTCAGAGGAATCTACTATGTCACGTTTAACACAACTCAACCAAATTCAATTAACTACTCCACTGTGAGTTATCCAACAAATATCTCCACTTTCCTCAACTTTCACCTTGACTGCAGGATATGGCATGTGTTAAGAATCTTTAATTAAATAAAAAAGATTGTTACGTTTTTTTAATTGTTACGTTACCTAGGAACTTAAGAATGATTTGTGTATGCATGTAAAAAGGGTGAGAGTTAAACTACCATTTGAAATGCATTGGAATGGCTGAATGAACATGAAATCTGATCTCATTACTTTAGGTAAAAGAGCAAATCCCAACTCACTGGACCGTTTGATTGCCTGATTCTTAATGCAATGCTGGATGGCAATTTTCATTCCAAAAGTCTCAAGTGCTTCTGGGGGACTAAATAAATAAATAAATAGATAAATAAATGCATACATGAATAAATAAATGTTTATTGATGGTGTTTCAAATAAGCTTCCAACATTCACTGTGTCTGCACTGCGTCTGTAAACGTCATTGACTAGCCAGTGAGTTGTTGATTACTGATTAGCCTTGATGTTTCTGCTTCACGCATCTTAAAATTCGAACAGCTTTTTTTTGTATGTCAGCGATTTGAATGTGACTTTTGACACTTCAGTAAACAACAGAGGAGACAAATCTGAACAGTATATACGAAACATATTAGCTGTCTGCAGAATGGGGATAGCTAGGCTGTAAAAGACTGAGGAGGTAGTGAAGGAGCATGTAGTGGAGCCTCAGACAGTCCATTCCCACACAGCACAATGGACGCACAATGTCTAAGCATGGGGTTTCTGTAAGAGGTTTGCTATACACCTCAAACATCAATACTACATTTATCACTGTTTCAAGCTCAAGTTGAAACAGTTGCTTGATGTTTTATGGCACTATGGAGCTAACAGGAAATGAATGTTAGATTGGAAGATCATGTCTAGCCAGGTATAATCCAGTGTTACAAATTAATACAGGTTCTGGGTAATCCAAATTGATATGCTATTATGTTTCACCATCATTTTACTTCACAAATGGAACATATCAGTTTGGATTCCAGGCAATCTGGCCTTAATGGCCATGTACTCTTATAATCTCAACCCGGCACAGCCAGAAGAGGACTGGCCACCCCTCAGAGCCTAGTTCCTCTCTAGGTTTCATCCTAGGTTCCTGCCTTTCATGGGAGTTTTTCCTAGCCACCTTGCTTCTACATCTGCAGTGCTTGCTGTTTGGGGTTTTAGGCTGGGTTTCTGTGTAAGCACTTTGTGACATCTGCTGACGTAAAAAGGGCATTATAAATACATTTGATTGAATGAATGATAGGGAAAGAGTTCCGAAACGCAGTGATTTAGTACTGACAGGGTGAGAAAAGGAGAGTGCGAAAAATATTTTATTTTATTTTTTATTTCACCTTTATTTAACCAGGTAAGCCAGTTGAGAACAAGTTCTCATTTACAACTGCGACCTGGCCAAGATAAAGCAAAGCAGTGCGATAAAAACAACAACACAGAGTTACATATGGGGTAAAACAAAACATTAAGTCAAAAATACAACAGAAAATATATATACAGTGTGTGCAAATGTAGCAAGTTATGGAGGTAAGGCAATAAATAGGCTATAGTGCAAAATAAGTACAATTAGTATTAACACTGGAATGATAGATGTGCAAGAGATTATGTGCAAATAGAGATACTGGGGTGCAAATGAGCAAAATAAATAACAATATAGGGATGAGGTAGTTGGGTGGGCTAATTTCAGATGGGCTGTGTACAGGTGCAGTGATCGGTAAGGTGCTCTGACAACTGATGCTTAAAGTTAGTGAGGGAGATAAGAGTATCCAGCTTCAGAGATTTTTGCAATTCGTTCCAGTCATTGGCAGCAGAGAACTGGAAGGAATGGCGGCCAAAGGAGGTGTTGGCTTTGGGGATGACCAGTGAGATATACCTGCTGGAGCGCATACTACGGGTGGGTGTTGCTATGGTGACCAATGAGCTAAGATAAGGCAGGGATTTGCCTAGCAGTGATTTATAGATGGCCTGGAGCCAGTGGGTTTGGCGACGAATATGTAGTGAGGACCAGCCAACAAGAGCGTACAGGTCACAGTGGTGGGTAGTGTATGGGGCTTTGGAGACAAACGGATGGCACTGTGATAGACTACATCCAATTTGCTGAGTAGAGTGTTGGAGGCTATTTTGTAAATGACATCGCCGAAGTCAAGGATCGGTAGGATAGTCCGTTTTACGAGGGCATGTTTGGCAGCATGAGTGAAGGAGGCTTTGTTGCGAAATAGGAAGCCGATTCTAGATTTAACTTTTGATTGGAGATGCTTAATGTGAGTCTGGAAGGAGAGTTTACAGTCTAACCAGACACATAGGTATTTGTAGTTGTCCACATACTCTAGGTCAGACCCGTCGAGAGTAGTGATTCTAGTCGGGTGGGCGGGTGCCAGCAGCGTTCGATTGAAGAGCATGCATTTAGTTTTACTAGTGTTTAAGAGCAGTTGGAGGCTACTGAAGGAGTGTTGTATGGCATTGAAGCTCGTTTGGAGGTTTGTTAACACAGTGTCCAATGAAGGGCCAGATGGATACAAAATGGTGTCGTCTGTGTAGAGGTGGATCTGAGAGTCACCAGCTGCAAGAGCGACATCATTGATATACACGGAGAAAAGAGTCGGCCCAAGAATTGAACCCTGTGGCACCCACATAGAGACTGCCATAGGTCCAGACAACAGGCCCTCCGATTTGACACATTGAACTCTATCTGAGAAGTAGTTGGTGAACCAGGCGAGGCAGTCATTTGAGAAACCAAGGCTATTTAGTCTGCCAATAAGAATGCGGTGGTAGACAGAGTCGAAAGCCTTGGCCAGGTCGATGAAGACGGCTGCACAGTAATGTCTATTATCGATCGCGGTTATAATATCGTTTAGGACCTTGAGCGTGGCTGAAGTGCACCCATGACCAGCTCGGAAACCGGATTGCATAGCGGAGAAGGTACGGTGGGATTCGAAATGGTCGGTGATCTGTTTGTTAACTTGGCTTTCAAAAACTTTCGAAAGGCAAGGCAGGATGGATATAGGTCTGTAACAGTTTGGATCTAGAGTGTCACCCCCTTTGAAGAGGGGGATGACCGCGGCAGCTTTCCAATCTCTGGGGATCTCAGACGTTACGAAAGAGAGGTTGAACAGGCTAGTAATAGGGGTTGCGACAATTTCGGCAGCTAGTTTTAGAAAGAAAGGGTCCAGATTGTCTAGCCCAGATGATTTGTAGGGGTCCAGATTTTGCAACTCTTTCAGAACATCAGCTGTCTGAATTTGTGTGAAGGAGAAGCGGGGGGGGCATGGGCAAGTTGCAGCGGAGGGTGCAGAGCTGGTGGCCGGGGTAGTGGTAGCCAGGTGGAAAGCATGGCCAGCCGTAGCAAAATGCTTGTTGAAATTCTCGATTATTGTAGATTTATCGGTGGTGATAGTGTTTCCTAGCCTCAGTGCAGTGGGCAGCTGGGAGGAAGTGCTCTTATTCTCCATGGACTTTACAGTGTCCCAAAACGTTTTGGAGTTAGTGCTACAGAATGCACATTTCTGTTTGAAAAAGTTAGCCTTTGCTTTCCTAACGGCTTGTGTATATTGGTTCCTAACTTCCCTGAAAAGTTGCATATCGCGGGGGCTATTTGAAGCTAATGCAGTACGCCACAGGATGTTTTTGTGCTGGTCAAGTGCAGTCAAGTCTGAGGAGAACCAGGGGCTATATCTGTTCTTAGTTCTGTATTTTTTGAATGGGTCATGTTTATTTAAGATTGAGAGGAAATTACTTTTAAAGAACAACCAGGCATCCTCTACTGACGGATTGAGATCTATATCCATCCTGGATACCTGGTCCAGGTCATTTAGGAAGGCCTGCTCGCTAAAGTGTTTTAGGGAGCGTTTGACAGTGATGAGGGGTGGTCGTTTGACCGCGGACCCGTTACGGACGCAGGCAATAAGGCAGTGATCGCTGAGATCCTGGTTGAAGACAGCGGAGGTGTATTTAGAGGGTAAGTTAGTCAGGATGATATCTATGAGGGTACCCATGTTTACGGATTTAGGGTTGTACCTGGTAGGTTCGTTGATAATTTGTGTGAGATTGAGGGCATCTAGTTTGGATTGTAGGATGGCCGGGGTGTTAAGCATATCCCAATTTAGGTCACCAAGCAGTACGAACTCTGAGGATAAATGGGGGGCAATCAATTCACATATGGTGTCCAGGGCACAGCTCGGGGCTGAGGGGGGTCTGTAGCAAGCGGCAACAGTGAGAGACTTATTTCTGGAAAGGTGGATTTTTAGAAGTAGAAGCTCAAACTGTTTGGGCACAGACCTGGATAGTATGATAGAGCTCTGCAGGCTATCTCTACAGTAGATTGCAACTCCACCCCCTTTGGCAGTTCTATCTAGACGGAAAATGTTATATTTGGGGATGGACATTTCAGAATTTTTGGTGGCCTTCCTAAGCCAGGATTCAGACACTGCTAGAACATCAGGGTTGGCGGAGTGTGCTAACGCAGTGAATAACTCAAACTTAGGATGGAGGCTTCTGATATTAACATGCAGAAAACCAAGGCTTTTACGGTTACAGAAGTCAACAAATGATAGCTCCTGGGGAGTAGGAGTGATACTGGGGGCTGCAGGGCCTGGGTTAGCCTCTACATCACCAGAGGAACAGAGGAGGAGTAGAATAAGGATACGGCTAAAGGCTTTAAGAACTGGTCTTCTAGTGCATTGGGTACAGAGAATAAAGGGGGCAGATTTCCGGGCGTTGTAGAAAAGATTCAGGGCATTATGTACAGAAAAGGATATGGAAGGATATGAGTACAGTTGAGGTAAACCTAAGCGTTGGGTAACAATGAAAGAGATAGCATCACTGGAGGCACTGATAGAGCCGGTCTCGGCGTGTATGGGGGTTGGAACAAAGGAACTATTTGAGGCAGTTTGAGAGGGACTTGGGGTTCTACAGTGAAATTGTATAATAAGAACTAGTTGGAACAGCAATAGGCAAGGCATATTGACATGGGAGAGAGGCATAAAGCAATCACAGGTGTTATTAGAGAGAGCTAAGACAACAACTGGTAATGGCGATAAAGTTTGGGCTGAGGCTAAACAGAATAAACAGGACAGGGTACCGTGTAAAGGAACAGTCCAGCAGGCATCAGCTGTGCAGATGAGTGATCATAAGGTCCAGTGAACAGCAATATGTGAGTCAGAGAGCAGTTCGAATTGGTGCTAAAGCACAGGCTAGCAGGAAGCCTGGCTGTTGTTTGCGTGTGCTAGCTGGCCGGGGCTAGCAGATGGATCTTCGTGGTCGACGTCGTAACGGGAAGCCTGTTGAAACCACATCAGACGATTTCGTCTGCAAACCAGTCGTGTTGGATCGGCGGGGCTCAGTGTCAATACTAGGAGGTCCCGTCCGGTTGACAGAGAGGTAGATAGCCGGGAGAGTGGCCTGCTCGAGGCTAGCTCAAGGCTAACTGGTGCTGCTAAGGGGCAATGGTAATTAGCCAGCAACAGGTTGCAGCTAGCTGGTTGCGATGATCGGGCGCTAGGGTCCAGTGATTCCGGCAGAAAATCCGAAATGCTCTGGGTCGATAGCACGCTGTGCAGACTGGCCGACGAATTGTCCAGGCTAGAGCTAGAGCTGGCTGGTGGGTAGTGCAGGCCACGGACAATGGTGAAGACGCTAACGGTGGCTAATAGCAAGTAGCCATTCGGTTGCAGCTAGCCTAGTTTCAGCTTAAGGTTCTTGATAAAGGTAATAAAGAAATAGTAGAATCCTTTCCACGTTGGGTGAGGTGGGTTGCAGGAAAGTATATTTAGTTAAAGAATGAAAAGTAAAATTGAGAAATATATACAAAATAGACAAAAAAAACTGAAACTGGCTATTTACACAAGGACACAGAAAAAAAAACACTGTGTCCTTGTTACGCCATCTTGGAATGGTCTGAGAGTTAACACTACTTATATTAACACTACTTTCCTACATATGATCTCATTCATGTATAAGACATTCCTTTTAAAAACATGCAAGTGAGAAGAACGGAGACGGACAGGAGAGAGATGTTTGAGGAGAGAAGATGAGAAGGAAAATTGGCCGACGTCTCTGACTGATTGTTTTGATGAGCAAAGTAAACACAAACCCTGGGGCCGACGCGTAGGCATGATCCAATACTACTAATGAAATTTGATTCTACTCCCTGACACGCACACACACACACCAGGTTTGGAACCAGAGTGACTGTTGGTTTACATTGGTATGTAGGGGAGAGTGGGGTAAATGTTTGCATTCAGCATCACTCCGTAAAGGGAAATATAGTATTATTTCTAACAAATATATATTTCAGGATGTTGTGTATCTGTGGAAATACAATGTATTCGGAAATTATTCAGACCCCTTGACGTTTTTCACATTTTGTTACATTAGAGCATTATTCTAAAATTGATTAAAAAAAAAAAAAAATCTCATCAATCTACACACAACAAACCCATAATAACAAAGCGAAAACAGGTTTTTCTTAATGTTTGCAAATTTATATTTAAAAAAAACAGAAATACTTTATTTACATAAGTATTCAGAACCTTTGGTGTGATACTCGAAATTGAGCTCAGGTGCTTCCTGTTTCCGTTGATCATCCTTGAGATGTTTCTACAACTTCATTGGAGTCCACCTGTGGTAAATTCAATTGATTGGACATGATTTGGAAAGGCACACACCTGCCTATATAAGGTCCAACAGTTAACAGTGCATGTCAGAACAAAAACCAAGCCATGAGGTCGAAGGAATTGTCTGTAGAGCTCCGAGACAGGATTGTGTCGAGGCACAGATCTGGGGAATGGTAACAAAACATGTCTGCAGCATTGAAGGTCCCCAAGAACACAGTGGCCTCCATCATTCTTAAATGGAAGAAGTTTGGAATCACCAAGACTCTTGCTAGAACTGGCCTTCCGGCCAAACTGAGCAATCGGGAGAGAAGGGCCTTGGTCAGGGAGGTGACCAAGAACCCGATGGTCACTTACAGATCTCTGGAGTTCCTCTGTGGAGATGGGAGAAACTTCCATAAGGACAACCATCTCTGCAGCACTCCACCAATCAGGCCTTTATGGTAGAGTGGCCAGATGGAAGCCACTCCTCAGTAAAAGGCACATGACAGCCCTCTTAGAGTTTGCCAAAAGGCACCAAAAGGACTCTCAGACCATGAGAAACAAGATTCTCTTGTTCTGACGAAGGCAAGATTGAGCTCTTTAGCCTGAATGCCAAGGGTCACGTCTGGAGGAAACCTGGCACCATCCCTACAGTGAAGCATGGTGGTGGCAGCATAATGCGTTGGGGATGTTTTTCAGCGGCAGGGACTGGGAGACTAGTCAGGATCGAGGGAAAGATGAACGGAGCAAAGTCCAGAGCGCTCAGGACCTCAGCCTGGGGCGAAGGTTCACCTTCCAACAGGACAACGACCCTAAGCACACAGCCAAGACAACGCAGGCATGGCTTCGGGACAAGTCTCTGAATGTCCTTGAGTGGCCCAGGCAGAGCCCGCACTTGAATCTGATCGAACATCTCTGGAGAGACCTAGAAATAGCTGTGCAGCGATGCTCCCCATCCAATCTGACAGAGCTTGAAAGGATCTGCAGAGAAGAATGGAAGAAACTCCCCAAATACAGGTTTGCCAAGCTCATAGCGTCATACCCAAGAAGACTTGAGGCTTTAATCGCTGCCAAAGGTGCTTCAACAAAGTACTGAGTAAAGGGTCTGAATACTTATGTAAATGTGATATTTCAGTTTTGTATTTTTTATAAATGTGCAAACATTTCTAACAACCTGTTTTTGCTTTATTATTATGGGGTATTGAGTGTAGATTGATGAGGTATTTGTAAAACATTTTAAATCCATTTTAGAATAAGGCTGTGACGTAGCAAAATGTGGAATAGATCAATGGGTCTAAATAGTTTCCAAATGCACTGTAATCAGAATTAATGTAAACATTACCGTTTTTAAAACATAGCTTGTTAAAAAAAAGTGATATTTGTGTTCAGTATAGATGACAGTTAGCAGAATTAATGAAAAAGAGAAACTAGAAGAAAAATAAATGATAGATGTGGGAATTGTATGGTAAAACCTTGACATAGTGATTCATTCTTATTTAAATAAATACTTGTTGACGTCAATACCTACAATAATGGTGATACACAACGTAGGTACTTTCATTTGAACCTAATATCTGTCCTAAACTTTTTTTGTATGGGAATGTGACAAAAGACATCCGGTAGCTTAGCCTCAACTCCCAAAGTAAAACGTTATTTATTCATCAACCTACTGGTGAATAAAATCCTATACAGTCTCCATCAAAGTCGATGAGAGTTTAGAAAAATAGCAGAAGGTATTAGATTAGACAAAGTGACTGAAAACAAGAGCACTGATCCATACCAGATGTTTTCCATTTGGGTCTTGTCAGATAAGCTGTTTTGCTGGAGGACAAGGCTAGCCTCAGAAAATAGCAAGGCAGATTTTCATCTCTGCACAGCTCGGAAGTAAGTGGCTAAGTCCCAAAAATTACTTTGGGATGGAATCAACTCTTTCCAACATTGCAGAGTGTAAAATATAGAAAAATAATAACATAAGGAATAAATCAAATCAAATGAAAGTTTATTTGCCACATGCGCCGAATACAACAGGTGTAGACATTACCGTGAAATGCTTACTTACAGCCCTTAAACAACAATGCATTTATTTCTTAATAAAAAAGTAAAATAAAACAACAACAACAAAAAAGTGTTGAGAAAAAAAGAGCAAAAGTAAAATAAAATAACAGTAGGGAGGCTATATACAGGGGGGTACCGGTGCAGAGTCAACGTGCGGGGGCACGGGCTAGTTGAGGTAGTTGAGGTAATATGTACATGTGGGTAGAGTTAAAGTGACTATGCATAAATAATTAACAGAGTAGCAGCAGCGTAAAAAGATGGGGTGGGGGTGCAAATAGTCCGGGTAGCCATGATTAGCTGTTCAGGAGTCTTATGGCTTGGGGGTAGAAGCTGTTGAGAAGCCTTTTGGACCTAGACTTGGCGCTACGGTACCACTTGCCGTGCGGTAGCAGAGAGAACAGTCTATGACTTGGGTGGCTGGAGTCATTGACAATTTTTAGGGCCTTCCTCTGACACTGCCTGGTATAGAGGTCCTGGATGGCAGGAAGCACGGCCCCAGTGATGTACGGGGCAGCAGGGGCTACCCTCTGTAGCGCCTTGTGGTCGGATGCCAAACAGTTGCAATACCAAGCTGTGATGCAGCCAGTCAAGATGCTCTCAATGGTGCAGCTGTAGAACTTTATAGGGATCTGAGGGCCCGTGCCAAATCTTTTCAGTCTTCTAATGGGGAAGCGGCGCGGCTGTGTTTCCCTTTGTAACCTGTGATAGTTTGCAAGCCCTGCCTCATCCAACGAGCATCAGAGCTGGCGTGTTAGGATTTGATGTTAGTCCTGTATTGATCCTTTGCCTGTTGATGGCTCGTCGGAGGTCGGAGCGGGATTTTTTACAAGCGTCTGGATTATTGTCCCGCTCCTTGAAAGCGGCAGCTTTTAGCTCAATGCGGATGTTGCCTGTAATCCATGGCTTTTGGTTGGGATATATACGTATGGTCACTGTGTGGACAACGTCGTCGATGCACTTATTAATGAGGCTGTTGACTGATGTGGTAAACTCCTCAATGTTATCAGATTAATCCCGGAACATATTCCAGTCTGTGCTAGCGAAACAGTCCTGTAGTTTAGCATCAGCTTCATCGGACCACTTCCGTTTTCCGTAAAAAGGAGGTAAAACGGATTTCAGTTTCCCTGCATTAGAATCACCAGCCACGAGAAGCGCCGCCTCTGGATGTGCATTTTCTTGTTTGCTTATGGCCTTATACAGCTCATTGAGTGTGGTCTTAGTGGCAGCATTGGTTTGTGGTGGTAAACAGACAGCTACAGAAAATATAGATAAAACTCTCAGTAAATAGTATGGTCTGCAGCATATCATGAGGTATTCTATGTCAGGCGAGCAAAAACTTGAGACTTCACCCTACACAGCCTAGTAGGCTTCTGACAACGCTGAGCGATGATCTTTTATGTTATTAAATGCTTGGTCTGAATGGAGTGAGTACAGTTTTATTCCAAAGAAGTGCATCCCGCTGGTATTGCCTCATAGTAATAAATAAAAATAATAATATATTATTTTGTTAAATGCTTGGTCTGAATTGAGTGAGTACAGTTTCAAAAGGTGTCCATCCTGCTGGTAGGATCACCTCATCATACCTTGTCTGCTAATGTTAGGCATGGCTGTTAAATACTACATATTGAGTTACAATGTATTTCCTCCTAATAAGATAGGGGACATTTTAACACTGAGATAAATTATCAGGATCATGAGATGAGTCTTTCCAGAAGGTCTGTAATAATTTATTTAGTCATTATTTATTCTTTGTTGGATTTGTTATATAAGACACTGTTATATTTTTAATACTTTGAGTAATAGGTCCATGGTAGACTGTATAGGTGCTCTTTTGATTGATAAAAGGTAATACATCAACAATGGCTTCCCTCAGAACAGTGTTGAGAGGTGGATAACATTCAAGCCCAGGATGGGAGACCACCCTCTCCCTAAATAGTTGTGTAGCCATATGTTGTGGACCACAGAGTCAAGATAACAGGAAGGTGACTCCTGTCATGGGCTTCCTGAGCGGGACCAACTCCCTGTACTGTATGAGTAGTAATCCCACAGATATTTCCATCTAGTTTAGCAATTGTAAGGATTTTACCGCAGGGTTAATTCTGACACTATACCATGGAGGACAGATGGGGAGAGAGAGAGCGAAAGACATAGAAAGAGAAGGAAAGATGGAGAAGGGGGGGGGGGGGGAGAGCAATTGTGTAGGTCCCACATGCATAGAAAACTTGTTAAACCTTTTGATATAGGGTATGTAATATAAACAACATAATACTAATACTTTGAGGCTGATATTCAAAATCCAAATCAAATCAAATTGTATTTGTTACATGCGCCGAATACAACAGGTGGACTTAACCGTGAAATGCTTGATTATGAGCCCTTCCCAACGATGCAGAGTTGTAAAAAATAATAAAAAGAAAAATAGTAACACAAGAGGAATAAAATGCACAAGAATGGAGTACCAGTACCAGATCAATGTGCAGGGGTATGAGGTATTTGAGGTAGATATGTACATGAAGGTAGGGTGATCATGATGGCGCCGGAGACGATGGCTGCCGTTTTACACCCTCTAACCAGTTATACTATTATGTGTGTTTTTTTCGCGTTATTTGTAATTTATTCTATACATAATGTTTCTGCCATCGTCTCTTATAACCCAAAAAATAGCTTCTGGATATCAGGACAGCGATTACTCACCTCATATTGGACAAAGATTTTTACTTCAACGAGTCGGACGCGAAGGATATCCTACAGACACCTGACAAGGCCCAAATCCCCGTCATTCGCAGGAGAACGAGACGGAGACATCGTGGACGTAGGTCGGGGTGCCTTGTAAGGATCTGATGGCGAGCGAGTAAACTGCCTCTTCCATCAATCCTATTAGCCAATGTTTAATCATTTGAAAATAAATTAGATGACCTAAGATTACGGTTATCCTACCAACGGGACATTAAAAACGGTAATATCTTATGTTTCACCGAGTCGTGGCTGAACGACGACATGGACAACATACAGCTGACGGGATATACGCTACATCGGCAGGATAGAACTGGCTGACTCCGGTAAGACAAGGGGTGGCGGTCTGTGTATATTTGTAAACAACAGCTGGTGCACAAAATCAAATACTAAGGAAGTCTCGAGGTTTTGCTCATCTGAGGTAGAGTATCTTATGATAAGCTGTAGACCACACTATTTACCAAGAGAGTTTTCATCTATATTTTTCATAGCTGTCTATTTACCACCACAAACCAATGCTGGCATTAAGATTGCACTCAATGAGTTGTATAAGGCCATAAGTAAACAGGAAAACGCTCATCCAGAGGCAGCGCTCCTAGTGGCCGGGGACTTTAATGCAGGGAAACTTAAATCCGTTCTACCTCATTTCTACCAGCATGTTAAATGTGCAACCAGAGGAAAGAAAAACTCTAGACCACCTTTACTCCACACACAGAGACGCATACAAAGCTCTCCCTCGCTCTCCATTTGGCAAATCTGACCATAACTCTATCCTCCTGATTCCTGCTTATAAGCAAAAACTAAAGCAGGAAGCACCAGTGACTCGGTTAATAAAAAAGTGGTCAGATGACGCTGATGCTAAGTTACAGGACTGTTTTGCTAGCACAGACTGGAACATGTTCCGGGATTCTTCAGATAGCATTGAGGAGTACACCACATCAGTCACTGGCTTCAATAAGTGCATCGAGGACGTCGTCCCCACAGTGACCATACGTACATACCCCAACCAGAAGCCATGGATTACAAGCAACATCCGCATTGAGCTAAAGGGTAGAGCTGCCGCTTTCAAGGAGCGGGACTCTAACCCGGACGCTTATAAGAAATCCTGCTATGCCCTCCGACGAACCATCAAACAGGCAAAGAGTCAATACATGACTAAGATTGAATCGTACTACACCGGCTCTGATGCTCGTCGGATGTGGCAGGGCTTGAAAACTATTACAGACTACAAAGGGAAGCACAGCCGCGAGCTGCCCAGTGACACAAGCCTACCAGATGAGCTAAACCACTTCTATGCTCGCTTCGAGGCAAGCAACACTGAAGCATGCATGAGAGCACCAGCTGTTCCGGATGACTATGTGATCACGCTCTCCGTAGCCGACGTGAGTAATTATTTTAAGCAGGTCAACATTCACAAGGCCACAGGATCCTGGACTTCCTGACGATCTGCCCCCAGGTAGTAAGGGTAGGTAACAACACATATGCCACGCTGATCCTCAACACGGGGGCCCCTCAGGGGTGCGTGCTCAGTCCCCTCCTGTACTCCCTGTTCACCCATGACTGCATGGCCAGGCATGACTCCAACACCATCATTAAGTTTGCCGACGACACAACAGTGGTAGGCCTGATCACCGACAACGATGAGACAGCCTATAGGGAGGAGGTCAGAGACCTGGCCGTGTGGGGCCAGGATAACAACCTCTCCCTCAACGTGACCAAGACAAAGGAGATGATTGTGGACTACAGGAAAGAAAAGAGGACTGAGCATGCCCCCATTCTCATCGACGGGGTTGTAGTGGAACAGGTTGAGAGCTTTAAATTCCATTGTTGTCCACATCACCAATGAACTATCATGGTCCAAACACACCAAGACAGTTGTGAAGAGGGCACGACAAAGCCTATTCCCCCTCAGGAGACTGAAAAGATTTGGCATGGGTCCTCAGATCCTCAAAAAGTTATACAGCTGCACCATCGAAAGCATCCTGACTGGTTGCATCACCGCCTGGTATGGCAACTGCTCGGCCTCCGAGGGTAGTGCGTACGCCCAGTACATCACTGGGGCCAAGCTTCCTGCCATCCAGGACCTCTATACCAGGCGGTGTCAGAGGAAGGCCCTCAAAATTGTCAAAGACTCCAGCCACCCTAGTCATAGACTGTTCTCTCTGCTACCGCACAGCAAGTGGTACCGTAGCGCCAAGTCTAGGTCCAAAAGGCTTCTCAACAGCTTCTACCCCCAAGCCATAAGACTCCTGAACAGCTAATAATGGCTACCCAGACTATTTGCACTGCCCCCCCCACCCCCACCCCATCTTTTTACGCTTCTGCTACTCTGTTAATTATTCATGCACAGTCACTTTAACTCTACCCACATGTACATATTACCTCAACTACCTCAACTAGCCGGTGCCCCCGCACATTGACTCTGCACCGGTACCCACCTGTATATAGCCTCCCTACTGTTATTTTATTTGACATCTGCTCTTTTTTTCTCAACACTTTTTTGTTGTTGTTTTATTTTACTTTTTTATAAAAAAATAAATGCATTGTTGGTTAAGGGCTGTAAGTAAGCATTTCACGGTAATGTCTACACCTGTTGTATTCGGCACATGTGGCAAATACAATTTTATTTGAACTGACTAGACATCAGGATAGATAATAATAATAATAATAATAATAATAATAATATGAGTAAAATAAAGAACAGAGTAGCAGCAGCAGATGATGACTGTAACACTGTGTGTATGTCTGTTTGTGTTGTCGGTATGCTTTTGTGCGTGTGTGTGGGTATGTAGTGTATGTGAATGTGTGTGGGTTTTGTGTGTGAGTGTATATAGTGTGTGTATATATAGTCTTGTGAGTGTGTGTAGAGTCATTGCAAGATAGGGTCAGTGCAGATAGTCCAGATAACCATAAATTAACTATTTAGCAGTCTTATAGCTATCTTATGGTTTGGGGGTAGAAGATGTCTCGGAGCCTGTTGGTCCGAGAGTCGATGCTCCGGTACTGTTTGTCGGACGGTAGCAGAGTGAACAGTCTATGGTTTGGGTGGCCAGAGTCTTTGGCAATCTTTAGGGCCTTCTTCTGACACGGCCTGATATAGAGGTCCTGAATGGCAGGGAGCTGTCCATGCATTCAGCACATGACCACTCGCGCTGCAGCATTGCTCAGGCTACTATAAGTAAAAACTAGTAACATAATAAACGTAAAATTAAAATAAATCGTCAATGGATGAATGGGCGCTAGAAACCAGATAGAAACTGATAATGGTGCATGTGACTTCAGTTAAGTTTTGATTAGCTGCCGATGTTGAAACCAAGTACTTGCTCAGTGGCTTTCCATATCTGAGGAAAGATGAAACCAGGTCAGCGGGTGACAGACTGTGGTTTTGAGACTCGTCGAGCCAAAGGCAGAAATGTGACCATGGGCAACTTCTTCACATCAATTTCCCTGGCAGACAAGTTGATTGCAAAGAAGACTAGCCTGCTCGGAACAGTGAACAAACAAAGGCGGGAGCTGCCCCCCCTGCTCAAAACAACATACCAGCGGAGCTGTACTCCACATCAGTGATAGTAAAGCAACCCACACGGTGTACACTCAGCACCATGCATCCCACTGGATCTGGCATGTGAGCTTCGTGAGAACCACATGAACGCCAAGAAAGAAGCTACAGCCGCCAAGCAGGCCGCAGGTCCTGCTCTCCCTCTTCCCCAACTACCACAGAGCTCCCCACTCGAGAAAAATAAGACACAATGTCAAGTCGGCAGGTGCAAATGAAACAATGCCCATGAAAACTGTGTGCAGTGCAACTGATTTCTTTGTGGGGCTTGCTCACACAAAGCCCCGAAGTTGTCTGCTGACTGTGGACCCGAAGCATAAAGAGAAGACGCAATTGATTCATGAGTAAAGGCACGGGTATAAGGGCACAATACAGTGTCTGATACGATCAACAAATGACTTTTTATTTCTTGTCATTAATATATTTCCACAAATATTTCTTTATGCAATGAATCCTTTACAATTGTTCATGCACTGGTGCTTTTGTTTAGGAATACAGCAAATCATTTCACCTGCGCACCTGGCTGGTTATATTATTGTTATTATCATCATATTTTTCGTTTCTCCTTTGTCAAAAGAAGCTGTAGCTGGACTTTATTAATTACTATAAATCTATTACTAATCGAATTTACAAATAAATTTATCAGGCATGTTTGCGCACCTTGCAGGTTGATATGCATCTAATGCATATGCTAAAGGTGATGCCCAGCAACGTTCTCTAGCGGGTACTTATATGCTGAAAGGCCAGGCTTTTCTAGTGTTAAGGAGAGAGGCCAGCGGAGCACAGGTGCGTGTGTATTGCGCAAGAGACAGAGGCTATAAATTAGAAGCTTATTATGCATAACCCATCATTAATTAGCTAAATGTAAGGCTAATACTGCATTGAATTTATTACCTGAAAGAGGTAGGCTAGGACATCTATATATAGGGCTATATGTCAATCTAGAACAGGATTATCGATTTTGGATGCAATTTGAATGGAGTTGATGGAGAGAGAGAAAGACTGCGAGAGAGTGCTCACGCGTGCACTGATTTAAAGCAACGATATTTGAGCGATAGGCTGTTTAAAAAATGAATAAATCTTTACAATTAAAAAATAAGGTGACCCCGAAAGCCTGATGGAGATAGGTAAATTAGACGCGCATTCGGTCTTTATATTACTGTAATATAGACTATGCTGCAACAAATGCAGGCCTACCTGTCACAAGAAAAAATGTTAATATGCATTGTGAACTGCGCTCCATACTCACATGGGCTGTCTGTCCCCACCCTGAGTGTTGATTCATCATGCAGAGGCCATATAGAAGCCAGATTTAGACATTGTATATCATTTAACAGTTCCATTTCATGCCTTGCAGTTATTTATCCCGGGAAAAGGGAGTGGTTTTGGGGCGGTAAATCCCGGTATATCTCGCCATTCAACCCTAGCACAGTCTGGAATTTGTTTCGGGATTCATCCGATAACATTGAGGATTTTACCACATCAGTCACCAGCTTCATTAATAAGTGCATCTACGACATCGTCCGCACAGTGACCGTACATACGTATCCCAACCAGAAGCCATGGATTACAGGCAGCATCCGCACTGAGCTAAAGGCTAGAGCAGCCGACACTAATCCGGACACTTATAAGAAATCCCGCTCTGACCTCTGATGAGCCATCAAACAGTAAAAATGTCAAGACAGGACTAAGATTGAATCCTACTACGCCGGCTCTGACGCTCGTAGGATGTGGCAGGGCTTGCAAACTACCACAGATTACAAAGGGAAACCCAGCCGCGATCTGCCCAGTGAAACGAGCCGACCAGACGAGCTAAATTCCTTCTATGCTAGCTTCGAGGCAAGCAACACTGAACCATGCATGAGAGCACAAGCTGTTCCGGACGACTGTGTGATCTCACTCTCCGTAGCCAACGTAAGACTTTTAAACAGTAAACAACGTACTTTACTCAAAAAATAAACAACTCTAATTTCCACGCAGAGAAAACACACCAGCTCACATAAGTCTTAGACACAAAACAAAGAACAAACATGCACAAAACCATGTGGGAACCAGAGGGTTAAATTGGGAAATAATATAATGTAATGGGAACCAGGTGTGTACAATCAAGACAAAACAGATTGGTGGCAGCTAGAAAGCCGGTGACGACGACCGCCGAACGCCGCCCGAACAAGGAGAGGCACCAACTTCAGTGGAATATTAGTAGTTCTGGGATTTGTCCTCCCGGGAAAGATCTAACAGAGGACATAAGGAGAGATGAGACAAAACTATCCAGTTATGGAATATTGTGTTGTAGGACAGCCAGGCATCAAACTCACAGTTGATACCATGTCCACGGTAACATGTATTTACATGACATGACGAAACGTTGAAACTAAGTTGCAAGCTACTTTCGTAGCAAGGTGTTGTAGAACGAGTGTCTTATGAAACACATTCCAGACACTATCTTGCAATAACTGATTTGACAGAGAAATATCAGCTAGATAGGATAGCCAGCTGCAGCTATCACCAAGCTATGCTAGCCAACTACTGTCAGCTTGGCTAAACACAAGGTCAGCCAAGCTGTAGCCTACACATAGAACTGAATTAGCTGACCATCTTGAGATGGTGAGTCAGTCAGGAGGGGAGAAGTCCTCAACTTAAAAACTTTGTTCTCTCCATAGCAAAGCTAGCTTAGCTTACCTCGCTCTACACACTACTGTCCTTGTTTGTTGTGATTGAATGGCGACAAAGACACACCCAAGAAACACGCACATCAAACCACCCCCCCAAAACAACTCTTGTTTGCCTTCAGTCATGGCCTCTAGCATTTCTTAATGAACATTGATGAAAAACAAGGCCAAATCAGGAAGTGCAGTCGCCCTTTAAGATGGCAATTCGGTGTTATGGGCGATATGGGCACCGGTGCAATCAGACTTTTAACTCTAACTTTGGAACGCTATGGGCTATCAACTCAGTTCCAATTCCATCAAAGATGAGACTCTCAACTTGGTACAGAGACATTGACAGTTATAGCGGCTGCCATGCCCCCCAGGGGCCCAAATCTGGGGGGCTCCATATCTATATCTTTTCAGGGTACCTACATCTACCTCTGTGCCAAATTTGGTGCTTTTATCACAAAATGCACTATTAAGTCAACATTTTTAGCTAGATTTTTTTCAAACCTCCATATTAACACAGAAACCATGGTAAATTGTTTATTTTTTTTGTCGGTAATTAGTTGCATTACAAAGTCCTAAAATTTCGGTTTGGGGAAATTATGACGGTTTTGACTCCTTGCGGTCAAAATTGACCCGTTTGTGCTTTTAGGGTTAAAGTATTATTATAACTATTAAGCACACAGTGAGGTCCTCATATCAAACTCTATGACAAGCCGGTGAAAATATATTTTTGTTGGACCCTGGGATGTGGACTCATCCAGAATAGAATTGAAGGGTACAATTCAGCTATTGAACCATTATAGAAAGGGAAAATAACACTGCCACTGACTACCTCACTCTCCATCCAACTTGCATGAATCGAAGAGCGGACTATCCTCTTTCTTGGAGGACTACAGACATAGACTTCAAAATGACGTATTTTTATTTTATTAAAATCAATGCATTTGTGTGTTACCTCATCCGTAATTATATAACCATTTAAAACATGAAACATCTATTTCAGGGAGTACAAGTGGTGAGTTCACGAGATCTGAGGGAGTGAAATGAAGTGTGCTGTGTTAACAGGCTCTGGACCGGTGATCAAACATTGACATGGGTTAAGTGCCAAATGGCACCCTATTCCCTAAATATTTGTGCACTCTATAAGGAATAGTGTGTCAATTGGGATGCAGTCATGGACTACTGGCCTGAATTTCACTCATCCACCATGTGAGTATAGCACTCATTAGCTCCTGCCTGTGTCCAACATCACTGTAAGTGGATTGAAAAAGAACACAGAGGTAGTGCAGGAACAAGGTAACAAATAAAGTGTATGATTCCTGTTATGTCCAGAATTGTAAATGGATTGGGGGGAAAGCACCAGCAAGGTATGAATCAGCACTAGGTCATGCAGACACAAGGCAAATCATTCTCATTAACAACAATAAAAATACCAAAATGATTATTTATTTCAAACAACATGGTCCGCTAGAAGATTGGAGTTTTTCTTATTCTATCTTGTTTGAAAGGTAGTTTTGCTTCAAGTGCAGAAATTAAAACCAAAGTGATAAAAAAATATTTTGATCTTTACAATATAACACAATCAGCACATGAAGGAGCTTTGATAAAGATACATTTTAGGTTTTTGATTGAAGATGGTGCAGATTGACCTGCCTGCCGACTGCAATATCAAACCTGTCAGTCAAAAGAGAGGTTTGATCAGCATGACGATAAAACCACCAGGCCCCTCTGTTTTTATTATTCTAGCCGTTATAGATAGAAGTGTCACTCTCTGGGGCTAACAACCACTGACCCGTGCATTTGGTTCTGAGGTGTTGTTTCCTGCCAACAACTTCCAATCCTTCCATGGAGAGAATACTAAAAATAGAATACTGACTGTGATAAGTTGTCAAGGGATAGCATCTCTTTTTGAATAAATACATTTCAAAATGTTTTGCAACTGTTATTAAACTTTAGTATAACAGCAACTTTGAAATGTCCTTTGTCAAAATGTATGAAAATCCTACCTGTCCCATTATTTATTTCTCTAGAGCAGTCATACTTGTCCAAAAGTTGTGTTTGTTTGTAAAACCAAATTACTGGATTTCCCATCTGCATGTCAGCCTATAGGAGGACAGAGAAGAGATGATTCTCCCACTGAGTCTTGATAATCGAATAAACCAATCACTCCAACTAGGCACATTGATTATTGTGATCATGACTTTGCTTTAAATAAGCTGCACTGTTTACCATAGTTACTGTAATCACAGTCTATTTCATTAATGGGAGCATTTTAATCAACAGTAATCAAGACGTGCTGAGAGTGGTAGCCTACACCTAATGGTAGTGGTTGCCTACTTTAAATTTCCCTACATCACTTCCTGTTTGATCTAAATATGACTACATTGCAAGTATGATTAAGATATAACAGTATTTCTCTATTTGAACATTACATCATTTCTATTCAAACTCAGTTCTGTGTCTCAGAATAAGAGTCCTGCTCTAGGATCAGTTTTGCCTTTCAGATCATAATGAACATGATTATTTGGACAGCGGAGACCTGCTCCTAGATCAGCACTGCTACTCTGAGGCATTTTTGTTTAGTACGGGCCCAGATCTCCACTCAACACCTTTTCAATGGACTCCTCCAGATGGGCTCTGTAACTGGCAGGGTGCTGGCAGGGTACCCTGGGCCTAGCTTAAGCACTCACAAACAGCTGTATATTTGTGTCAGTCGGTCTGACTGACGAGCATCTTGGTCAAATTGCCTTAATTCACAGTAATTGCATTGTACTGTGTCCAATGTCAGCCGTTGGTTGGCAGAAAACTCATCCTTTCGCTCTCACTTCGCTGAGCAAGTCCTTTCTTTTTGGAGGGAAAATTAGCTCTCCCATTTTTGGTGTCTGGTATCAATTTGCTAAAGCATATTGCATATATCAAATCAAATGTTATTTGTCACATGCTTCGTAAACAACAGGTGTAGACCAACAGTGAAATGCTTACTTACAGGTCCTTCCCAACAATGCAGAGAGAAAAATAGTAAAATAATAGATAATTACATGTGGAATAAATATACAATAAGTAACGATAACTTGGCTATATACACAGGGTATCAGTACAGGGACGATGTGCAGGGGTATGAGGTAATTGAGGTAGATATGGATATATGGGTACGGGTAAAGTGACTAGGCAACAGGATAGATAATAAGCAGTAGCAGCATTGTACTGTATGTGATGAGTCAAAAGAGTTAGTGCAAAGGGGGGGGGGGGGGGGGGGGGGGGGGGGTCAATGCAGATATTCCGGGTCGCTTGGCAGTCTTATTGCTTGGGGGTAGAAGCTGTTCAGGGTCCTGTCGGTTCCAGACTTGGAGCATCGACACAGCTTGCCATGTGGTAACAGAGAGAACAGTATATCACTTGGATGGCTGGAGTCTTTGACATTTTTTGGGGCCTTCTTCTGACATTGTCTGGTATAGAGGTCCTGGATGGCAGGGAGCTCGACCCCAGTGATGTACTCGGCAGCAGGCACTACCCTCTCTAGCACCTTGTGGTTGGATGCCAAACAGTTGCCATACAAAGCGGTGATGCAGCCAGTCAAGATGCTCTCAATGGTGCAGCTGTATAACTTTTTAGGGATCTGAGAGCCCATTCCAAATCTTTTCAGCCTCCTGAGGAGGAAGAGGCGTTGTCGTGCCTTCTTAACGACTGTGTTGGTATGTGTGGGCCATGATCATTCCTTAGTAATATGGACCCAGAGGAACATGAAGCTCTCGACCCGCTCCACTACAGCCCCGTCGATGTAGGCAGGGGCGTGCTTGGCCCTCCATTTCCTGTAGTCCACGATCAGCTCCTTTGTCTTGCTAATGTTGAGGAAAAGGTTGTTGTCTTGGCACCACACTGCCAGGTCACTGACCTCCTTCCCTATAGGCTGTCTCGTCGTTGTTGGTGGTCAGGCATACCAGCGTTGTGTCATCAGCAAACTTAATGATGGTCTGGGAGTCGTGCGTGGCCACACAGTCGTGGGTGAACAGGATGTACAGGAGGGGACTAAGCAGGCACCCCTGAGGGGCCCCCGTGTTAAAGGGTCAGCGTGGCGGATGTGTTGTTGCCTACCCTTACCACCTGGGGGCAGACCGTCAGGAAGTCCAGGATTCAGTTGCAGAGGGAGGTGTTCAGTCCCAGGGTCTTGAGCTTAGTGATGAGCTTGGAGGGCACTATGGTGTTGAACGCTGAGCTGTAATCAATTAACAACATTCTCACATAGGTGTTCGTCTTATCCAGGTGGTAGAGGGCAGTGTGGAGGGCAATAGAGATTTAGTAATCTGTGGATCTGTTGGGGCGGTATACGAATTGGAGTGGGTCCAGGGTGTCTGGGATGATGGAGTTGTAAATTACCAGCCTTTCAAAGTACTTCATGATTACAGATGTGAGTGTTACATAGCAGTAGTCATTGTGGCATGAAGCCTTAGAGTTTTTGGGAACAGGAATGATGGTGGTCAGCTTAAGACGTGGGGATTACAGACTGGGACAAGGATAGGTTGAAAATGGCCGTGAATATGCCTGCCAGCTGTTCTGCGAATGTTCTGAGAACGCGCCCGGGAATACCGTCCGGCCCCGCGGCCTTGCGAGTGTTGACCTGATTAAAGACCATACTCATATCGGCCTTGGAGAGCGAGATCACCCAGTCCTCTGGATCGGTGGGGGCCCCGCTCTGTCTTAATCCAGGGCTTTCAATTGGGGAAGCAGCGAACTTCACTGTTGGGACTAAGTCACCAATGCATTTCCTAATGAAACCGGTGACGGAGGTGGTTAGCTCGTTGATGTTGTCGGTGGAGTCTCTGAACATATTCCAATCAGCGCTAGCAAAGCAGTCCTGTAGCACAATCTCTGATTCTGATGACCATTTCTCAACGGAGCGAGTCACGAGTACTTCCTGTTTGAGCTTTTGCTTGTAAACAGGAAGCAGGAGTACGGAGTCATGAAATGATTTGCCGAATCGGGGACGAGGGAGGGCCTTGTATGCTTGCTTGTGGGTAGAGTAACAGTGGTCTAGGACTTTATCGCCCCTAGTGGCGAAGGAGACATGTTGATGGAAGTTGGGCATCACGTGTCTTAATAACGCATGCCGGCAACAAGAAAAGCAGACTCCGGGTGCAAGTTTTCATGCTTGTTTATAGCCTCGAACAGTTGGTAAGTGCCAGCTTGTTATTTTTTTTGTCCTGAGGTGGAATGTATATAACAGCTGAAAACTCCCTTGGGAGATAGAAGGTTCGGCATTTGAGCATCAGGTATTCCAAGACGGGTGAATAGTGGATAGAGACTTCCACTTCGCTCAAGAGGCAAACCCCTCACAATTTCCCTGACGCCAATGTCCAGTCTGCTTGGTGAATACATTGAGTTGGATAGCCACGGGGGGTATCTTGTCTGAAAGCCATGTTTCAGAAAAGCAGAGAATATTGCAGTTACAAGAGTCCCGTTGGTAGCAAATCCGTGATCGGAGGTCATCCACCTTATTATCAAGTGGCCAATAGAATGGAGGGAAGAGGTGGCCAGTTCCCCCTTCTCCTTAATCTCGTCAGGACTCCCCCTCTCTTGCCTCTCATGCCGGTGTTTCCTCTTGGATAGCCCGAAAATTACAGAAAGAGTCCAGGGCAGATGAGTCGAAGTCGAAGTTGAAGCCGAAATGTAGGTAAGTAAACACCGATCTGATGTTCAAAAGTTATTGTCGGTTATAATAAATTATAGCAGATACATTATATATATATATACAGTGGGGAGAACAAGTATTTAATACACTGCCGATTTTGCAGGTTTTCCTACTTACAAGGCATGTAGAGGTCTGTCATTTTTATCGTAGGTACACTTCAACTGTGAGAGACGGAATCTAAAACAGAAATCCAGAAAATCACATTGTATGATTTTTAAGTAATTAATTTGCATTTTATTGCATGACATAAGTATTTGATACATCAGAAAAGCAGAACTTAATATTTGGTACAGAAACCTTTGTTTGCAATTACAGAGATCATACGTTTCCTGTAGGTCTTGACCAGGTTTGCACACACTGTAGCAGGGATTTTGGCCCACTCCTCCATACAGACCTTCTCCAGATCCTTCAGGTTTCGGGGCTGTCGCTGGGCAATACGGACTTTCAGCTCCCTCCAAAGATGTTCTATTGGGTTCAGGTCTGGAGACTGGCTAGGCCACTCCAGGACCTTGAGATGATTCTTACGGAGCCACTCCTTAGTTGCCCTGGCTGTGTGTTTCGGGTCGTTGTCATGCTGGAAGACCCAACCAAGACCCATCTTCAATGCTCTTACTGAGGGAAGGAGGTTGTTGGCCAAGATCTCGCGATACATGGCCTCATCCATCCTCCCCTCAATATGGTGCAGTCATCCTGTCCCCTTTGCAGAAAAGCATCCCCAAAGAATGATGTTTCCACCTCCATGCTTCACGGTTGGGATGGTGTTCTTGGGGTTATACTCATCCTTCTTCTTCCTCCAAACACGGCGAGTGGAGTTTAGACCAAAAAGCTATTTTGTCTCATCAGACCACATGAGCTTCTCCCATTCCTCCTCTGGATCATCCAGATGGTCATTGGCAAACTTCAGACGGGCCTGGACATGCGCTGGCTTGAGCAGGGGGACCTTGCGTGCGCTGCAGGATTTTAATCCATGACGGCGTAGTGTGTTACTAATGGTTTTCTTTGAGACTGTGGTCCCAGCTCTCTTCAGGTCATTGACCAGGTCCTGCCGTGTAGTTCTGGGATGATCCCTCACCTTTCTCATGATCATTGATGCCCCACGAGGTGAGATCTTGCATGGAGCCCCAGACCGAGGTGATTGACCGTCATCTTGAACTTCTTCCATTTTCTAATAATTGCGCCAACAGTTGTTGCCTTCTCACCAAGCTGCTTGCCTATTGTCCTGTAGCCCATCCCAGCCTTGTGCAGGTCTACAATTTTATCCCTGATGTCCTTACACAGCTCGCTGGTCTTGGCCATTGTGGAGAGGTTGGAGTCTGTTTGATTGAGTGTGTGGACAGGTGTCTTTTATACAGGTAACGAGTTCAAACAGGTGCAGTTAATACAGGTAATGAGTGGAAAAAACTAACAGGTCTGTGAGAGCCGGAATTCTTACTGGTTGGTAGGTGATCAAATACTTATGTCATGCAATAAAATGCAAATTAATTACTTAAAAATCATACAATGTGATTTTTAAGTACACATCTCTCACAGTTGAAGTGTACCTATGAAAAAAATTACAGACCTCTACATGCTTTGTAAGTAGGAAAACCTGCAAAATCGGCAGTGTATCAAATACTTGTTCTCCCCACTGTATATACACACACTACCATCAAGCACTATGATGAAACTGGCTCTCATGAGGACCGCCACAGGAAAGGAAGACCCAGTTACCTCTGCTGCAGAGGATAAGTACATTAGAGTTACCAGCCTCAGAAATTGCAGCCCAAATATTTTTACATTTTAGTCATTTAGCAGACGCTCTTATCCAGAGCGACTTACAGGAGCAATTAGGGTTAAGTGCCTTGCTCAAGGGCACATTAACGTCATTTAGCAGACGCTCTTATCCAGAGCGACTTACAAATTGGTGCATTCACCCTATAGCCAGTGGGATAACCACTTTACAATTTTTATATATTTTTTTTTATATATATATTTTTTTTATATATATATTTTTTTTTTTGGGGGGGGGGGGGGGGGGGGGGGGTAGAAGGATTACTTTATCCTATCCCAGGTATTCCTTAAAGAGGTGGGGTTTCAAATGTCTCCGGAAGGTGGTGAGTGACTCCGCTGTCCTGGCGTCGTGAGGGAGCTTGTTCCACCATTGGGGTGCCAGAGCAGCGAACAGTTTTGACTGGGCTGAGCAAATAAATGCTTCACAGAGTTCAAGTCACAAACACATCTCAACATCAACTGTTCAGAAGGGACTGTGTGAATCAGGCCTTCATGGTCGAAATGCTGTAAAGAAACCACGACTAAAGGACACCAATAAGAAGAAGATACCTGCTTGGGCCAAGAAACACGCGCAATGGACATTAGACCAGTGGAAATGTGTCCTTTGGTCTGGAGTCCAAATTTGAGATTTTTGGTTCCAACCACTGTGTCTTTGTGAGACGCGGTGTGGGTGAATGGATGATCTCCGCATGTGTAGTTACCATTGTAAAGCATGGAGGATGAGGCGTTATGGTGTGGGGGTGCTTTGCTGGTGACACTGTCTGTGATTTATTTAGAATTCAAGGCACACTTAACCAGCATGGCTACCACAGTATTCTGCAGTGATACGCCATCCCATCTGGTTTGGGCTTAGTGGGACTATCATTTGTTTTTTAACAGGACAATGACCCAACACACCTCCAGGCTGTGTAAGGGCTATTTGACCAAGAAGGAGAGTGATGGAGTGCTGCATCAGATGACCTGGCCTCCACAATCCCCCGACCTCAACCCAATTGAGATGGTTTGGGATGAGTCGGACGGCAGAGTGAAGGAAAAGCAGCCAACAAGTGCTAAGCATATGTGGGAACACCTTCAAGACTGTTGGAAAAGCATTCCAGGTGAAGCTGGTTGAGAGAATGCCAAGAGTGTGCAAAGCTGTCATCAAGGCAAAGGGTGGCTATTTGAAGAATCTCAAATCTTAAATATATTTTGATTTTCATAACACTTTTTTGGATACTACATGATTCCATATGTGTTATCTCATAGTTGTAATGTCTTCACTACTATTCTACAATGTAAAAATTTGTAAAAATAAAGAAAAACCCTTGAATGAGTAGGTGTGTCCAAACTTTTTAGTGGTACTATATATATATATATATATATATATATATATACACACACAGTTGAAGTCGGAAGTTTACATACACTTAGGTTGGAGTCATTAAAACTAGTTTTTCAACCACTCCACAAATGTATTGTTAACAAACTATAGTTTTGGCAAGTCGGTTAGAACATCTACTTTGTGCATGACACAAGTCATTTTTCCAACCATTGTTTACAGACAGATTATTTCACTTATTATTCACTGTATCACAATTCCAGTGGGTCAGAAGTTTACATACACTAAGTTGACTGTGCCTTTTAAACAGCTTGGAAAATTCCAGAATATGATGTCATGGTTTTAGAAGCTTCTGATAGGCTAATTGACATCATTTGAGTCAATTGGAGGTGTACCTGTGGATGTATTTCAAGGCCTACCTTCAAACTCAGTGCCTCTTTGCTTGACATCATGGGAAAATCAAAAGAAAATCAGCCAAGACCTCAGAATTTGTTTTTGTTGATCTCCACAAGTCTGGTTCATCCTTGGGAGCAATTTCCAAACGCCTGAAGGTACCACGTTCATCTGTACAAACAATAGTATGCAAGTATAAACACCATGGGACCACGCAGCTGTCATACTGCTCAGGAAGGAGACGCGTTCTGTCTCCTAGAGATTAACGTACTTTGGTGCGAAAAGTGCAAATCAATCCCAGAACAACAGCAAAGGACCTTGTGAAGATGCTGGAGGAAACAGGTACAGAAGTATATATATCCACAGTAAAACAAGTCCAATATCGACATAACCTGAAAGGCCGCTCATCAAGGAAGAAGCCACTGCTCCAAAACCGCCATAAAAAAGCCAGACTACGGTTTGCAACTGCACATGGGGACAAAGATCGTACTTTTTGGAGAAATGTCCTCTGGTCTGATGAAACAAAAATAGAACTGTTTGGCCATAATGACCATCGTTATGTTTAAAGGAAAAAGGGGGCTGCTGACAAGCCGAAGAACACCATCCCAACCGTGAAGCACGGTGGTGGCAGCATCATGCTGTGGGGGTGCTTTGCTGCAGGAGGGACTGGTGAACTTCACAAAATAGATGGCATCATGAGGAAGGAAAATGATGTGGATATATTGAAGCAACATCTCAAGACATCAGTCAGGAAGTTAAAGATTGGTCGCAAATGGGTCTTCCAAATGGACAATGACCCCAAGCATACTTCCAAAGTTGTGGCAAAATGGCTTAAGGACAACAAAGTCAAGGTATTGGAGTGGCCATCACAAAGCCCTGACCTCAATCCTATAGAACATTTGTGGGCAGAACTGAAAAAGCGTGTGCGAGCAAGGAGGCCTACAAACCTTACTCAGTTACACCAGCTCTGTCAGGAGGAATGGGCCAAAATTCACCCAATTTATTGTGGGAAGGTTGTGGAAGGCTACCCGAAACGTTTGACCCAAGCTAAACAATTTAAAGGCAATGCTACCAAATACAAATTGAGTGTGTGTAAACGTCTGACCCACTGGGAATGTGATGAAATAAATAAAAGCTGAAATAAGTAATTCTCTCTACAATTATTCTGACATTTCACATTCTTAAAATAAAGTGGTGATCCTAACTGACCTAAGACAGGGAATTTTTACTAGGATTAAATGTTAGGAATTGTGAAAAACTGAGTTTAAATGTATTTGGCTAAGGTGTATGTAAACCTCCGACTTCAACTGTATATATACAGTGGGCAGAACAAGTATTTGATACACTGCCGATTTTGCAGGTATTCCTACTTACAAAGCATGTAGAGGTCTGTAATTCAAAGGTACACTTCAACTGTGAGAGATGGAATCCAGAAAATCACATTGTATGATTTTTAAGTAATTAATTTGCATTTTATTGCATGACATAAGTATTTGATCACCTACCAACCAGTAAGAATTCCGACTCTCACATACCTGTTAGTTTTTCTTTAAGAAGCCCTCCTGTTCTCCACTCATTTCCTGTATTAACTGCACCTGTTTGAACTCGTTACCTGTATAAAAGACACCTGTCCACACACTCAATCAAACAGACTCCAACCTCTCCACAATGGCCAAGACCAGAGAGCTGTATAAGGACATCAGGGATAAAATTGTAGACCTGCACAAGGCTGGGATGGGCTACAGGACAATAGACAAGCAGCTTGGTGAGAAGGCAACAACTGTTGGCGCAATTATTAGAAAATGACAAGGCTGTCTCATCGTTGTCGGTGATCAGGCCTACCACTGTTGTGTCGTCAGCAAACTTAATGATGGTGTTGGAATCGTGCCTGGCCATGCAGTCATGGGTGAACAGGCAGTACAGGAGGGGACTGAGCACGCACCCCTGAGGGGCCCCCGTTTTGAGGATCAGTGTGGCAGATGTGTTGTTACCTACCCTTACCACCTGGGGGCGGCCCGTCAGGAAGTCCAGGATCCAGTTGCAGAGGGAGGTGTTTAGTCCCAGGATCCTTAGCTTAGTGATGAGCTTTGAGGGCACTATGGTGTAGAATGCTGAGCTGTAGTCAATGAATAGCATTCTCACGTAGGTGTTCCTCTTGTCCAGGTGGGAAAGGGCAGTGTGGAGTGCAATAGAGATTGCATCATCTGTGGATCTGTTGGGGCGGTATGCAAATTGGAGTGGGTCTAGGGTTTCTGGGATAATGCTGTTGATGTGAGCCATGACCAGCCTTTCAAAGCACTTCATGGCTACAGACGTCAGTGCTATGGGTCGATAGTCATTTAGGCAGGTTATCTTAGTGTCCTTGGGCACGGGGACTATGGTGGTCTGCTTGAAACATGTTGGTATTACAGACTCAGTCAGGGACATGTTGAAAATGTCAGTGAAGACACTTGCCAGTTGGTCAGCACATGCTCGGAGTACACGTCCTGGTAATCCGTCTGGCCCTGTGGCCTTGTGAATGTTGACCTGCTTAAAAGACTTACTCACATTGGCTACGGGGAGCGTGATCACATAGTCATCCGGAACAGCTGGTGCTCTCACGCATGCTTCAGTGTTGCTTGCCTCGAAGCGAGCATAGAAGTGGTTTAGCTCGTCTGGTAGACTTGTGTCACTGGGCAGCTCGTGGCTGTGCTTCCCTTTGTAGTCTGTAATAGTTTTCAAGCCCTGCCACATCCGACGAGCATCAGAGCCGGTGTAGTACGATCCAATCTTAGTCATGTATTGACTCTTTGCCTGTTTGATGGTTCGTCGGAGGGCATAGCGGGATTTCTTATAAGCGTCCGGGTTAGAGTCCCGCTACTTGAAAGCAGCAGCTCTACCCTTTAGCTCAGTGCGGATGTTGCCTGTAATCCATGGCTTCTGGTTGGGGTATGTACGTACGGTCACTGTGGGGACGACGTCATCAATGCACTTATTGATGAAGCCAGTGACTGATGTGGTGTACTCCTCAATGCTATCTGAAGAATCCCGGAACATGTTCCAGTCTGTGCTAGCAAAACAGTCCTGTAGCTTAGCATCTGCGTCATCTGACCACTTTTTTATTAACCGAGTCACTGGTGCTTCCTGCTTTAGTTTTTGCTTATAAGCAGGAATCAGGAGGATAGAGTTATTGTCAGATTTGCCAAATGGAGGGTGAAAACAAAAGGCATGTTCGATATAGGAGAAACAAATTAAAACAGAACAGCAAATGGTTTGGGGAAAGTTTTCCTCATTGTGTGATATGTTTTGATAATGAAAGAAAATGAATCCCACAGACAAGTAAAGCTGTGTCATTAACATATGAACGCTAACAGGATGATGCATGTTCTGCATGCCAAACATACTGATAACGCTTACAGAGCAGCTGTAAGAGGAGCAGCTAGCAGCATCATGCTGTCAACACATGAACATATAGAAGTGTATTCTAACTTAACACCTGTCTATGTTCTAGCTCAATACGAACACCCTCAATTCCAGAAGTGTATAGCAGTGGCGGTCGGTGCCGTGTAAGGTGAGGGAGGATGATTTTTGGAATTATTTCTATTACAGCATATTGGATGACTGTTACTCATATTCCATTCACCCAGCTCAATGTAACATCGATAGTCAAATTTGAAAGTTTACAACGTAGGTGCACAGGTCGAGAGAATTTTGAGTAATCAAGGTGACAGACAGTGACACATTCAATACCGCCTTGCACACTCTTGCCTGCATCTACTGTTAAATCCCAGTGGATTGATGAGGAATTGAAAAATTTTATGGTTGAGAGGGATGAGGCAAAAGGAATGGCAAATAAGTCTTTTTTTTTTTTTCGGGGGGAATGGATCAGCTTAATATTGCAGATAGATTGTATCTTCTATCAATGTAATTGTCTGCATCACTTCCAATTACCCATTTTATTTTTATTTTTATATATATATACTCCCCTTTATTACTTTTCAACCCCACCATCCTTTCCCTACTTGGAGTAAATTAGTGAACAACAATGCCCAGGCCTCTACTTCCGGTCTATACTTACTATCTACACCTTATGGACAGAGTTAATTTTACAATAATTCTATTATATATATATATATATATTTTTATTTTTATTTTTATTGCTCCTGAACTTCTTCTACTCTCAACCTCTCCGATCATTTTCATGGTGTCCATTCGGTTTGCTTATATATGCCATATCTTTCTAACTGTGCTCTTTCCCAAAAGCTCCCAACATACAACCTATATACTTATTATGGACACAGTATGCTTACATTATTAGCTATCTTTGTTATTATTTGTTGTTATTTGTTATTAGTCCCATCCTTCAACTCTATTCAATACCTCCCATCTATCTCTTAACACCATCCATATAGGATTTCTATTTGCCATATATATTTCAACCGTACTGTGATGTTTTACAAAAGTTCTGAACCTTTCTATTCTCATTGCTTCTACAGATTGTGAATTAAAAATAAACATTTTTGCTAAAAGTATTATTATATTATTGATTGATTGACTATGACTTTTCAGATCACCCAGTAATGCTATCTGCAAGGTTAGTTCCAGGTAAATATTGCAATCCTTTAGCCATTCCTGGACCTGTGTCCAAAAACAAGCTACAAATGGACAGAACCAAAACAAATGATCTAATGATTCTGTCTCTTCACAGCAAAATCTGCAGAGCTGGGAAGATTGTATCCCCCATATAAATAACATTCTATTGGTAGCAAGAATTTTATATAATAATTTAAATTGAAAGATTCAAATTTTTGAATCCGGTGTCGTTTTGCGTGTCAGTTCATAAACACTATGCCATGGGATCGGTACGTCAAAGATCTCTTCCCAACTATTTTGCAATCTATATGGGACGGCTGTCAATCCTTTGGTCCTAAATGAAACTGATATACTTTTTTATTTATCACAGTTTTCCTTAACCAATTATGTTCTTTAATGCAAGGCCGACAGACAAGTTCCTTACTTTCTCCCCCTTCCACTTTCCTCTTCCACTTTTGCGGTAAGGCTGCAATTATTTGGTTGTAATTTTGGGTAGAGCAGACATTTCCATATGTTTTTGTCAGCTGCATGTGCGACATAACTCCACCAGTCCTACCGATGATATCATTTACGAAGATTATACCTTTTTTAAACATTCTGTCAAAAAAGTAAGGTTTTTTGTCAATTAGTATATTTGAATTTAACCACAATATTTGTTGCATTATTTGTTCTGTCGTTTCTGGAGGATTAAATTGAAATTGCAACCAACTTTCTATGGCTTGTTTTAGAAATAGTGACATTTGGGAGATTATTTTCTTTTCAAATAACTGAAAGTGAGAGGTTGTAATCTGAATAAAGGGAAAAAGGCCTTTCTTGAACATTGGGTGAGACAATCTTACTAATTTGCTTGAGAACCAGTTCGGATTTAAGTATAACTTTTGTATGACTGAAGCTTTTAGTGATAGGTCTAATGCTTTAATATTTAATAATTTCTGACCTCCGAATTCATATTCATTATATAAATATGCTCTTTTAATTTTGTCTGGCTTGCCGTTCCAAATAAAATTGAATATTTTTTTCTCATATAATTTAAAAAACTGTTCGCTAGGCGTAGGCAAGACCATAAGCAAATAGGTAAACTGGGATAATACTAAAGAGTTAATCAGGGTGATTTTTCCACAAATTGACAGGTATTTGCCTTTCCATGGTAGTAAGATCTTATCTATTTTTGCTAACTTTCTATTAAAATTTATTGAAGTGAGATCATTTATTTCCTTTGGGATATGTATTCCGAGTATATCCACATCACCATCAGACCATTTTATTGGTAAACTACATGGTAATGTAAAAATTGTATTTTTTAGTGATCCAATACGTAATATAGTACATTTGTCATAATTTGGTTGTAATCCAGAGAGGTTAGAAAATGTATCTAGATCCTCTATGAGGCTGTGGAGGGATTCTAGTTGTGGATTTAAAAGAAAACATGAATCATCAGCTTACAATGACACCTTTGTTTTTAAGCCCTGTATTTCTAATCCTCTGATATTATTATTGGATCTGATTTTAATAGCTAATATCTCGATGGCCACAATAAATAGATATGCCGATAGTGGACAACCTTGTTTCACTCCTCTTGACAGTTTAAAACTTTCTGAGAAATAGCCATTATTTACTATTTTACACCTAGGGTTACTATACATGATTTTGACCCATTTTATAAGAGATTCTCCAAAATTGAAATGCTCCAGGCATTTATATATAAACCCCAGTCGAACTTTATCAAATGCCTTTTCGAAGTCTGCTATGAATAGCAGGCCTGGTTTCCCATATTTTCCATAGTGTTCTATTGTTTCCAATACTTGCCTTATATTATCTCCAATGTATCTTCCATGTAAAAAACCTGTCTGATTAGAATGAATAATATCCGACAATACCTTTTTAATTCTATGCGCTATACATTTTGCTAGGATTTTTGCATCACAACACTGAAGTGTAAGGGGCCTCCAATTTTGTTAATGGACTGGATCTTTATATTTTCCACTTGTATCCTGTTTCAGTAATAATGAGATCAGACCTTCTTCTTGAGTGTCAGATAATCTACCATTTACATAGGAGTGGTTAAAACATGCTAATAACGGTCCTCTTAGTATATCAAAAAAGGTTTGGTATACCTCGACCGGTATGCCATCCAACCCTGGAGTTTTCCCAGACTTAAAGTCTTTAATTGCACCCAGAAGTTCCTCCTCTGTAATTTCACCTTCACATTAGTCTTTCTGTGTGGCTGTTAATTTGACATTATCAATAGAAAAAAAAATCTCTACAATTAGCTTCAGTTAGAGGAGATGGAGGCGACTGAAAAGAAAACATATGCTTAAAGTACTTTGTTTCTTCCTTCAAAATATCATTTGGTGAATTATGGGTGACTCCGTCAATTGTAACCAGTTTCATTAAGTTATTTTTGGTAGTATTCCTATGTTGAAGATTAAAAAAGAATTTTGTGCATTTTTCCCCATATTCCATCCAGTTTGCTTTATTTTTATAATATATTACACTTGATCTTTCTTGAATAAGTTTCTCCATTTCTTTTTGTTTTTCCTCTAATTTATTCTGAGCCTCTATGTTACAGTTTTTATTGCCATCTATCTGTTCTGTTAGACTTTCTATTTCCTTTCTTAGTATAAACTCTTTTGACCTAAATTGCTTTTGTTTTCGAGATGAGTACTGAATTGCATGGCCTCTAAAGGCACATTTAAAGGTGTCCCATACAATAAGGGGATTCGCTGTACCTATGTTATGTTGGAAAAAGTCAGTTATAAATTCCTTTGTTCTAATTATAAATATATAATCATCCAATAGGCTTTGATTAAATTTCCAATATCCTCGCCCACGTGGAAATTCAGTAAGAGTAATGTATATGCCTATTATATGATGGTCCGACCGCATTCTGTCCCCTATCAACACTTTTTTTTACTTTTGGTGCCAACGAGAATGAGATAAGAAAGAAGTCAAGACGACTAGCTTGATTCAGTCTCCGCCATGTATATCTCACTAGATCAGTATATTTAAGCCTCCATATATCTACTAGTTCTAATGTATCCATGACATTCACAATTTCCTTAAGAGCATGTGGGTGATTGTTTGTGGTGTGATTTCCTTTACGGTCCATTGAGCTATTTAAAACAGTATTATAATCCCCCACCATAATAATATTGTCTTGAGTTGCTTGCAGGCTTGATAATTTATTATATATATATTGTCAAACAATTGTGGATCATCATTATTTGGTCCGTAAAGGTTAATGAGCCATATCTGTTTATGGTCCAATAACATATTTAAAATAATCCATCTACCTTGTGTATCTATTTGTACAATTTGCACATTCGGATCGAAATTACTGTTAATTAATATCATCACCCCTTTTGAATTTCTTTGCCCATGGGAGAAGTATATCCCCCCCCCCCCCCATTATTTTTTCCACGCTACTTCATCTCGAATTGTTGAATGAGTTTCCTGTATACAATAGATATTATATTCCTTCTCTTTGAGCCATGTAAATATTGTTCTTCTTTTGTTATTATCAGCTAAGCCATTACAATTATAACTGGCTGTACTTATTTCACCATACACCATAATGAGATACAAGTTTCAAGTCTATTTATCATTATATATGTTTGTAAATTTACCAATAAAAAATAGCGTAATGATTGAGTGTCCATATAGCTGTACTGTGATATTTGCATTGCTACGGAGTAACCCTTCAATTGTTCTCCACTAATTCCCCCGCTAAAGCCCCTCCCCATCCCAAGTTGAGCCGTCATCCCAGTGATCAGCATCCCACCCACGTCCCTCCGTGTCCCTAATGCCCCCAGAGGCCAGGACCCATCCATCGAAAACAGCACACAGTATCACCCACAAGACAGAAGCAGATTAACCACCAAAAGCATTTCCAATGCTTTCACCTCTATATATATATATAACTATTTTTTTTTAAATTATGCATTTCCTATTTTCCATCATTATCAATTAATATGCGTAATAATGTCGGCAGTTCACACGTAGGATTCTAACATATATCCCAGATTGCCATTGTATTACATTTAATTCATTGACAAACAATTATTATCCTAGCAAATAATTCCCGTGGTCTATCCCATACCCTCCCCCCCAACATCCCCACCCCCCCACAACAGATGCCAGACAAGCACACACGCACATACTCACATACTCCAACACACTCAACCCCCCCTCCTCCACAATCCACCATAAAATCAGATACTCAACGGCTGTTATATCCCAGAGCCCAACTCGAGAAATAACTTGATTTACGAGTGCACATACAGTTAAAGCTGATTGAGAAAGCATGCAGATTGAGCAGAAATTGATAACAATGTGAGATTTGATTAATCTACTTAATCTATGTCAAGTCCTAGGTGATGGAGATCAGATCCACCCTCTTCACCTGAGACACAAACACTCTGATCCCCTGTTGTAACCATTTCCCCAAGCATCTCCATGCGGTCAGACCTTTGATTATTTTGTGCCACCTGGGCTACAATGATAAACCCCCTCTCTGATTGTCCGAGTGTGACCCCCTCCCCATGGGTTACTGCAGCCAGTGTTGCCAGCACTGCCACTACCTGGGTGGGCGTACCCCACCGGAATCCCCACCGGCTAAGTAAAAGGTCGTCAAGGTTCTCATTAGCAGCTTTGAGAATTTCCTTGTATATTGGCTTTGTAGGACCAACCCTGCCAGGCAGGCTCAGAATCTTGAGAGGGCGGTGCTGCTCAAGTAGGTCTCTGACTGCATTTATTTCTCTGTTTAGGCTGCATATTCACAGCAGGTCCATAAAAGAGATGGGAACTTCTCTTTGGTGTATGGGTCGCTCAGGTGGGTGTCCAGGTTATAGGGTTAGGGATCTTTCCATCATGATAGGACAATGAAAAATTAGATTAGATGTATACTATATTTAAAAATGTATATCCCTCATCTACACAAAATTGAAAGCTCTCTCTCAGTACCCCTGCTCATAGACCCCCGGTCGGCTCTGGGATATGCAACCATTTCCCCTCTCACTCACTTAACGCCGCACCTTTTCAAACACAAAAATGCACACCACATGGTTGACTGGGGAAGAAATGGGCCGAGCGTGCAAACGCACCCGCATCCACATCTGCCGCAAGGGGGAATGGAGGCCAGAGAGAACACAGGACCAACCACAACAACCATCCGCCAAAACAACAACCTCCCGCCAAAAAAGCCATGTTCTAATTATTTGTATTTAAATATGTATTATTCTGCTTGTTATATCGTTTTATCCTTTTATAAAATACTATACTTACTATAAATGTTATTCAATATTACAATCCCTATCATTGCTAGTATCAGGTGTTCCATTATTCGACTCCTCTATTACAACTTTTAAAATAGCCATGGAGTAGTCTTTGTGTCTCTGAACATTTGGTTGTCAATATATAATTTGGCAAATAAGTCTTGCTGCACAACCGATTGGAAAATCTACAGCAGATTGATAAATCATGTTACTATATACTTTAGAAGTTTACAGTACAGTACAGTGAGGGAAAAAAATATTTGATCCCTTGCTGATTTTGTACGTTTCCCACTGACAAAGAAATTATCAATCTATAATTTTAATGGTAGATTTATTTGAACAGTGAGAGACAGAATAACAACAACAAAATCCAGAAAAACGCATGTCAAAAATGTCAGGAGGGATTTTGTCCCACTCCTCTTTGCAGATCTTCTCCAAGTCATTAAGGTTTCGAAGCTGACGTTTGGCAACTCGAACCTTCAGCTCCCTCCACAGATTTTCTATGGGATTAAGGTCTGGAGACTGGCTAGGCCACTCCAGGACCTTAATGTGCTTCTTCTTGAGCCACTCCTTTGTTGCCTTGGCCGTGTGTTTTGGGTCATTGTCATGCTAGAATACCCATCCACGACCCATTTTCAATGCCCTGGCTGAGGGAAGGAGGTTCTCACCCAAGATTTGACGGTACATGGCCCCGTCCATCGTCCCTTTGATGCGGTGAAGTTGTCCTGTCCCCTTAGCAGAAAAACACCCCCAAAGCATTATGTTTCCACCTCCATGTTTGACGGTGGGGATGGTGTTCTTGGGGTCATAGGTAGCATTCCTCCTCCTCCAAACACGGCGTGTTGAGTTGACACCTGGGAGCGGTTGTCGGGAGAGGTTGTGTTTTCTCTAGCAGGAGGTAAGCTTGGCTTCTTATATGGTGTTGAGTAAAGCTTAAACCATGTATTTAGATTGTAGGTAGGTATTGTAGTTAGGTATTATAGGTAGTTTACTCAGGTAGTTATTGTAGGTTATTGTAGGTTATTGTAGGTAAGTATTGTATTCGGCGGACCCCGGCGAAGCACGAGGCTAGCTTACCCACTACTTGGACCAACAAAGCTAGCTAGCTAGCTAGCGGGTAGCTACTGGTAACTTTTAGCAACCGTGGTTAGTTGTTTCCAATGTTATTTCACGCTTAAGAGTACCTGTGATTGAGCCAGCTAGCTGCCTACCATTCAGCTGTTTTTCTAACCTCATTATCCGAGGCATTAACGTTAGGTGGTTGGTAGCTGCTGTACTTAATTACAGCTACTGATTGCAGTCTGCCACCCAGACAGCTGGCGTTGGGTAAGTTTGGCTTTATACATAGCTTGGGCTTTGTCGAGTAAGGCTTAAACTATGTATTTAGATTGTAGTTAGGTATTATATGTAGGCATCGTGGGCTGTATATTAATAGGTAGTATAGGTAGGCATCGTGGGCTGTTGTGGGTAGTTGTTGTATGTAGTTATTGTAGGTTACTTTTGTATTCGGCGGTGCCGGGTGTAGCACGAAGCTAGCTAGCTAACTCACCTCCTGGATTAGCTGGCGAGTAGCTATTAGCAACGGTAGCAACTAAAAACAATATTCTTTTTAGCCAGCTACATTCGTTCGCAGCGACGCCGTTTTCAAACAAAGTCAACACAGCAGCCATTGCTAGCTAGCCAACACTACCAGCTAGCTGTACTGTGGTAGCTAAATACAATATCTTTGTGCTAGCTAGCCAACGTTTAATTATTGCTGCGTTATGAAAGAACTAGACACGGACACTAATTATCTGTTTAGTGTGTTCACACACTACTGGTAGTTTGTTGTAACAAAGTATTGGTGCTAAACTGTGTGTTATTGGATGCTAGCATGCTAGTTAGCTATGGCATCATAGTTAGCTAGCTGAATAAAGTAAGTTGAGTCTATTCATTGAAACATTGAACCGCTGTAGTTTACAACAATTCTAATTTCTAAAGTGGAAGTTGGGAGAGTTTTATTCGGGTGGTTCAGTGAAACAATTATAGTTTCTGAGGTGGAAGTTGGGAGAGTTATATTTTTTTGGTGAGGGAGGCCCTGCTCTCTCCTTTCCCAGATGTTTAGTTCATTTCATTCCGATCTCCTCTGCATTATTGTAGCCATCTGCTACAGCCTGTCAACTATGCCTCTGACTATCCCTGTTCTCTCCTCTCCGCACAGGCTACACAAACGCCTCACACCGCGTGGCTGCTGCCTCTCTAACCTGGTGGTCCCTGCACGCACCACACACCTGGAGTTCCAGGTCTCAGGCAGCCTCTGGAACTGCCGTTCTGCCGCCAACAAGGCTGACTTCATCCCAGCCTATGCTACCCTCCAGTCCCTCGACTTCCTGGCGCTGACGGAAACATGGATTACCACTGAAAACACTGCTACTCCTACTGCTCTCTCCTCGTCTGACCATGTGTTCTCGCATACCCCGAGAGCATCTGGTCAGAGGGGTGGTGGCACAAGAATCCTCATCTCTCCCAAGTGGTCATTCTCAATTTTTCCCCTAACCCATCTGTCTATCTCCTCATTTGAATTCCACGCTGTCACAGTCACTAGCCCATTTAAGCTTAATATCCTTGTCATCTATCGCCCTCCAGGTTCCCTTGGAGAATTCATCAATGAGCTTGACAGTTTTAGGGGATTTCAACCTCCCTATGTCTACATTTGACTCATTTCTCTCTGCCTCCTTCTTTCCACTCCTCTCCTCTTTTGACCTCACCCTCTCACCGTCCCCCCCTACTCACAAGGCAGGCAATACGCTTGACTTCATCTTTACTAGATGTTGCTCTTCTACTAATCTCACTGCAACTCCCCTCCATGTCTCCGACCACTACTTTGTATCCTTTTCTCTCTCGCTCTCCTCCAACACTACTCACTCTGCCCCTACACAGATGGTAACACGCCGCCGCAACCTTCGCTCTCTCTCTCCCACTACTCTCTCCTCTTCCATCCTATCATCTCTTCCCTCTGCTCAATCCTTCTCCCTCCAATCTCCTGATTCTGCCTCCTCAACCCTCCTCTCCTCCCTTTCTGCATCCTTTGACTCCCTGTGTCCCCTATCCTCCCGGCCGGCTCGGTCCTCCCCTCCAGCTCCGTGGCTTGATGACTCATTGCGAGCTCACAGAGCAGAGCTCCGGGCAGCTGAGCGGAAATGGAAGAAAACTAAACTCCCTGCCGACCTGGCATCTTTTCACTCCCTCCTCTCTACATTTTCTTCATCTGTTTCTGCTGCTAAGGCCACTTTCTACCACTCTAAATTCCAAGCATCTGCCTCTAACCCTAGGAAGCTCTTTGCCACATTCTCCTCACTGCTGAATCCTCCCCCCCCCCCCCCCCCCCTCCTCCCTCTCTGTGGATGACTTCGTCAACCACTTTGAAAAGAAGGTTGACGACATCCGATCCTCGTTTGTTAAGTCTAATGACACTGCTGGTCCTGCTCACACTGCCCTACCCTATGCTTTGACTTCTTTCTCCCCTCTCTCTCCAGATAAAATCTTGCGACTAGTGACTGCTGGCCGCCCAACAACCTGCCCGCTTGACCCCATCCCCTCCTCTCTTCTCCAGACCATCTCCGGTGACCTTCTCCCCTACCTCACCTCGCTGATCAACTCATCCTTGACCGCTGGCTATGTCCCTTCCGTCTTCAAGAGAGCGAGAGTTGCACCCCTTCTCAAAAAACCAACACTCTATCCCACTGATGTCAACAACTACAGACCAGTATCCCTTCTTTCTTTTCTTTCCAAAACTATTGAGCGTGCCGTCTTTAGTCAACTCTCTTGCTATCTCTCTCAGAATTACCTTCTTGATCCAAACCAGTCAGGTTTCAGGACTGGTCATTCAACTGAGACTGCTCTTCTCTGTGTCACGGAGGCTCTCCGCACTGCTAAAGCTAACTCTCTCTCCTCTGCTCTTGTCCTTCTAGACCTGTCTGCTGCCTTTGATACTGTGAACCATCAGATCCTCCTCTCCACCCTCTCCGAGCTGGGCATCTCCGGCGCGGCTCACTCCTGGATTGCGTCCTACCTGACCGGTCGCTCCTACCAAGTGGCGTGGCGAGAAGCTGTCTCCGCACCACGTGCTCTCACCACTGGTGTCCCCCAGGGCTCAGTTCTAGGCCCTCTCCTTTTCTCCCTATACACCAAGTCACTTGGCTCTGTCATATCCTCACATGGCCTCTCCTATCATTGCTACGCTGACGATACACAACTAATCTTCTCCTTTCCCCCTTCTGATAACCAGGTGGCGAATCGCATCTCTGCATGTCTGGCCGACATATCAGTATGGATGACGGATCACCACCTAAAGCTGAACCCTGGCAAGACGGAGCTGCTCTTCCTCCCGGGGAAGGACTGCCCGTTCCATGATCTCGCCATCACGGTTGACAACTCCGTTGTGTCCTCCTCCCAGAGTGCGAAGAGCCTTGGCGTGACCCTGGACAACACCCTGTCGTTCTCCGCTAACATCAAGGCGGTGACCCGATCCTGCAGGTTCATGCTCTACAACATTCGGAGAGTACGACCCTGCCTTACACAGGAAGCGGCACAGGTCCTAATCCAGGCACTTGTCATCTCCCATCTGGATTACTGCAACTCGCTGTTGGCTGGGCTCCCTGCCTGTGCCATTAAACCCCTACAACTCATCCAGAATGCCGCAGCCCGTCTGGTGTTCAACCTTCCCAAGTTCTCTCACGTCACCCCCCTCCTCCGCACACTCCACTGGCTTCCAGTTGAAGCTCGCATCCGTTACAAGACCATGGTGCTTGCCTATAAAGCAGTGAGGGGAACGGCACCTCCGTACCTTCAGGCTCTGATCAGTCCCTACACCCAAACGAGGGCATTGCGTTCATCCACCTCTGGCCTGCTGGCTCCCCTTCCTCTGCGGAAGCATAGTTCCCGCTCAGCCCAGTCAAAACTGTTCGCTGCTCTGGCACCCCAATGGTGGAACAAGTTCCCTCACGACGCCAGGACAGCGGAGTCACTCACCACCTTCCGGAGACATTTGAAACCCCACCTCTTTAAGGAATACCTGGGATAGGATAAAGTAATCCTTCTTTTTTGTTGTTATTCTGTCTCTCACTGTTAAAATAAAACTACCATTAAAATTATAGACTGATCATTTCTTTGTCAGTGGGCAAACGTACAAAGTCAGCAGGGGATCAAATACTTTTTTCCCTCACTGTATATGCAAATGTAATCACTACATGAGATATCGCCGCTCCATGTAGGTGGAAATAATTAAAATAACTTTAACTATTCCTATTTGAAACACTCCTGTAAGCAAGAGAGAGCGAGAGAAGGTTTTGACTTGTCAACAAGACAGCATGTTGTTTATTATGCTTTGAAATGCTCAAGCTCAACCACAAGGCAATCTTTCCAATTTTATGGTGAAATAAAACCCCAAATGTTAGCAATACATTCTCATAGATTCTGAGTCATAATTTCCTGTGTACACAAGTCATTCAGTATAAACACTTTTTTTATTCATTGGCCTCTGTGGTTGTAGTGCTAATGTAAATTCACGTTTTATATCCTTCCTTTTCTAACTGTGACCTAAAATTACTTTCAACAAATTACTCATCTGCAAGAGCCTATGTCCACGTAATACGACACAAAAAAGCCTACATGTCATAAAAATTTTGTTTGCCCTCAATTTAACTAGTCTAGAGGGCATTTACTTAATCCTACACTAGAGGTTATTTTAAGCTTGTGGCAAGATGATGTCTGTCTGATGCCATCCACATTTAGGTTTAATAAGTGTCAATATGTCCCTCCAACACTGTAAAGATAAAGATAAAGATGTTCATTCAACGTACAATTGTAAGGCAACCTGCTGCAATAGGATTGTGAGTTTGCTCAACACATTTCTGGGGAAGTTTTGTTGAGCAAACTGGTTGCCTTACAATAAATAAAATAAAATAAATAAAAAATGCTAAATGCTGATTCAACACTTTTCAATTCCCCTGCATAATTCAACACTTTACATAAACATTTGAATAGATGGAGTGTATTGGGCTCTGTCATAAACGTTGTCTTAAATGAGTCCAAATTGTCTATAATATTGCAGACATTGAAAATGTGTAATGGAGCAATGCTAATGGAATCACTGTTTGACAGAGTCAGTTGCAATGATGGAAATTGGAGTCACTAGAAATGACAAACCACCCCTGGTGTGCGTGGCCAAAGAGATCTATTTTCATGTCATCCAACAAATGTAAGCCCCTGGAGTTTGCTAAATGGCATTGGGACTTGGATTGGAACTGGTGCTTTAGTCAGATGACATGAAAATAGAGCTCTGGCAACGCAGGAAATGAGAATGCATCAGCAGAAAATAACATGCGCTATATATACACTACCAGTCAAAAGTTTGGACATACCTACTCATTCCAGGGTTTTTCTTTATTTTTACTATTTTCTACATTGTAGAATAATAGTGAAGACATCAAAACTATGAAAATACATATGGAATCATGTAGTAACCAAAAACGTGTTAAACAAATCAAAATATATTTTAGATTTTAGATTCTTCAAAGCAGCCACCTTTTCCTTGATGACAGCTTTGCACACTCTTGGCATTCTCTCAAGAGTGTGGGGATGTTTTTCAGTGGCACGGACTGGGAGACTAGTCAAGATCGAGGGAAAGATGAGCGGAGCAAAGTACAGAGAGATCTGTGATGAAAACCTGCTCCAGAGCACTCAGGACCTCAGACTGGGGTGAAGGTTCACCTTCCAACAGGACAACGACCCTAAGCACACAGCCAAGACAAAGCAGGAGTGGCTTCGGGACAAGTCTCTGAATGTCCTTGATTGGCCCAGCCAGAGCCCGGACTTGAACCCAATCGAACATCTCTGGAGAGACTTGAAAATAGGTTGGACGCTCCCCATCCAACCTAACAGAGCTTGAGATGATCTGCAGAGAAAAATTGGAGAAACTCCCCAAATACAGGTGTGCCAATCCTGTGGCGTCATACCCAAGAAAACCTGAGGCTGTAATCGCTGTCAAAGGTGCTTCAACAAAGTACTGAGTAAGGGGTCTGATTACTAATGTAAATGTGATATTTCAGTCTTTTATTTTTAATAAATTTGCAACAATTTCTAAAAACCTGTTTTTGCTTTGTCATTATGGGGTATTGTGTGTAGATTGAGGGGGGGGGGGGGGGGATGATTTAATGAATTTTAGAATAAGGCTGTAACGTAAGACAATGTGGAAAAAGTCAAGGGGTCTGAATACTTTCCGAATGCGCTGAATAAGGCTTAAGCAAGCAAGCAGGCAGGCAGGCAGGCAGGCAGGCAGGCAGGCAGGCAGGCAGGCAGGCAGGCAGGCAGGCAGGCAGGCAGGCAGGCAGGCAGGCAGGCAGGCAGGCAGGCAGGCAGGCAGGCAGGCAGGCAGGCAGGCAGGCAGGCAGGCAGGCAGGCAGGCAGGCAGGCAGACAGACAGACAGACAGACAGACAGACAGACAGACAGACAGACAGACGCAGTGATGTGTGCTGGTGTGGATAAAATGCTAAGGCCAAATTTTTCTCCCAGTCCACCCCTGACTAGATCTGTTTGTGCCGTCTTGTCAACTCTATGGTCATTGGTTATTTTACTGTATAAATACTATAGTATTTTTGCAAAAAGTATTCACTGTAGTGTTTTTGTGGACTAACGACTATTTCTATGGCCACAAGCGTTTTTGCGCACCACGTCTATTTCTATGGCACTGTTCATGACACAAACTGTTCACACCCCTCTTATTGGCGGATAATTTTTTTGGCAGGTTTTAATGTTTATTTCCTGCAATTGTACACATTTTGTTATGAGGTGCGGAGAAAACATTGCTGTTTAAAGCTCATTTTCTTGCAATTCTATACAATGTTCCATGTATAATGTGTATTCATGTGATATTTGAGCGACTCAAACATTACAACAAAATCTATGGACTAAAAAACATAGCTAAAAAACGTTAGCTGACATGGGCTAGTTGATCTGGACATTTCTGACAAGTTATAAATAGCTCTCTAAGGTATGCAAGGACTGACATTAAAAGAGGAAAACTGATGATGCACTACCCAATTTCGAAATTGCTCCTGTGCCGGACTGAGTTCCTCAAAAAAAGTGCCAAACAGTCATACGGCGGAATGGCTCATAGGATCGTGAGGCAGCTTGATGTACAAGTACCCCACCCCTGAACAGGACACTAGTCTATCGCAGGGCCTTACCCAAGCAGAGACTCATTGGGTCCCATTTCTACAGTCTTTGGTATGACTCGGCCGGGGATCGAACTCCCAACCTTCCAATCACAGGGCGGACACTAACCACTGAGTTGGCAGTAGTGCTGACACATAACATTGGTAGTGCAGTACAGATATCGGATCTTAACTTGATCACTCTTTTGTTGCATCAGAAAATTCAAATGAGCCTTGTGATTGGCTCCCATTCGGGAGCAGTCGAGTCAATGGGATCAGGGCTCGCTATCTTAAAATAACGTTTTATAAAGCTTCAAGTGGAATTGACAGCATTTTGGCAATTAAATCTTATTAAAATCTGTTCATATACACCCCCAGGAAGAATATGACATTTTTTTACATTTTCTGACAAGCGATCACTTAGATATGGTTATTTTCATATTTTCATAAATTCTTAGAATGTTTGGGAATTACGTATACTAAGGCATTTGTGAAAATTCTATAGAAATATAGAATGGGAAAGCGGCTGTGCGTTTGGACAATTAATAGACACTGCAGTAAATAAAACTGAATAAAAACATCTCCTCCAGGACCGGAGTCTACGCAGACAGGTGCACCATAGCCAATCAGAGGTACAGTAGGCCTATATGCAAACAAGCCATTTGCCACAAGGGCCTGCCATCATTCAATTTGAACTGGACTGTGTGTTTACAGGCAGTTGCAACAGCGCGACTTTAGATAATTCAAACGCATTTGGCAAAAGCCACAAAATACACTTGGAATGGATTTCTGCAAATATATAGCTAAATGCCATGGGAGTCCTCTTACATTTGGGAACTTTACAGTCCTATTGATCAAATAACCATAAAAAGGTAGGCTCTCTTTCCCTTTATGCACATCAACAAGATCAATAACTAATGCTAGCCAGAGCAAGATGAGCTAAAATCTAACAAAGGAACATTAGATAAACCCTCTCAAACTTTTTAAGCTAGTTGGCCGTCAAAATTGCACTTATAAACGATGGGGAATAGCCTGCTCGTCCTTCTGCAGCTTGCCTGCCAATGCATGCGTTGTCCCAACCAAGCACCCAAGCTAACTGGCTAACGTTGGCTAGCTTACTAGCTAGCTACTTCCAGACACAAATGAGAGAACACCTCACTGACCATTTTACTCACCCTAACGGAGGTGGTTAGGCTGTTTACATGTTAGATAGAGCGTTTGTGACTAACTATTACTTTTTTTGCCTACGTTTACTGACACCGGTCAAATTCAGCGGGTCTTGCGCATTCGTAAATTCATCAGTTATTCTGCGCCCTGGCACACTCAGACAAGAGTGCTCTGAAATTGGAGTAGATAGCTAGCCAGAGTGAATTTGCGAACGCAAGAGATATGCTAACTGGATAACAGTCGTTCAGCATAGCTAGCTAGCTAGAAAAGCAATTCACATTTCTTGCTAGCTAACCAAATGACACGTGCATCTCTAGCTGTATAGCCACCGAAAAATGATAAGAGGGGAAAAAGTCAGTCACTCACCCACTCCTCCAAGGACAGGACTTCCTCCTAGCAGCTAGCTAGCTATCTATCTAGCTAACGTTAGACTCTGTGTTTTTAGCTTGCTACATGAATAGATACGCTAGCATATTAGCCAAGTTATGACTGACTTGTCATAGCCAGGCCCACCCACTGGGGAGCCAGGCCCAGCCAATCAGAATGAGTTTTTCTCTACAAAAGGTATTTATTATAGACAGAAATCCTCCTCAGCACCCCCTCATACAATCCCATACGTGAAGAAGCCGGATGTGGAGGTCCTGGGCTGGCGTGGTTACACGTGGTCTGCGGTTTTGAGGCCGGTTGGACTTACTTCCAAATTCTGTAAAACAAAGTTGGAGACGGTTAATGGTAGAAAAATGAACATTCAATTCTCTGGCAACAGCTCTGGTGGACATTCCTGCAGTCAGCATGCCAATTGCACGCTGCCTCAAAACGGCACATTTTAGAGTGGCCTTTTATTTTCCCCAGCACAAGGTGCACCTGTGTAATGATCATGCTGTTTAATCAGCTTCTTGATATGCCACACCTGTCATGTGGATGGATTATCTTGGCAAAGGAGATGTAAACAATTTTTTTATCTCAGCTCATGAAACATGGGACCAACACTTTACATTTATTTATTCTGTTTATTTTAAATGCAACAGTATATTGATATTAAATGTAGTAATTACATGACAACATTCCCAACACTTTTATTGTCAAAAATTACATTTTGCCCAAGTTCTTGATGGAGAATGTTAATAACCTCATTGGTTTGAGACCACAAACTCAACCAAAATGGCGCTGCTAATAGCTCTATATTAAAAATACTGTTATTGAAGAAAGATTGTTCAGAGATTAAATGATTTAATCATGTAAATTCATTATCATCATCTACACACTTTCTATGTCACGAATGTCTGTGGAATGCAGTAGGACCAGAGTCAAGTGCAGGACACAGAATGAAATGAAGATCCACTTTACTGAAGAGTAAAGAAAATACAAACAAAACCTCCACACAAGGGAGGAGCAAACCCGCTCACAAATGACACTCGTACACGCAACAAACACGACGCCTCGAATCCAGGATGGAACGGACCGAGTACGCTGGTACCCCCTCAATGTCCAGTGGGGGCGGAGGAACCTCCCGTATCTCAGACTCCTGGAGTGGACCAGCTACCACTGGCCTGAGGAGAGACACATGGAACGAGGGGTTAATACAATAATTAATAGGAAGCTGTAACCTATAACATACCTCGTTCAATCTCCTCAGGACTTTAAATGGGCCCACAAACCGCCTACCCAACTTCCGGCAGGGCAGGCGAAGGGGCAGGTTTCGGGTAGAGAGCCAGACCCGGTCCCCCGATGCATACACCGGGGCTTCACTGCGGTAGAGGTCGGCGCTCTCCTTCTGCCGCCTGATGGCCCGCTGCAGGCGTTCATGTGCAGCGTCCCAGGTCTCCTGCGAGCGCCGAACCCAGTCGTCCACCGCAGGTACCTCGATCTGGCTCTGATGCCACGGTGCCAGGACCGGCTGATAACCTAACACACACTGGAAAGGAGTGAGGTCAGTTGAGGAGTGGCGGTTGGAGTTTATAGCCATCTCTGCCCAGGGTAGAAAAACTGACCACTCCCCTCGCCGGTCCTGGCAATACGACCTCAGAAACCTACCCACCTCCTGGTTGATTCTCTCCACCTGCCCGTTACTCTCGGGGTGAAAACCTGAGGTAAGGCTAACCGAGATCCCCAACCGTTCCATGAACGCCCTCCAGACCCTCGATGTAAACTGGGGACCCCGATCAGACACTATATCCTCAGGCATCCCGTAGTGCCGGAAGACGTGTGTAAATAGGGCCTCTGCAGTTTGTAGGGCCGTAGGGAGTCCGGGCAGAGGAAGGAGGCGACAGGACTTAGAAAACCGATCCACAACGACCAGGATGGTTGTGTTCCCTCTTGAGGGAGGAAGATCAGTCATAGAATCCACCGATAGGTGGGACCACGGTCGTTGTGGAACAGGTAGGGGTTGTAATTTCCCTCTGGGCAGGTGTCTAGGAGCCTTACACTGGGCGCACACCGAGCAGGAGGAGACATAAACCCTCACGTCCTTGGCTAAGGTGGGCCAACAGTACCTCCTACTAAGATAGTTCACTGTCCGACCGATGCCAGGGTGACGTGTGAGCCCAATAGATCAAACGATCGCGGACCTCCAGCGGTACGTACTTCCGACCCTCTGGACACTGGGGAGGAGAGGGTTCGGTACGTGACGCCAGCTCGATGTCCACGTCAACCTCCCACACCACCGGTGCTTCCAGACACGATGCCAGAAGTATGGGAGTGGGCTCCACGGAACTCTCCTCCGTGTCATACAGTCGGGACAGCGCATCTGCCTTAGCATTCTGGGAGCCTGGCCTGTAAGAAAGGGTGAAAACAAAACGAGTTAGAGATATAGACCACCTTGCCTGGCGAGGGTTTAACCTCTTCGCCGCTCGGATGTACTCCAGATTGCTGTGGTCAGTCAAAATGAGAAAAGGGTGTTTATCCCCCTCAATCAATGTCTCCACGCTTTCAGGGCTTTGACCACCGCCAACAACTCCCGGTCCCCCACATCATAGTTGCGCTCCGCCGGGCTGAGCTTCTTCGAAAAGAAAGCACAGGGGCGGAACTTGGGTGGCGTGCCTGAGCGCTGAGAAAGTACAGCGCCTATCCCAGCCTTGGATGCGTCCACCTCAACCGTGATGGCCAAGGAGGGATCCGGATGAGCCAGCACTGGAGCCGAGGTGAACAGGTCCTTCAGACGACAAAAAGCCCTGTCCGCCTCAGCTGACCACCGCAGACACACCAGTCCCCCCTTCAGCAACGAGGTAATGGAAGCCGCTACCTGACCAAAGCCCCGGATAAACCTCCGGTAGTAGTTGGAAAACCCCAAGAATCGCTGCACCTCCTTCACCGTGGTTGGAGTCGCCCAATTACGCACGGCTGAAATGTGGTCACTCTCCATCCTCACCCCAGACGCGGACATGTGGTACCCTAGGAAGGAGATGGACTCCTGAAAGAACAGGCATTTCTCTGCCTTAGCATACAGGTCATGCTCCAACAGTCTTCTAAGCACTTTACGCACCAGGGACACATGCTCGGCCCTTGTAGTGGAGTATATAAGTATGTCATCAATATACACCACTACCCCTTGTCCGTGCAGGTCCCTGAAAATCTCATCCACAAATGATTGGAAGACTGATGGAGCATTCATTAACCCGTATGGCATGACCAGATACTCATAATGTCCAGAGGTGGTACTAAATGCCGTCTTCCACTCATCTCCCTCCCGGATACGCACTAGGTTGTACGCGCACCTGAGATCCAATTTTGTGAAGAAGCGTGCCCCGTGCAATGATTCCGTCATACTAGCTATCAGGGGTAATGGATAGCTGTACTTGATGGTAATCTGATTCAAGCCACGATAATCAATGCACGGGCGTAAACCACAAAAAAGAAACTCGAGGAGACGGGTGAAGTGGATGGCCGAATGTATCCCTGTCTCAGAGATTCGGCGATATATGTCTCCATAGCCGCCCTCTCCTCCTGAGACAAAGGATACACGTGACTCTGGGGAAGTGCAGCTCCTACCTGGAGATTTATCGCACAATCCCCCGGACGATGGGGTGGTAATTTAGTCGCCCTCTTTTTACTGAAGGCGATAGCCAAATCGGCATACTCGGCAGGAATGTGCATAGTGGAAACCTGGTTTGGACTTTCCACCGTAGTTGCCCCCAAGGAAACTCCTACACATTATGCCTGACCCTAACGGGCGACTATCTAATGCGTGCACAAGGAAAGGTTTATCGACACAGTAAGAATCCCTAAACTACGAGCATACTGGCAATCAATAAAATTCCCAGCCGCGCCTGAATCTACTAGCGCCTTATGCTGGGAATGGGGGGAAAAATCTGGGAAAACAATATCAATACACAAATTAGCAACAGGAGGCTCTGGGTGAGTCGGGTGACTACTCACCTGAGACGGTCGACCAGTGCCCTGCCTGCTGCCTCGACCTCCTGAGGACCCTCCCCAGCACCGACCAGCAGTGTGTCCTCTATGGCCACAGTTGGTGCAGGGGACGGTCCCTCTCCCCGTCTCCCTAACCGCAGCACCTCCATGGGGGTAGGCTCGGAGGTGCTGGGGGATGGAATGGACGGCCCCCGATCAGAACGTCCGCGGGCTGCCAACAGGTTATCCAACCTGATGGACATGTCCACCAGTTGGTCCAGGGTGAGATCGGTGTCCCTGCAGGCCAGCTCCCGACGGACGTCCTCCCGTAAGCTGCAACGATAATGGTCGATCAGGGCCCTCTCATTCCATCCCGCGCTGGCTGCTAAAGTTCTAAGTTCCAGCGCAAACTCCTTCACGCTCCTCATCTCCTGTGATAGGTGGAACAGACGTTCACCCGCCGCTCTCCCCTCTGGTGGATGATCGAACACTGCCCGGAAGCGGCGGGTGAAATCCGCGTAGCGGACAGTACTTGAGTCTATTCCTCCCCACTCGGCGTTGGCCCATTCAAGCGCCTTCCCCGATAGACAGGAGATGAGGGTGGACACGCTCTCATATCCCGAGGGTGCCGGGTGAATGGTGGCCAGGTAGAGCTCGACCTGGAGGAGAAATCCCTGGCACCCGTTAGGTGTTCCGTCATATGCCCTCGGGAGCGAGAGCCGAATCCCACTGGACCCAGGTGGCAAAGTGGTGACCAGTGTTGTAGGTGGTTGAGTGGTTGAAGATGGTGACGGGATACCACCTCTCTCCCATCGTTCCATTGTCTGGAACACTCGTTCCATTGTGACCCTGAGAGTCTGAATCATTAACTCCTGACGTTGGACTCGTTCCTCCATTGTCTCGGTTACTCCGGCTGCTGCTGCTGACTCCATATGGTGCGTGTTTCTGTCATGAATGTCTGTGGAATGCGGTAGGCCAGAGTCAAGCGCAGGACACAGAATGAAATTAAGATCCACTTTACTGAATAGTAAAGAAAATACAAACAAAACCTCCACACAAGGGAGGAGCAAACCCGCTCACAAATGACACTCGTACAAGCAACAAACACGCACACCACACAGTGGACGTGAACAGGTTAAATAGGGAAGACCGAATAACATAATAGGGAACAGGTGTGCAACAACAGACAACAATTAGATGAACATAGAAACATAAAACATAGAGCGGCAGCAGCTAGTACTCCGGTGACGACGAACGCCGAAGCCTGCCCGAGCCAGAAGGAAGGGCAGTCTCGGCAGAATCCGTGACATTCTACCTGGTTTAAGTTGGTTAAGTACAGACTGGAGTATTTTTCAATAATTCATCCTTAATTTTTTTATGATTATGATTATTTATTTATTTTGACACCCACAACCATTTTAAACCTAACGCTACCTGACCCACCAGTTGAGAATCGCTGGTCTAACGTTTTGAGCAACTGACTTCAATGTGCACATATAGGCCTACTGTCTTGGCGTGGGTTCTATTCTGGACAGAGCCCTTCTGGCACTAATAACTCAATCTCCAGACAGTCCAGGGTATCTTCTTTTTCTTGATAAAAATGACCACACCAGACAGCGGAGTCAATCACCACCTTCCGGAGACACTTGAAACCCCAACTCTTTAAGGAATACCTGGGATAGGATAAAAGTAATCCTTCTACCCTCCTTGATATATTGTAAAGTGGTTGTCCCACTGGCTATCGTAAGGTGAATGCACCAATTTGTAAGTCGCTCTGGATAAGAGCATCTGCTAAATGATGAAAATGTAAATATAAATGTCTAACAGAACAGATAGATAGCAATAAAAACTGTAACATAGAGGCTCAGAATAAATTAGAAGAACAACAAAAAGAAATGGAGAAACTTATTCAAGAAAGATAAAGTGTAATATATTATAAAAATAAAGCAAACTGGATGGAATATGGGGAAAAATGCATCAAATTCTTTTTTAATCTTCAACATAGGAATGCTACTTGAAAATAATTTACTGAAACTGGTTACAAATGACGGAGTCACCCATGATTCACCAAATTATATTTTGAAGGAGGAAATAAAGTATTTTAAGCATATGTTTTCATTTCAGTCACCTCCATCTCCTCTAACTGAAGCTAATTGTAGAGATTTTTTTTTCTATTGATAATGTAAAATTAACAGCCATGCAGAAAGACTCATGTGAAGGTGAAATTACAGAGGAGGAACTTCTGGATGCAATTAAAGACTTTAAGTCCGGGAAAACTCCAGGGTTGGATGGCATACCAGTCGAGGTATACCAAACCTTTTTGATGTACTCAGAGGACCGTTATTAGCATGTTTTAACCACTCCTATGTAAATGGTAGATTATCAGACACTCAAGAAGAAGGTCTGATTTCATTATTAATGAAACAGGATACAAGTGGAAAATATAAAGATCCAGTCCATTAAAAAAATTGGAGGCCCCTTACACTTCAGTGTTGTGATGCAAAATTTTTAGCAAAATGTATAGCGCATAGATTAAAAAAAGGTATTGTCAGACATTATTCATTCTAATCAGACAGGTTTTTACATGGAAGATACATTGGAGATAATATAAGGCAAGTACTGGAAACAATAGACGACTATGAAAAATCTGGGAAACCAGGCCTGCTATTCATAGCAGACTTTGAAAAGGCATTTGATAAAGTACGACGAGTTTATATATAAATGACTGGAGCATTTCAATTTTGGAGAATCTCTTATAAAATGGGTCAAAATCATGTATAGTAACCCTAGGTGTAAAATAGTAAATAATGGCTATTTCTCAGAAAGTTTTAAACTGTCAAGAGGAGTGAACCAAGGCTGTCCACTATCGGCATATCTATTTATTATGGCCATTGAGATGTTAGCTATTAAAATCAGATCCAACAATAATATCAAGGGATTAGAAATCCAGGGCTTAAAAACAAAGTGTCACGATCGTCTGAAGGATTGGACCAATGCGCAGCGTTGCGAGTGAACATGATGACTTTATTAAAATAAAGCAACCACGAAGAAAACAACAAATGACGATACGTGAAGTTCTATACTGAATACGACACACAGCAACAAAGAAACAATAACCCACAACACAAAGGAGAAAACACACAGAATATATATGGCTCCCAATCAGAGATAACGAGCCGACAGCTGACACTCGTTACCTCCGATTGGGAGTCATCGACCAATCACCACCTGACACAAACAAAATGAAACTCACCCATCCCCAACACCACCAAATGGAATACACCCAAACACATGAAAATGAACAACCCTGGCTCAATTATAAACGTCCATAGAGCCAGAGTGTCACAGTACCCCCCCCTAAAGGTGCGAACTCCGGGCGCACCAACATCAGGACTAGGGGAGGGTCTGGGTGGGCGTCTGTCCATGGTGGCGGCTCTGGCCCCGGTCGTGATCCCCACCCCACCACAGTCACAACCTGCTTCGGTAGCCTCCTCCCAATGACCACCCTCCACCTAACCCCACCTGGACTAAGGGGCAACCCCGGACTAAGGGGCAGCCTCGGCCTAAGGGGCAGCACCGGGATAAGGGCCAGCACCGGGATAAGGGGCAGCACCGGGACAAGGGGCAGCACCGGACTACGGGGCAGTACCGGACTAAAGGGCAGTACAGGACTAAGGGGCAGCACCGGGCTAAGGGGCAGTACCGGACTACGGGGCAGCACCGGGCTAAGGGGCGGCACCGGACTCAGGGGCAGCACCGGACTAAGGGGCAGCACCGGGCTAAAGGGCAGCACCGAACTAAGGGGCAGCACCGGACTAAGGGGCAGCACCGGGCTAAGGGGCAGCACCTGACTAGATGGAGGATCCTGGCTGGCTGGCTCTGGCGGATCCTGGCGGGACGGCTCTGGCGGATCCTGGCGGGACGGCTCTGGCGGATCCTGGCGGGACGGCTCTGGCGGATCCAGGCTGGACGGCTCTGGCGGATCCTGGCGGGACGGCTCTGGCGGATCCTGGCTGGACGGCTCTGGCGGATCCTGGCTGGACGGCTCTGGCGGATCCTGGCTGGACGGCTCTGGCGGATCCTGGCTGGACGGCTCTGGCGGATCCTGGCTGGACGGCTCTGGCGGATCCTGGCTGGCTGACGGATCTGGCGGATCCTGGCTGGCTGACGGATCTGGCTGCTCATGGCTGGCTGACGGATCTGGCTGCTCATGGCTGGCTGACGGATCTGGCTGCTCATGGCTGGCTGACGGATCTGGCTGCTCATGGCTGGCTGACGGATCTGGCTGCTCATGGCTGGCTGACGGGTCTGGCTGCTCATGGCTGGCTGACGGGTCTGGCTGCTCATGGCTGGCTGACGGATCTGGCTGCTCATGGCTGGCTGACGGATCTGGCTGCTCATGGCTGGCTGACGGATCTGGCTGCTCATGGCTGGCTGACGGATCTGGCTGCTCATGGCTGGCTGACGGATCTGGCTGCTCATGGCTGGCTGACGGATCTGGCTGCTCATGGCTGGCTGACGGATCTGGCTGCTCATGGCTGGCTGACGGATCTGGCTGCTCATGGCTGGCTGACGGGTCTGGCTGCTCATGGCTGGCTGACGGATCTGGCTGCTCATGGCTGGCTGACGGGTCTGGCTGCTCATGGCTGGCTGACGGATCTGGCTGCTCATGGCTGGTTGACAGATCTGGCTGCTCATGGCTGGCTGACGGATCTGGCTGCTCATGGCTGGCTGACGGGTCTGGCTGCTCATGGCTGGTTGACAGATCTGGCTGCTCATGGCTGGCTGATGGTGCTGGCTGGGAGGCTGGCGGTGGAGGCGGACCCCAGCCTCGGATTGCAGTCATCACCTCCAGCAGGGCGGCTCCCATCTGCAGGAGCTGCTCTTTCTGGTCCCGAACCTGAGCTTCCAGTCTAGTATGGGTTGCGTCGGCTCCTGCTGATTCCATAGCAGGTGTATGATTCTGTCTGGCGGAAGGCTCTAGCGGCTCCTGTCTGGCGGAAGGCACTAGCGGCTCCGATCTGGCGGACGGCTCATGGCAGACGGGCGGCTTTGCAGGCTCAGTACAGATGGGCGGCTTATGCAGCGCTTGACAGACGGGCAGTTCAGACGCCATAGGGCCGACGGGCAGTTCAGGCGCCGTTGGGCAGACGGCCAGTTCAGGCGCCGTTGGGCAGACGGCAGACTCTGGCCGACTGGTGACGCACCCCGTAGGATTCGTGCGTGGAGCAGGAACAGGCCGGGCTGGGCTGGCGACGCGCACCCTATCCCTGGTGCGAGTGGCCGGAACAGGCCGGGCCGGGCTGGCGACGCACATCGTGGACCTGGTGCGTGGAGTAGGAACAGACCGGTCCGTACCGGGAACACCCACCACTGGCCTTAACTGGGGATCAAGAACGGACCGGACCAGACTGGTAACACACTTCAGTCTCTCATGCCGTGCCACAACAACTTCCCTCCCTCTACTCGCCAATGGCTCCCGTAATCCGATAGCCTTCTCTCCAGCTCTACCTGTGGCAGCCTCCTGCTGCCCAGGCGCCCAAGCCATGTGCCCCCCCCCAAAATTTTTTTGGGGAGTAACCACGGGCTTCCAGCCTCGACTCCGCGCTTCCTCTTCATACCACCTCCTCTCGGCTGCAGCTGCCTCCAGCTCTTCACGAGGGCGGTGATATTCCTCCTCATACCACCTCCTCTCGGCTGCAGCTGCCTCCAGCTCTTCACGAGGGCGGTGATATTCCTCCGGTTGTGCCCAAGGACCCTTTCCAGCCCGAATCTCCTCCCATGTCCAAAAATCCTTAGGAGGCGTCCATAAATCCTGCGTAGGTAGGTCCTGTTGCCGCTTGTTACGCCGCTTGGTCCTCTTGTGGTGGGTTATTCTGTCACGATCGTCTGAAGGATTGGACCAATGCGCAGCGTTGCGAGTGAACATGATGACTTTATTAAAATAAAGCAACCACGAAGAAAACAACAAATGACGATACGTGAAGTTCTATACTGAATACGACACACAGCAACAAAGAAACAATAACCCACAACACAAAGGAGAAAACACACAGAATATATATGGCTCCCAATCAGAGATAACGAGCCGACAGCTGACACTCGTTACCTCCGATTGGGAGTCATCGACCAATCACCACCTGACACAAACAAAATGAAACTCACCCATCCCCAACACCACCAAATGGAATACACCCAAACACATGAAAATGAACAACCCTGGCTCAATTATAAACGTCCATAGAGCCAGAGTGTCACACAAAGGTGTCATTGTACGCTGATGATTCATGTTTTCTTTTAAATCCACATCTTGAATCCCTCCACAGCCTCAGAGAGGATCTAGATACATTTTCTAACCTCTCTGGATTACAACCAAATTATGATAAATGTACTATATTACGTATTGGATCACTAAAAAATAAAAATGGTACATTACCATGTAGTTTACCAATAAAATGGTCTGATGGTGATGTGGATATACTCAGAATACATATCCCAAATGAAATAAATGATCTCACTCCAATGCATTTTAATAGAAAGTTAGCAAACAGAGATAAGATCTTGCTACCATAGAAAGGTAAATACCTGTCAATTTGTGGAAAAATCACTCTGATTAACTCTTTAGTATTATCCCAGTTTACCTATTTGCTTATGGTCTTGCCTACGCCTAGCGAACATTTTATTATTTATTTGGAACGGCAAGCCAGACAAAATTAAATGGGCCTATTTATATAATGAATATGAATTCGGAGGACAGAAATTATTAAATATTAAAGCATTAGACCTATCACTAAAAGCTTCAGTCATACAAAAGTTATACTTAAATCTGAACTGGTTCTCTAGCAAATTAGTAAAACTGTCTCACCCAATGTTCAAGAATGGCCTTTTTCCCTTTATTCAGATTACAACCTCTCACTTTCAGTTATTTGAAAAGGAAATCATCTCCCAAATATCACTATTTCTAAAACAAGCCATAGAAAGTTGGTTGCAATTTCAATTTAATCCTCCAGAAACTACAGAACAAATAATGCAACAAATATTGTGGTTAAACTCAAATATACTAATTGATAAAAAACCTTCGTAAATGATATCATCGGTAGGACTGGTGGAGTTATGTCGCACATGCAGCTAACAAAAACATATGGAAATGTTTACAAAACAAAATTACAAACAAATAATTGCAGCATTACTGCAAAAATGGAAGAGGAATGTGGAAGGGGGAAAAAGTAAGGAACTTGTCTGTCGGCCTTGCATTAAAGAACATAAATGGTTAAAGAAAACTGTGATAAATAAATAAGTATACCAGTTTCATTTAAGGAAAAAAGGACTTACAGCCGTCCCATATAGATTGCAAAATAGTTGGGAAGAGATTTTTGACGTACCGATCCCATGGCAAAGTGTTTATGAACTGATATGCAAAACGACGCCAGATTCAAAACTTAGAATTGTTCAATTTAAATTATTATATAAAATTCTTGCTACCAATAGAATGTTATTTATATGGGGATACAATATTCTCAGCTCTGCAGATGTTGCTGCGAAGAGACAGAATCATTAGATCATTTGTTTTGGTACTGTTCATTTGTAGCTTGTTTTTGGAAACAGGTCCAGGAATGGCTAAAGAATTGCAATATTTACCTGGAGCTAACCCTGCAGATAGCATTACTGGGTGATCTGAAAAGTCATAGTAAATTGATCAATAATATAATAGTACTTTTAGCAAAAAAAAGTATTTTCCATATACAATCTGTAGAAACAATGAGAATAGAAAAGTTCAAAACTTTTGTAAAACATCACAGTACAGTTGAAAAATATATGGCAAATAGAAATCCAATATGGATGGTGTTAGGAGATAGATGGGTGGTGTTAAATGGAGTTGAAGGATGGGACTAATAACAACTAAAAACAAGTAATAACAACAAGATAACTAATAATGTAAGCATACTGTGTCCATAATAAGTATATAGGTTGTAGGTTGAGAGCTTTTGTGAAAGAGCACAGTTAGAAAGATATGGCATATAGAAGCAAACCGGATGGACATCATGAAAATGATCGGAGAGGTTGAGGGTAGAGGAAGTTCAGGAGTAAAAACAAACAAAATAGAATTATTGTAAAATTGTCTGTGTCAATAAAATGTATATAGTATGTATAAGCTGGAAGTAGAGGCCTAAGCATTGTTGTTCACTAGTTTACTCAAATTAGGGAAGGAGTGGTGGGGTTGGAAAGTAATAAAGGTAAATATATTTATACACAGTGAGGGAAAAAAGTATTTGATCCCCTGCTGATTTTGTACGTTTGCCCACTGACAAAGAAATGATCAGTCTATAATTTTAATGGTAGGTTTATTTGAACAATGAGAGACAGAATAACAACAACAAAAAACAGAAAATACAAGTCAAAAATGTTATAAATTGATTTGCATTTTAATGAGGGAAATAACTATTTGATCCCCTCTCAATCAGAAAGATTTCTGGCTCCCAGGTGTCTTTTATACAGGTAACGAGCTGAGATAAGGAGCACATTCTTAAAGGGAGTGCTCCTAATCTCAGCTTGTTACCTGTATAAAATACACCTGTCCACAGAAGCAATCAATCAATCAGATTTCAAACTCTCCACCATGGCCAAGACCAAAGAGCTCTCCAAGGATGTCAGGGACAAGATTGTAGACCTACACAAGGCTGGAATGGAGTACAAGACCATCGCCAAGCAGCTTGGTGAGAAGGTGACAACAGTTGGTGCGATTATTCGCAAATGGAAGAAACACAAAATAACTGTCAGTCTCCCTCGGTCTGGGGCTCCATTCAAGATCTCACCTCGTGGAGTTGCAATGATCATGAGAATGGTGAGGAATCAGCCCAGAACTACACGGGAGGATCTTGTCAATGATCTCAAGGCAGCTGGGACCATAGTCACCAAGAAAACAATTGGCAACACACTACGCCGTGAAGGACTTAAATCCTACAGCGCCCGCAAGGTCCCCCTGCTCAAAAAAGCACATATACAGGGCCGTCTGAAGTTTGCCAATGAACATCTGAATGATTCAGAGGAGAACTGCGTGAAAGTGTTGTGGTCAGATGAGACCAAAATCGAGCTCTTTGGGATCAACTCAACTCGCCGTGTTTGGAGGAGGAGGAATGCTGCCTATGACCCCAAGAACACCATCCCCACCGTCAAACATGGAGGTGGAAACATTGTGCTTTGGGGGTGTTTTTCTGCTAAGGAGACAGGACAACTTCACCGCATCAAAGGTACGATGGACGGGCCATGTATCGTCAAATCTTGGGTGAGAACCTCCTTCCCTCAGCCAGGGCATTGAAAATGGGTCGTGGATGGGTATTCCAGCATGACAATGACCCAAAACACACGGCCAAGGCAACAAAGGAGTGGCTCAAGAAGAAGCACATTAAGGTCCTGGAGTGGCCTAGCCAGTCTCCAGACCTTAATCCCATAGAAAATCTGTGGAGGGAGCTGAAAGTTCGAGTTGCCAAACGTCAGGCTCGAAACCTTAATGACTTGGAGAAGATCTACAAAGAGGAATGGGACAAAATCCCTCCTGAGATGTGTGCAAACCTGGTGGCCAACTACAAGAAACGTTTGACCTCTGTGATTGCCAACAAGGTTTTTGCCACCAAGTACTAAGTCATGTTTTGCAGAGGGGTCAAATACTTATTTCCCTAATTAAAATGCAAATCAATTTATAACATTTTTGACATGCGTTTTTCTGGATTGTTGTTGTTGTTATTCTGTCTTTCACTGTTCAAATAAACCTACCATTAAAATTATAGACTGATCATGTCTTTGTCAGTGGGCAAACGTAAAAAATCAGCAGGGGATCAAATACTTTTTTCCCTCACTGTATATATATATTGCGAGAAAAAAAAAACACATGGGGGATTGGAAGTGATGCAGACAATTACATTGATGGAAGTTACAATCTATCTGCTATATTAAAGCTGATCTACCCCAAATACTTGAGCAGCTGTGTGGGTGAATTTAGCGCATATTGATGGTTTAACGAGACCTCAGTTGGCGATAAACTAGTGCCATCAATGGTTGCAATAGGCCCCTTGTTATTTGATTATATTCCTATAGGCTACATTTTGTAGGCTATTCATTACCCTTACAGAAAAAGATTGCAGTTTTGAAACTGCAGTAAAAGTGCAGTAACTGTGGTCGACTGTGGTATTTTGGACACAGTAATTGCAGAATAACTGCACTCTCTTTTGTAAGGGTAATGGATAGCCTACAATTGCAGTGTAACTACACTCTAACTGCAGTTACACTGCAAAATTACTGCAGTAAAGAAAAAGTGTTATTTTGGACGCAGTATTTGCAACATACTGTACTCTAACTTCATTTGTACTGCAGTGTAATGCAGTTGTACTGCACTCTGACTGCAATCTTTTTTTTAAAGGGGCCTATCAATAGTCACATAATCTACTGTTTGTGTTTCCCTGGCTAAATTGATGAGCTGATTTGGGCCATCAGGAAGACACTTGGTGCTTCCAAACTTCTTCCATTTAAGAATGATGGAGGCCACTGTGCTCTTGGGGACCTTCAATGCTGTAGAAATTGTTTGGTACCCTTCCCTTGGTTTTTGTTTTGACATGCACTATCAACTGTAAGACCTTATATAGACAGGTGTGTGCCTTTCCAAATCAGGTCCAATCAATTGAATTTACCACAGGTGGACTCCAATCAAGTTGTAGAAACATCTCAAGGATGATCAATGGAAACAGGTTGCACCTGAGCTCAATTTCGAGTCTCATAGCAAAGGTTCTGAATACATATGTAAATAAGGTATTTCTGTTTTAATTTTTTATAAATTAGCAAAAAATTCTACAAACCTGTTTTCGCTTTGTCATTATGGGGTATTGTTATTTTAGAATAAGGCTGTAATGTAACAAAATGTGGAAAAAGTCAAGGGGTCTGAATACTTTCCGAATGCATTGTATGTGTATAAAGTTTGAGTCCAAGCATTGTTTTTTCTAATTTCAGAAACGTCTGTAAGTCTTTGATAAAACATAATAAAATGTTTAAATGTTGTCAAAATGCTAATGAGTTACACAACCCTATTTTTTCCAATGAGCAAGAGTTGGGACCAGTGTCAGAGGTGAAGAATAGGCTATATCTGCAAGCATAAGTGAGGGATTTCCTTGGTATAGAGGGAGTAGAACATGCGGTATCTGTCAAATGGCTTGTCGTAAATGGTAACAAGTATGTATGTCAGAAGTCCTTGATTGTTACCAATGCAAAACACCACTGGAGATACAACTCACGACTCTGCTCTAGCCATTTAGTTTGCCTCCCTGTTGTGCTGTTTATCTGTCTTAGCCTCTTCTCTGCTGTTACTCACTCTGTGCTTCTTTTTGTTCTCTCTTTATACATTATAAAAGCCAACAATTTAGGCTATGTTGCAAATTAGTGCCTGTCAAATGTGTTCCCCTGAATCAACACTAAGTGTTAATTACTATTACAGTGCTCCAGACTAACATTTCCCCCTGGTGTCACTAACTTTTACAGTTGGTGGCACCAGCCCATGATTTGGTCAGACCCAAATCATGAGTAATCATCTTATAAAGTAATTCATAGTGCTTTATTAAGAAGTATAATAAATAAACTACTGAGGTATGCCAATTCAAGAAACAAGTTGTATAATATAACAAGTCCAAGCAGGAATGCATGATTCAAGATATTTTGATGTGCTACCTAATCCAGTGATTGTCGTGAATTTTGGGTTGACAATTAGACTATAGTGACTTTTTTACTGTCAAAATAGGACTCCAGAATTTCTAATTTTTTGTTTTGTTTTGTTAGAGAAGAATTACATATTTATTTGCAGTAACATAGGCTAATTAATTTGGGGTTCAACACCTGAGGAAGTGGAAACTCAAAACACATTAGCTAGATTGCTAACTCTAAATATAATACCCACTGCTAGTAGCCATGTATTCATCCAACAGTAAATGTAATATCTTTAAAAAACTGTTGCAGGCTACTACCCATGAGAAAAAACATTGTAAAGTGGTTATCCCACTGGCTATAAGGTGAATGCACCAATTTGTAAGTCGCTCTGGATAAGAGCGTCTGCTAAATGACGTAAATGTAAATGTAATGAGACATACAGGCCTATACCTGCACAATGGCCTGTGCAAGGCCTGGCCGATCTTGATAGGGATGCTGGGCCGGCCAATGCCCACTGATCAGCCAAAGGCTCAATATAGATGGGTGGCACAAATTCAGATATGGGGGGGGGGGGAATGGGCAGGGTATATGCAAATTAAATACTGTAGTATTACTATAGTTAAAGGTAGACTCAGCAATATGATGCAGATGCAGAACGTAAACAGCATAGTGGGTCAATTTCCACAACATCTAAGAGAGTTGAAGCATGAGGCTCAACTTCTCCACTGTTTTGGTGCCCTGGCTACCATGCTCTACAGATGTCGGATCTTAATATGATCCATTTCGTAGCGGGAGGAAAATAATCCTGCAGCAGGCGAATTTGAATGGATATTTCATATTTAGAATCGCCGCCAGGGGGCAGCTGGAAGCGGTGTTTGTAGGCTATACAATAACTTAGACTGCAGGTCCACTGGACGTTCGTTCAAGTAGGTTATGTAGGCTATGTGCAGGCGACAGCGTGTCTCATGTGAATTCTTATGTGGATTATAATAAATTGACAATATTTGTAGGGGGTAGATGCATTTTCCGGTAGGGAAAACATTTTTTTTTTTAGATCAACTGTTTCATTATATGTTCAAGGCAAGCAATAGGCAGAATAAATTCATGATTATATCAGTGCATGTGTGGTCCAACGGTTATAGCCGCTGAATCCAACACACATATGCCATATGGGTTTGAATCTGGCCAACTACTGCTCTTTGAATTTTAGGAACTAGTAGTTTTCTAGTTACTCTGTGGGAGGTACGCAAGTAATTTATGAAGGAAGTAACTTACTTTTTACTCCGTTACATTTTACCAAATCACTTCAGTTACATAGATTTGTATTATTATGTAGTCGCTTTCGGATGAAAACCTCCTAACGCCAAAACAACTTACATGAATCGATACTATTGGTTCCCCTTTACATCTGTATGAACATTTTACAACTCCCTGACCAGTGAAATGTAGTTAAAATAGCTTGTCATCAAAACTCTTAAGTCCATTGGCTGTCAAAGTTGTCCGTCAAACCCTGTATCTCCACCACAGCTCTTCAAGTGAAGTGCATGTCTTCACTCCTGAGGATATTTCTGTTCTTGGGTTCTTAGCCAGATGCAATCAGATTAAAATTTGATAAATTGCACTTTAATTACCTTCTGTCTTTGTAATATTATACATTTCTGGAGGGAGATAAGTATTTCTAAGATATCATTCTGCTGTTGAAATTGTGTTTTGAGTGCAATGCAAATGGATAGGTTATCAGATGTGTGTGGCAATAGCTAACTAGCTATCACATTAGGTTCTACTAGATAAGCTGGCTAAGCTAGCTAGCTATCTAGCTGCAGTGTCAACCATGTAGCTAGGTAGCTAACATTAGCTAGATCAACAAGTCAGTCCACCGCAGTCTCCTCTCATGCATTGCTCTCTTTCACTCGTGTGTGTGTGTCTAAATGTCATTCTGTCATTCGGCCTATAAGCACATCTGTCATACAGTCAGTGTATCATCCCAGTAAACTTTTTGTGCCATATACTTGAAATCAAGTTTTTTTTGTCTGTAATGGAATGACCGAGGGGAGGGGAGGGGAGGGGAGGGGAGGGGGGGTAAGGAGAAGTTCGGAAGAGAAGGAGGATAAATCCTTTTTGTCTGGAAGGGATACAGCTTTTGTCAAAAATTGACTTTTCGCGGCAGGTTAGGAGGAGTAGGTTGGGAAAGGGTTAGGGTTAGCTAAAATGCAAATAAATCGACTTTTGACAAAAGCTGTATCCATCTAGACATGACCGGTAAATCCTACCTTGGCAGGAAAAAGATGATTGAGTTGACTGTGGCAATTGATATCTGCACTGTTTGATTATTTATTACTTAAATGATTCTTACCTGAATACCTACCTTGATGTTCAATTCCATGCTGTTATGTGTCTGATTTGCATACTAGTAACATGATTGGTAGTGACAATTCAATATTGATTGTTGTTTGACTGTGGTAACGCTTACCTGATCCTTCTGAGTGAAAAATGAAACATCACACTTGGTGTAAATCTTTTTAGTACACATTCACCATCACATTAAATACATTTTCATGAATGCTATTTAAATTGTACAATTTTTCCAATGTCTCAAGTACCATATACCTTTTTATGAAATTGAGCACATTGATAGATATTATGTCAACTTTAAATGACCGCAGTTGAAACTGTACAGCCTACAGACTTTGTTTGATGTCAGTCTTCACTGGAGACCTGTGCAGGAGGACATCTGTAAGATGGTGCTGGCAAGCTTAAATAATAAAGGAATGTCAAATTGCACTAAGTTGTTGTCCTTTTTGTTTGCTGCCACGGTCTACCATAAGGTGTAATAAATTACTTAACTAAATTTGTAACTGACCGGATACGTTTTTAATCTTACTTGAGTAGTTTCTTAAGAGGGCTACTTTTACTTGAGCAAATTACAATCTAAGTAACAGTACTTTTACTTAATTAAGTCCAGATTTTCAGTACTCTACCCACCTCTGCAAATTATACATAGCCTAACTATAAAATGTGGGCGAGCATCCACACTGGAGGAAAGTTTATCATTCTACAGTAGGCCTACATCTGTCAATCAACTGATGGCCCAACTCATCTCATCAACTCAACCAGGGAAACACAAACAGTAGCCAATTATTGGTTCACACACCTTTCATTATGTGACTATTGATAGGCTAACGGGTAGCCTACAGAATGTAGCCTATAGGGATATAATCAAATAACAAGGGGCCTATTGCAACCATCAATGGCACTAGATTATCGCCCACTGAGGTCTCGTTAAACCATCAATATGCGCTAAATTCACCCGCACCATTATTGGTCACCTCTACCGCTCCCTAAAAGATGATCTCGGTGTTACCTTAGTCAGAGATCTGTATATAATGACAAGATGCTCATGTCTCCACCCTAACAATGGGAGTCGTCCCAAAGGTAGGAAGGCAGGCGACAAGCTTAGGTCTGCATATTAAGCCCACAGAAACGCATTGGGCTTATTTTTGACTTATCTCTCGCTTAGCCTCGTCCTCTTCAAGCATTCCGTACAATTGAAATTCATCGCTATACATCTGTAACAGCGTGACAAGAACCCGTGCACATGTGCAGATACTGTGTGTGTCTGTGTGAGAATCTTTCAAATAGCTCACCTCAACATCTGCGGTGCTGCTCGCGGAAAAGTCATTTCGCTGAGTATACCTGTCACATACGTTAAGAGACGGGTCGGACCAAGGTGCAGCGTGAAAGGCGTACATGTTTATTTAACTAATAAACACACGACACAGTAACCAATATAACAAACTTAACCGTGATGGTCCAAAGGGCTAACACACAAGCCTAAACAGGAACACAACAAGATCCCACAACACAGGCAGGAAAACTGGCTGCCTAAGTATGATCCCCAATCAGAGACAACGAGCGACAGCTGCCTCTGATTGGGAACCACACTCGGCCAAACATAGAAATACAAACCTAGAATATTCACACCCAGACCAAACTAGCTAGAGTTCTATAGGCCAGGGCGTGACAGTACCGCCCCCCAAAGGTGCGGACTCCGGCCGCACAAACCTGACTGAATAGGGCAGGGTCAGTGTGGGCTTCCAGCCTCGGTGGCGGCTCTGGCTCCGGAGTGGAGCAACCGACCGGAGCTGGATCAGACACCGGTGGAGCGGACTGCTCTGGCTCCGGAGTGGAGCCGCTGACCGGTGCCGGACCAGGCACCGGTGGAATGGGCACGGGCCGTGCCGGACTGGCGACGCGCACCACTGGCTTGGTGCGAGGAGCAGGAACAGGCCGGGCCGGACTGGCGACGCGCACCACCGGCTTGGTGCGAGGAGCAGGAACAGGCCGGGCCGGACTGGGAACACGTCCACTGGCTTGATGCGAGGAGCTGGAACAGGCCGGGCCGGACTGGCGACGCGCACCACTGGCTTGGTGCGAGGAGCAGGAACAGTCCGGACCAGACTGGGAACACGCACCACTGGCTTGGTGCGAGGAGCAGGAACAGGCCGGGCCAGACTGGGAACCGGCGCTGGAGGTCTATGACTGTCTCCGTCCTTTACACTCCGCGCCCCGTCCTCCTCCAGTGAGGACTCCTCCTTGAGCCCCCACGAGTGCAGTGGTCGGGGCTCCTCTCTGTCGCTCCCCGACCACCCTTTTAGCCCCCCAAATTGTTTTTATTGGGGCTGTCTCTCCTTCTCCACCCTGATCAGGGCCTCCATCTGCCTTGCCAGATCCTCTCTTATCTCCCGCCAAGTCCATACTCTCTGCTCCTCCTGGGCACGCTGCTTGGTCCATTGGTGGTGGGATCTTCTGTCAAGTACGTTAAGAGACGGGTCGGACCAAGGTGCAGCGTGAAAGGCGTACATGTTTATTTAACTAATAAACACACAACACAGTAACCAAAATAACAAACTTAACCGTGACGGTCCAATGGGCTAACACACAAGCCTAAACAGGAACACAACAAGATCCCACAACACAGGCAGGAAAACTGGCTGCCTAAGTATGATCCCCAATCAGAGACAATGAGCGACAGCTGCCTCTGATTGGTAACCACACCCAGCCAAACATAGAAATACAAACCTAGAATATTCACACCCTGACCAAACTAGCTAGAGTTCTATAGGCCAGGGCGTGACAATACCTTTAAAAAAAGGTAGTGTTTTTGCAGACAATAATGTAGTATTTACTATAGTGTTCTGCAGTATACTACAACATTCTATAGTAAATACCACACGAGGGATACTACAGTGGGTAGTAAAACTCCCTTGAATGTTACAGCTGAGAAGTTCATCCCAAATACTGCATGGCTGGCACCACATTAGTTGGAAAAGAAAAAAGAAAAGGAAGAAATAATTTAGGAAAAAGGAAGAGATCATTTAAAAGTTCTGCCGAAAGCAGGGACAGTGGAGGAGAAAGTTCAATGCAAAAGAAATGCTTGCTGCCCACCTATCTACTACTTTGTTAATTAATATGAATGAAATAACACAGCAGATTTGAATGCCAAAAGTGTAATACAAACCCAAATAGATTGTGTGGTATGCAGTGAATCAAGGTGTTGAGAAGCATGGAGAAAGAACTGAGAGGAGAGAAATGGAGTCATACGTCCCACTTGATTTCAATCAGTATAAGATAACCATTCAACTTCGTTTTTGTTCTATTTACTTCTTTTCGAAACCTGTCAATAGAACGAGAGAAAGAGAGAGAGAGAGAGAGAGAGAGAGAGAGAGAGAGAGAGAGAGAGAGAGAGAGAGAGAGAGAGATAATAAGAGAGAGGGAGAGATAATAAGAGAGAGGGAGAGAGATGGAAATCAAGAAATACTGTATGCATCAGTCATAGCATTCCTCACCTGTTAGAAAAATGACTAGGCTAACTAGTATGGGCTGTTAGGAAATCAGACCCAAATCAGATAATGAAATCAGAACTAATGTATCAGTGCATGCGGTGCATGCGTAAACCCCTAACAATGTAATGCTTGTTTAGCATATGGAAGTGCTGTATGGAGTTCATCATACCAAATCAAACTTGTGAGTACTGCATCATGCAAATTCCATAGACAGTTTTATCTGCACTGCTGAGACAAACATAGTATAATCAAATCTGTAAAGTATTTTGGAGGGTGGTAGTGAGGAACTATGTTGATGAGAATACTTGTGACCATGAAAATTATCAGCTGAAATTGACTTATGACTCAACAGAAAACCAATATGTTCTATATCAGATGATCCCGTTGTTTTCCACTCACTAAACAATCCACATGGAAAGTATTTGCAATTACAACCAGCTCTAGCAACAACATTTGTTTTCTAGAGTTTCAAGAGAACATGCAGTACTGTAAACTCTTCTCTCATGGCTCATCCAAAGTAGTTTTCTTTGAACAAGAAAACCACATAAACTAAATCTGTGAAAACTTAACACTGACAGCTCAGTGTTAGCAATAACATCTGCTAAATATGTGTATGTGACCAATACAATTTGATTTGATTTGAGATACTGGGGATCAACTATAGTATACAATACAGTAAAGCCCTACATTATAGCATGAGACTGAAACTTATGGAGACCTTGTCACCTCAATACAAATATTAAATTGAACTGACATTGTCAGGGATTTGTAGAAGAAAGTATGGGATTGTTAGGATATTATAAAGGCTATATGCCTAATATCTTTACAGTGATATATAGTGAGTAAGATCAATACAGCAAGTGGATGTGTTGTGTATTGTCGTCTGTCAATGGACATGCAGTACAGCACAGAGCTTGTAGCTGTTGATTCAGCGGTAAACAGGGAGATGATTTATGTGTGTGTCTGGGGGTTAGTTCACATAGTTCACATGCCACAACTCAAAGCCAGGGTGCTGGATTAGGAAAGGATACATGAAAGCCCTGTCCAGAGCGGTATATTTTGTCTCAGTATAAGACTCCCTTACATCTACATTAACTTATGGATATAATTTATGGATCATGAGAAACATAAAGAGATTCAGGTTATAAGTAAAGCAATGACTAGTAATGCAGTGATAAACAAGGCATCTAACAAGCTTAATGGAAAAATAATACACAGCACATAATTTGTGACCAATGTGTTATTTTAAAGAAAAGTATCAACAAGTTAATTGCCAATGTTCTGTTCTGCATAATAGTACAGACATTATAGTAATATTGTCACAGGTGTGACTAATTGTCCCTGTTAATTCAGCAAGCATTTTCACTGGCCCATTTAACTGATCATGTGACTGATGAGAAAAACAAAAACGTGCTATTCTCTAAATCACCATAATGAAAAGGGGGAACTAGCCTTACTGTGGGGTCTGAAGTGTCTCTCTGGGGTGTCTCTCTTAGTGATGTTCAAGTTAGGGTATAGTGAAGGATAATTGGCAGTAATAGAGCCTCTATCTGATAGGGTCATTGATCATGAAAGCTTCTGTCGGGTTCTGAGAGGACACCAATTCCTGGTTAAGAAGAAAGACAGAGGGGTTGTCGGGAAAGGAGAAAGGTTTCTCCAGGGCCTTACCCATATGAAAAAATACTTTGGTATATTATGGTATAAATACTATAGTATTCACTGTATTGCTTTTGCAGACTATACTGTAGTATTTACTGTAGTGTTATGGACATGACTGTAGTATACTGTAGTATTTACTATAGTGTTTTTGCGGACATTACTGTAGTATTTACTATATTGCTTTTGTGTTAATATCTTTGATTTAGCAGTGGGTGCTTTCTCCTTGAGGAAACCTACTGGACCAAATACTCAGAGCAAAATATCCATAACCTGTAAGTGGGTAGGACTGAGTTCTGAATGGATAGTCCAGACCTTCTGCTCTTTTCTATAACCTGTAGGGAACTAAATATACAGTTCTTTCAGAAAGTATTCATACCCCTTGACTTGTTACAGCCTATATTCAAAATTGATTAAATATATTTTTTCTCTCACCCATCTACACACAATAACCCATAATGACAAAGTGAAAACATGTTTTTAGAAATTTCTTGAAAATGAAATACAGAAATATCCCATACATTTCACACCCCTTAGTCAATACATGTTAGAATCACCATTGGCAGCGATTACAGCTATGAGTCTTTCTGGGTAAGTCTCTAAGAGCTTTGCACACCTGCATTGTACAATATTTGCAAATTATTCTTCTGTCAAGTTGGTTGTTCATCATTGCTAGACAGCCATTTTCAAGTCTTACCATATATTTTCATTCCGATTTAAGTCAAAACTGTAACTAGGCCACTCAAGAACATTCAATGTCGTCATGGTAAGCAATTCCAGTGTATACTGTATTTGGCCTTGTTTTTTAGGTTATTGTCCAGCTGAAAGGTCAATTTGTTTCCCAGTGTCTGTTGGAAAAAAGACTGAACCAGGTTTACCTCTAGGATTTTTCCTGTGCTTAGCTCAATTCCGTTTCTTTTTATCCTAAATAACTCCCTAGTCCTTGTCAATATGGCAAGCATACCTATAGCATGACGCAGTCACCACCATGCTTGAAAATATGAAGAGTGGTACTCAGTAATGTGTTGTGTTGGATTTGCCCAAACATAATGCTTTGTATTCAGGACACAAAGTACATTTCTTTGCCACATTTTTGGCAGTTTTACTTTAGTGCCTTATTGCAAACAGGATACATGTTTTGGCCTCATGGTGAAATCCCTGAGCGGTTGTCTTCCTCTCCGGCAACGGAGTTAGGAAGGACGCCTGTATCCTTGAAGTGACTGGGTGCATTGAAGTGTAATTAATAACTTCACCATGCTAAAAGGGATATTCATTTTCTGTTTATTTTTACCCCTATACCAAAAGGTGCCCTTCTTTGCAAGGCATTGATAAACCTCCCTGGTCTTAGTGATTTAATCTATGTTTGAAATTCACCACTCGACTGAGTGACCTTACAGATAATTTTATGTGTGGGGTACAGAGATGAGGTAGTCATTCAAAAATCATGTCAAACACTATTATTGCACACATAGTCCATGCAACTTGTTATGTAACTTCAATTTTTACTCTTGAACGTATTTAGGCTTGCTATAACAACGGGGTTAAATACTTATTGACTCAAGACATTTCAGCTTTTAATTTTGTATTAATTTGTAAACATTTCTAAAAACATAATTCCACTTTGGCATTATGAAGTATTGTGTGTAGGCCAGTGACCCATTTTAAATTCAGGCTGTAACACAACAAAATGTGTAAAAGTCAAGGGGTGTGAATGCTTTCTGAGGGCACTGTATGGTCTATACTTGGCATGTAGGTTTCTCACTTATGGATGGCACACATTGGGATATGGGGAAGGGAATGGGCAGGGTATTTGCAAATTAAATACTGTAGTATAATATACTACAGTAATTACTGTAGTGTTTTTGCAGACAATACTGTACTATTTACTGTAGTGTTTTTGCGGTCTGTAGTAACAACTATTTACTATAGTATTCTACAGTATACTACTAAATTATATAGTAAGTTGGCTCTTAAATAATAATGCATCTGGTACGGTCATCGTAATGCTTAAGTTACCTCGCAACTGGGAAACGAGGCCCTGGCCCACTCACGACTGACTGGTGGTACTCTCGGTGTTGCTTTACTCAACAGTAACTGATCTGTGTGCCTTTTCCAGATGACGTTCTCTTCAGTCTGGACAGTGTAGGACACAGGACCAGTCTTAGCAATGAGTGTAGCAAGAATCCACTTTGGTCAATTGAGGTAGTTCCTAGCTAGGACAAGTTTCTCCAGGATTGAAAGCTCTGTCCTTTGCTTTCAGTTAAACCTGACTCTCCTGTTGATGTCGCACTGTATTGTTTCTGAAGTTAGAGTAGGTTGAAGCTTGTGTGTTCATGAGTAGCGAGGCAGGGGAAGCCTTGTTGGTTGCATGCAGCATGTTCCTGTAGGACAGCAGGAAGCTGTTCAAGGGTTGGTGCAATGTCCCTTGACCCTGAGACGCTTTTAAGGCATGTTTAAAATCAAATCAAATATTATTCATTGCGTACACATTTTGCAGATGTTATCGCAGGTGTTGCGAAATGTTTATGTTCCTAGCTCAAACAGTGCAGTAATACCTAACAATACAAAACAACACATGCAAATCCCAAAAATGTAAATAAAGGAATTAAGAAATATATAAATATTAGAACAAGCAAAGTCAGAGTCTGGAGTATGTATAGACATTATGGACAGTATATGAATAGAAAAGGTGTGTACAGCAGTAGTTATTTAGAATGAGCCACGACTAGAATACAGTATATACATATAAAGTGGGTAAAACAGTATGTAAACATTATTAAAGTGACCAGTGTTCAATGACTCTGTACATAGGGCAGCAGTCTCTAAGGTGCAGGGTTAAGTACCGGGTGACAGACGGCTAGTAACAGTGACTTTTTAACAGTCTGATGACCTGGAGATAGAAGCTGTTTTTCAGTCTCTCGGTCCCAGCTTTGATGCAACTGTACTGTCTCCACCTTCTAGATATTAGCGGGGTGAACAGGCCGTGGCTCAGGTGACTGAGGTCCTTGATGATCTTCTCAGCCTTCCTGTGACACCGGGTGCTGTAGATGTCCTGGAGGGCAGGCAGTGTGCCCCCGGTGTTGGGTTGGGCTGGCCGCAGCACCCTTTGGAGAGCCCTGTGATTGCGTACGGTGCAGTTTCCGTACCAGGTGGTGATACAGCCCGACAGGATGCTCTCAATGGTGCATCTGTAAAAGTTTGTGAGGGTCTTAGGGGCCAAGACGAATTTCTTCAGCCTCCTGAGGTTGAAGAGACTCTGTTGCACCTTCTTCACCACACTGTCTGTGTGGATGGACCATTTCAGGTTGTCAGTGATGTGCAACCTGATGAACATGAAGCTTTTCACCCTCTCCACTGTGGCCCCGTCGATGTGAATGTGGACGTGTTCCCTCTGCTGTCATGATCTGTACAAACCTCTCCGCCAGCCCATTGATAGATGGATGATACGGTGCAGACCTGATGCAAAAAAATATAGATGCTGGAGAGCAATACAAATGTAAATGACGTCATAATTTCTCAAAGTTTGTACCGACAGATAGGCCTATTGAATATCATTATAGAATATGCATAAAATTGCAACGTCTGCCTGTTGTCTCAAGAACATTTTCTATTTTTAATACCCTCAAATATCAAGTTAGGCATACCTAAATTCAAAATAGCCTGTGGCATCATCACTGTCAATAGTGAATGATAATTCTTCATGGTTTGCCAAACTGCATCTGCATGCCAATCATTTGATCTCAATCAGTTTCATGGGAATATGCATTTAGGTCTTCTTGAATCACTGTTTCGTGAGCAAATAAATTAGAGCAGATGGTGTTAACAAACTAACCTTCCTGTATTTTTGTTTCAATCAAAGCACATTCTGCCTAGTGGCTCACGCTGTTGAGTTTTGGCCACATGGTCATTTTTGGGGACTATTCAGCTATTCCAAATTTGGTGATGCAGAAACAATATTTGGCCAAGGAAACATTTCTGGTTTATCTCAGGGAATGTAAAACAGTTAAGATGGGATTGAGTGAAGTAGCAGCAAATATGTTGAATGAGGAACTAATGAGCATGGAGAGCCTCACAAGTTTGATGAAATGACCTTATATCTTTCAGTGTAATATGTCTATTTACTTACTTTTGTAGCACTTCATCACAAGCATGCTTTTTGTAAGTCTAACTGTCCTCTCCAAGTTTAGCAGGAATTTAGCCCGAAAGGATTTGAGAAATATTGGTTGAGGATAGGCCTATGACATTGGCTTACGTTTCGTCTTGCGTTGTGCAGAATATCAGATCTCAACAATGATTGGAGAAGTGTTTAACATCACCATTAGGCTTAGCTACCACATCCTTATGATATATATTTTTTTATAAGCGCAACCTGACTGCAAGAGACAGGTTGGAATGTCTGACTGAAATACATGACAAATCAACCTTTTTTCTAAATTGGTGGTGTTTGAATTTGTTGATAAAACGCGGGACATGATTGTTTGGTTGGGGAATGCTGGACAAAGGGCTGGACAAAGGGCAGATAACACTGGGTCGTTTCTGGTGTTTCTCCGCAGGTAGTGGTAACCTGGAAAGTCCATCTGCATTGTAGTGCAGTTATGACTGGCGGTACTTGATGTCATAGCTGTGTGCTGACAACAACAAAGTTCACCTTTGCATTCTACTTGCACAAACCCTTGAACAGCAAGTGACGGAATCCCAGTATGCGGTCCAAAGATGCTTGTCTGTGGACGATGATCTGTAATAAGGGTGAACTTCCTCTCATACAGATACTGTGAAACTTACGCACTCCAAAAACAATTCCTAGGGCTTGTTCTATCTGTGTGTAGTTACTTTCTGCTTTGTTCAATGTCCTTCTTAAGGATTGGTACAATTCACTCACTGGTACCATTCACTCACTCTGACCGGCTCCAGTACTTTGTTCTTGAATAAAGCGTCCAAGACAGCCTAAACCTTTGGTCTGATAGCATAAGGTACGGCGTCGTGCTTTCAGAAACGTTGGTTTGCTGTCTGCTAAGCTTCACTGTAACGCATTTCATTCTACCCAGCTCTCCATTAAAGACTTCTCTTCTCCATGTTTCTTTAAGATGGCGGGTAGGCCCATGTTTCCAGGTGTTATTGTACGCACTGTTGGCCAGTCCAGTGTGATTTTCTCCAGCCACGAACGTCCCTGTAATGATGGATAGTCTCCTTTCACGACAAAGAATGGCAGCTTTTCAGTTTGTCTGTTTAACTGAACTCTGACATCAGTGATGCCTTTCATGGTGACAGATTCACTTGTGCACGTTTTTAACATGACGTGTGCTGATTGAAGTGGAAGGTGTTTCAATGTCTTTTTGTAGACTGTGTCTGACACAAGAGATACAGCTGCCCCTGTGTCAATCTCCATATGCACCGACTGCCCCTCTAGCAAGGGAGACATAGTAGCTGTGCGGCCCCCCAGCAACAGTCAGTATATTCAGTGTGACTTTCTCATCTGATGAGTCACTCACCTCAGTGTTCTCCTGCTCAACAGTGTGAACATGTCACATTTTCTTTCATTGGAATGTCTCTTTCTTTTCAGTCTTTGACGTTTTCTCTGAGCTAATTTTTTGTTTCTTCAGGCTCATTCATTGTGGCCCTTTTTACCACAGGCTCCGCAATCCATGTCCTTAAAACAGCATGTAGGCACCTGATGTCCCGCTTTGCCACAGTGGAAGCATGTGACTTCATTTCCCTGGCTCTGATTTTCAGTTGCAACTCTGTGCACTTTTCCAGATTAATTCCACTGCTGAGCCTCTTTAGCTGCTAGTTCCATGGAAATACTGACTTCAATGGCCCTTGCCAAGTTCAGATTACTTTCATTCAATAGTCTCTTTTGTGTAGCTTTACTCCGTAGCCCACATACAAGTCTGTCTCTAATGGTGTCATTTAAAACATCTTTCAAGTTTCTTTAACCTTTTACTGCAGTGGGGTAAATCAGGGTCACACAATGTTTCTAGGTAGTCTTAAACAAATCTACTTTGAAACAAAAGTATACACCTCACACACATGGTTAAGAGCTTAAAAAAAGAAGACACCTGTACCATGTCAGATATAGAGTTTAAATGTATTAAATTCTGAGTTTGCATCCCAATATTACACTTTATATACTGTACATCAGAGAAGACTGAAATATAACAAAACCATTTGAAATAATGTTTATTATTTATGAAATTATGAAAAATATTAATAACATTCCACCCATGAGGCCACTAGTTCATTTGACAGCAGGAAAGGGTTACTACAGCAGCAAACTGTCACACCCTGGCTCTGGGACTCTATATGTTGAGCCAGGGTGTGTATATTCTATGTGTTGTGTTTCTATGTCGATATTCTATGTATTGTATTTCTGTGTTGGCCAGAGTGGTTCCCAATCAGAGGCAACGAGTGTCAGCTGTTGCTGGTTGTCTCTGATTGGGAGCCATATTTATACAGGCTGTTTTCCCACAATAGTTGTGGGATCTTGTTCCTTTTGGGTTATTCCGTGTTGGTTGTGTTTAACCTTTGGACGTCACGGTATCGTTTATTGTTTTGTTCAAGTGTTTACTCTCTTTAAATAAAGTATGTTCGTTCATCACGCTGCGCCTTGGTCTACTCTGTCTAACGATCGTGACACAAACATTGTCACTGATTCTCTCTCTACCTGATTTCTTCTGTGGAAACTAAATCTTTCAGCAGTAACTTGTGGTTTTGGTGAAAAGTGTCCTTTCAGTATTTCCACAATATCCCCATATACTTTATTTAATTTGTATATTTTTTGGATCATTTGTGAGAAGGAGGCAGTGATACTTTCTTTAAAGTCTCACTGCCTCCTTCTCACAAATGATCCCAAAAATATAAAAATTAAATAAAGTTGGTTCAACACAGTGGCGGGTCATTTTGACCCTAGGACAACGGGAGGGTTAACTGGCCTGTCTGGCTGTAGCAAGCTGTGTAGTAAATTAAATGTCTTTGGCCCCATAAAACAAAAACAATTAGGCACAATTGTGTCCAGATCAATTTCATTTGCAAGAAAATAATATTCTATCCGTTCTGTATAATGAGCTCCACTGCTCAATACTTTCATCAAACTGTTCAATGTTTCCAACAAATCCAGACAGTTTCTCAGTAGGCTCCTGATTGTCACTTACTTCAATATTGTCCTCAATCACTGCAATATTTTCCTCAGTCAAGTGATCTTCACTTCACTCACTGACATTTAATTCTCAAGTTCGCAAATTCCAAAGTTCGTCTTCACAGTTGAATAAATGTCCTTTCCTTTCCTCACTGTATATTCTTCCCTTTTAATCACATTGTTTTCCCGCTCTGATGCTTGTCTCAAACCCTTGTTTTTAGAATTATTAAATATAGAAAATTCAATTGATATAAAAAATGCAATTATTTATATCAAATATTCAATGAATATATGTTAAAACGGCTTTCCATAGGGTTGGGGCTTTCTGTTTCAGTGCAACCTTGGAATAGATAATAGACTTCACGCATGTCAACATTTTTCCTGGATGAGCAGAGAGGGCATACTTTATCAGTGCCTCCTCACATGTCTCTATAGGTCCTAGAATGAGACTTGTCTCTGACTGTATTATTGCCTTGCCACCCCCATTCATGACATTTTTACAGCAGGAAATTAAACAAGAGGCAGCAGAGGATATACTAGACAGGGTACCCCATCTTCAATGCCAGTTTGAACATCATCAACCCAACATAGGGCATAACAAATGTACTTAGCACCAGCGAGGCTAGCTGGTTGAGTCTGATAAGGCTGTGTGGAGAGATCAGGACCAGCACAGCCACAAATTCCCACTGAGGTTTTCAAAGCATTCATAAAAGACATCTGGGAATTATTACTGGGTAAACAATTTGTGACATAGTGAGAGCTGACTGATGCAGGCTACTCACATATCTGCCTAGACAATAACTTGTCAGATAGACTATGTTGTAGTTATTACCAATTTGACGACATGATGATAATGGCAAAGATGTTTCCTACTAAACATTTGCCTACTTTAGCAATGTCATCGTATTTCCAAGCAACTATTGTGTAATTTAGACTAAACAGTCATTAGCCCCCAGTCTTCTTCTGGGCATCAATATGGCTGCAGCGTCTGTAGAACGTTGATAACGTCAATGACGCGACCGAGTGATGGAGGTGCAACCCATACAGTGTGTACTGATAGCAAATGCAATGGGAGACAGTGGCGAAAGGTGTGCCTGACCTGTGCGCATCACACTCAAGTCAAATCTCCCTTGTGTGTGTTAACCGAACGAGTGTGCTCGCATACTCCCTTAAAAGACCTTTGCTTGAAAAACGAGAACAAAGTGGCAATAGTACAGCTTGTCCATCTTCAGACGCCGTAGCCAGTATACACTTCCTCAAAATAGTCTGAATTAATCTAAGATTACTCAAGAAATCAGTCATTAATTTTGACGTTTTTGTCGAGGAGATCTTAGTCGCACAATTTTACATCTAACTAAGACGTTTGGTGCAGTATTTCTCAAGTGACAAAATCTGCATGAAAACATTGAATGACAACGGACCAGAAAACACACAGCCATCTCTGATCTCCTTTGTTCTACTCCATGAGGCCTAGCCAAGGATCAAAGACTTTGCCCACAGACTGAGTATAACACTCCTAATATTCAGATATCTCGAGGTCGCTCATCTTGTCTTTGAATCTATTTCCTACCTTTTAATGATCACTCTCATTATGTTTGTAAATATTTTGATTAGCGTTATTAAATGTTGATCGCATAAAGACCGTGTTTGTCTTGTTATTCTGGGAAAGAACTCAAATTCATGGGTCATTCTACAGATTCGGTGACATTTCAGTATTGTCAGTGTCCCAAGATGTACTAGTGTTATAACTTGTCAGAACATTTATCAAACTACACTTAAATTACAACATTTCAAAGTTTTACATGTTTTTAATATGGAGTAGAGAATATGATTTTAAACAGAGATGAATTTCAATACTTATATGTTTGCTTTTCTTAGGAGTATTAAGAATTTCGCCTGTCCCTATTGACCATCATGCAAATGGCGTGACTCATTTTGAGTACACAGTGTTAAATAATAATGCTTTTTTTTGTTAAATTAATTGTATATGCCCCCTTATTATGCATAATCCATTTTCTCAGCATAAGACATTTTATTTTCTGAGAAATTCAGGCTTTTACCCCTGTCCTTGTATTTCTTTCAACCCCGTAACGCAACAATACCCCCACTCACAATTAAATAATGGTTTGATCCTGTGGACATCATTTATGAGGAAGTGACATCATACAAGTCTTCAGAGAAGCCTGGTGTGACAAGTGGTAAGCTGCTCTCTCACTTTTTATAAATATTTCATGTTTTTTAAGCACATATGGGCTTTGTCAATCTCAGGTATTCAACTCTGTTGGGGGGGGGGAATTCATAGTTAAGATTTTACCAAGAATTGTTTTTATAGCTATGAAGTATAACAATGTCTTTTGTTGAATAAGGCCATGTGGCACACTGCTAGCTGCTAGTATCCCGAATTAGCAACAGATTAGCACAAAATCTTCAACCCTGTCACATTCAACCCCATCACATTTTTCAATGTTACGGGGTTGAATGGCTGTTACAGGGTTGAATAGCTGTTAAATCTTAGCAATATTTAATGTATATTGCTTAATACCAATCATATTTTCTTGTTGAATGTTTGTTGTTTACGGTTTTACAGTATCAACTAAAAGTACGAGGAATTTTTGAAAATAATAACTTTAAAAAAGTGACAATTAATTTGTTCTCTCTCCTATATACATTGACATATTTAGGAGTATTATCTGCAAGTTCATGTTCATTTTACTACATAGTGATTAAAAGGATACAATATTTAGTCTTGAAGAGTAAGCAGGTCATTGACTTGACCTTGACCTACAATTTCAGATTCAACAATGGAAAAAACAGCAGCAGAAAGGAAACACACATAGAGAGGAAGGTGAGGGACATCCGCGCGCCGGTGGTCAGGTAATTCTCCTGGACATGGGAAGGGAGCACCAGATGGTGTTGGTGCAACCCTAAAAAGAACTGCAGACAGGCTGATAAGTCAAGGATGTGACATCCCAAATGCTCATACTCTGTACAGGGTCTTAGAGGAGAACAACACTGCCATCAAGCTTTACTTCATTGAAGACGAGGCCATCGAGAAAGCCGTCCAAGGTATGCCAGCCAATTTGCCAGTAGTTCCATCCACAATGCGGATCCACCAAGTTGTTTGTGTGGCTGCAAGGCAAATTGCCTACCGTGATGTAAGCTGTATGTGCACAGTCCACAACAAGAAACTGAAATGCCAGTGTTTCAATACACAACATTTCACATTTACCCCTAAAGTTACATCAGTCGTGTCACAGAGGGAGGTTGATTGGGCAAATCCAGACATATGCGGGAAATGGTGCGTGGCCAAATATGATGACGATTTCTATCCCGGAATAATTCTAGCCACAGATGAATCCCATGTGCAGGTCAAATGCATGTGCTGTGCTGGACCAAATAGGTACTTCTGGCCACTTCTTGATGATATCCTGTGGTATCCATTTGAGGACATCTTGGAACACATTGATCCCCCTAAACCGGTGACTTCTAGGCACATGGAAATACAGAAGGAAGTGTGGGCTAGGCTCTCTCAGTAAAAATGGTGAACAAACTGTAGGCTTACCTATAGGTTATTAATGTTAAGATGTTTGCTTAATGTTCAAACATTCAAACAACACAGACATTCCTGCCATTACTCTGGATATTTCTATGAAATCAATGAAAATGTTGTAACTGTTGTTAGTTTATTAATGTGTTTTAATCTGTCTAGATTTCATCTTGATTGTTTAAACTTTAAAAGCTATGTTGACAGTAGTTTAAAATGTTAAAAAATGGCAACATGTGACCTATATAGGTTATCAATGTTAAGATGTTTGCTCAATGTTCAAACAGACTCCTGCCATTATCAGATGGATATTTTTATGAAATCAATGAAATGTTGTTACTGTTATTAGTTCATTAATGTGTTTTACTCTGTCTAGCTTTCATCTAGATTCTTTAGATTTTAAAAGCTATGTTGACAGTAGGTTTAAAAATGTTTAAAATGTTTAAAAAATGGCAACATGTTAGTGATCTCAAAAGATAAAACATATGACACGTGATGCTTTTCACTCAACCCTGTTACATGATTTTCAACCCTGTTGCGGTGCATTCATCCCTGTTACGAGATTTTTTTTTTACATTTTTGTATTAAATACACAAAATATAACATCAATAGTGTTTTTATTGTGTGTATTAAATCAGGGTAAATAAGGCTATTTCAATTTTGTCAGGAATTACGCAGCATTCTTGCACATTTCTTGCGAAAATGTGGAGTTAGATTAGAAATTTCTTCATCGTAAACTGGAAAGGATGGTGCTGGTCAGTTTTTCTTGATTTTCTCTTTAATTACAATATGCCATTATTTACAAGGGACATCTAAACTGTGAGATTATGCCAGAAGCTGATCTCAAGCTTATTGGAAAAATGAATAGTTGAATAACAAAATGACTGTGACGGGGTTGAATTAAATTGGGACTTGTTTGAGAAAATAATACAGAATAATAACTTAATACTCTACATTGAGATGGGAAAATGTATTTTCTATCAAGTACACACATTACTTTGTCACATCAAATAAAAAAAAGCTTAAGATTTTAATGTTCATTGCTTCATCCTCCTCAATCACAAAAGGCACCGAATCTGTAGAATGACCCTCATTCTCAAATAATTAATATCTACAGATTAATCCATTTATTACTATTATTTGTGTCTTATAAAATTTGAAAATGATTGGTGCCACATTAATAATTTCATAGTAAAAAGTGTACACACTACCTTACAACTGGTAAATACTGCCCTTATTGATAGCAAGTGCCCCAGTTATCTGTGTAATTCGAGTGAAGTTATTCACCTTTAGTTTGTGAATTTATTTCCAGTGCTTACTTAAGAGTTTGTCTGGTGTTTGTTGCCGCATCCTCGAAACTCCGATGGTGCACGTCCGTGAGTCCAAGCTCTCCTACGAGTTGCACTCGCGGATGTGTGTGGGTATACCCGCGGATGCTCGAGAAGCCCATACCCTCTTTTCACCCGAGTTGTGTCATTTGATCAATGTATTATTTTATGTCATGAGATATCTCGTATTGAAAATGTATACCGGTTTCATTGAAAAGGCCTCTGAATACTATGTGATGTTAAGATAGTCTGCTTCTAGACGTCTGTAGAGCCTTCAGCTTGGTAAAGAAGTGTGGGACCGTAATTGGAGGACTTTTATTTTGATACTGGATGCTGGGGCTCTGGACTATAAAGAGCAGGGGTTGCTGGGATAGCTCTAGTTTAGAGTTTGGTGCCATAGCCGGTACCACCTCTACTCATATTATTTCATCCTTACATTTTATTTGTCCCTGAAGTTTTGTAGCTTGCTCTAATTAAACCTTGAGTCTTATCTGAAGTCAGTGTCCATGGATAATCATTCTTTACCCCAGCCTTACAGAACATTTTAACCAGTTCATTGTTATATGCACCAGGGTTATATGCATAGTTGCCCCCTTCTCGCTCCCCCTCACTGTCACATGCTGTAATCCTGCAAAGAAAATGTTTAACTCTACTGTAGGTTTTTTTTTGGTGAATCAACTAGGAGCTACAGATTATGTCAAAGGCATGAAATGTTAGGAAAACTGGAATTGATTTGATATATCTTCAAATAGTTTTACAGAGATTAGTATCTCCTGTTAACTGTATATAGAGTGTTCCCTGACTCACATCACACGTACGTAGCTTTACCTCTATTTAAACCTAAAGAAAAATGACATGCAAAGCTAGCGTTTTTCTCCCTAAAGAATCCGTGCCCAATCCATTACACGGCTAGTGGGAGGTTTCTTAGAAAATATCAAATATGAATCCCTTCAATTGAGTTGCATTGTTTTGGCAGAGCGAAGCCAAATACATGGCACCGCAGGGCTTATAGTTTGTTTAGTATTCCAGTCTTGTTCTTTACATATGAACTAGCCTAAAAGCTAATTAAACACTATTTTTCTCTAACAGAAAATACTTCATAATCAGGAAACGTAAGAAGTCTTGAGCTGGTGGGCTACCCTCCAGAGCAACACAGTCTGCTGTGCTTGGATGGCTTCTATACTTTAGCTTCCTGTGATGTGTGATACCAGACCTACAGCCCCTGAGGCTCTCCCTGTTCTTTCTGCTCTACACGGGGTATCTCTGTGAGCTGCCTCTCCCTTGAACCAGTACAATGGAGCTTTGAAGCAAGTTCGCTTTGGTGGGCCTGACCCTGGACAAAGGGTGGCGTCTCAAATTG